>NC_073625.1:185168655-185472239 GCF_029407905.1 Bubalus kerabau | reverse complement strand
ACATGGGAAATGAAAGATTCTCTGTAGTAACTTTATCACATAATTGTTTGGATTACATGAGATAACACTATCATATATTAGGATTTTGACATATAGTATATGTTAAATGTGTGAGTGCATTGTGTATCCATTTGAAAGGCTTTCTACCAATGTCTAGTCAAAGCTATGGTTTTTCCAGTAGTCATATATGGATGTGAGAGTTGGGCTATAATGAAAGCTGAGCGCCAAAGAATTGATACTTTTGAACTGTGGTGTTGGAGAAGACTCTTGAGAGTCCCTTGGACTGCAAGGAGATCCAACCAGTTCATCCTAAAGGAAATCAGTCCTGAATATTCACTGAAAGGACTGATGCTGAAGCTGAAACTCCAATATTTTGGCCACCTGATGAGAAGAACTGACTCATTGGAAAAGACCTTGATTCTGGAGAAGCTTGAAGGCAAGATGAGAACCGGATGATGTAGGATGAGATGGTTGATGAGAGTTTGAGAGGTTGAGATGAGAGGTTGGATGGCATCACTGACTCAATGGACATGAGTTTGTGCAAGCTCTGGGAGTTGATGAGGGACAGGGAAGCCTGGCGTGCTGCAGTCCAAGGGGTTGCAAAGAGTCGGACACGACTGAGTGACCGAACTAAATTGATACCAGTGTTAACGGAGATTATTTCTCATTGGTTTATATTTTTAAAAGTTAACTTTTTTTTCATTTTCTTTTTTTAAATTGAAATATAAATAATTTGCCAAGTTATGTTAGTTTCAGGTGTACAGAAAAGTAGTAATTCAGTTATACATATATATATATATCCTTTTTCATAAAAGTTGACATTTTTAATGCTAATTGTCTACATATATTATTCTTTTTTTCTTGTGTGCATGCTCAGTCACTTCAGTGATGTTCAATTCTTTGCAACCCTATGGACTGTAGCCTGCCAGGCTCCTCTGTCCATGAGGATTCTACAAGCAAGAATACTGGAGTGGGTTGCCATAGTTAATATGTTTTATTGTAAAACAAAAAGTGAAGCAGTATAAAAGGTGTTGTTGTTCCTCAATCGTGTCCAACTCTGCAACCCCATGGACTGCAGTGCCCTAGGTGTCCCTGTTCTTCGCCATCTCCCAGAGCTTGCTCAAACTCATGTCCATTGAGTCAGTGATGTCATCCAACCATCTGGTTCTCTGTCATCCCCTTCTCCTCCTGCCTTCAATCTTTCCCAGCATCAGGGTCTTTTTCAATGAGTTGGCTCTTCACATCAGGTGGCATGAAAGGGGGAAGATGCATAATTTTCTCAATATTTTAGTGTGTGTCTCTTCTCCTGTATTTGGAAAGGGAAATGGCCTGAAGAACTGCCAGGAGCCAGCGTGAGGAACTCCGCCCATGGCAAAGGTCATGAGGAAGGAGGCTCGGCATACGCAAAGGTGGGATCAAGCCTCAGGAGTCCCCCTGTAAATTCTTGAGCGTCTACCCCCAAAACCAGAGTCTGCCTACTTTACTGCTTTGTGCTCTCACCTACACCTCTGACTTTAGGGGGGGCTGTCCCCCACCACCATCTCTCTCCTGAATAGGTTCTTCTGGCCCCATGTGATTGTTCAGAGCCTTCCAACTGTGAGAGGCATAAGATGTTCTAAACTGTCTAAATATAGATTCCTTTGAGCAGTTAAAAGATTGATTAGAAATTGTATTGGTGAAGGGTTTTTCACTTGGGCCAATGTTTGCTGCTAAGTTTCCATATCCCTTACCTACTGTGTCCCTGGCAGTGTATTGATTAATATAATTGGTGTATAGGAATGTAAGTAGTAACTTTAATGTTTGTAACCTTGGACCCTTGAGTTAATTCTTTTTCTTGTTATAGTCCACCACACCTTTGCCCTATAAGAATGCAACTTTATCTAATGCTTTTGGAGGGTGGCGCCTGACTAATCACCTTTAGAGAAAAATAAGTTTTCTGAAGAAAGGGTCTTAAAATGTTAACAGGCCTCCGGGCCAGAAGATGATGCAAATCACCTACACTTTTGCATATAATAAATTTGCAGGAAGAAAGCCTGGCTTACTGCATGACTCTACCCCTTCCCCCATTATCCTCTATGCATAACTTAAGGTATAAAAACTACTGTGGAAAATAAAGTGTGGTCCTTGTTCACCGAAGCTTGGTCTCCCCATGTCGTTCTTTCTCTCACCTTCTGGCTGAATTATTCAGCCTCTTTTCTCCACTGAATTTTCTCACTGAGCTATCCTTATTTAACCACTCTTTATATCCTTAATTAACGTTTAATTAAGCAATTGTTTCCTGATCCTTGCTGACGCCGTCCCCGCTTCGAATTCCCTGGATCCACCGGGGCTGGACCCCGGCAAAGAACCCCATAGACAGAGGAGCCTGGCATGCTACAGTCCATGGGGTCACAAAGAGTTGGACATAACTTAGGGACTCAACAACAACAAATCTTCTACATTATTTTGAATGCCTATTTGTTCATGTTTATTTTTCACAAAAATAGGACTATACTGTGCACACTAATTGACTGATTAGAAATTCATGCAGTTTTGGAACCTGAGATGTATATGTATATAGGTTGTAATCAGAAGGATGAGTTCATGAGTGAAAAGAAGGCCTGATATATCTATACATTCTATTGGTCAATATTTTCATGAATATTTGACCAAGATAAAGTGCCATTTTTAATATTAATTTCGGACACTGCAGGTTCATTCAACTTCTAGCTATTTTCCTTGCTGCCTCTACTACAGAGGATGTGAAAGCTGAATATTGTTTTTTTTCCAGTTTCCCTTACACTTGGAGTGACTTTGGTGTGTTTTGCCCACTGAGATACAAAGAGAAATTTGCTGGCACCACCTTTTCTCCTCTGACTTCTTCCAGCCCCCATCCACAGATTGTCTAGAGCTCCAATAGCTATAATGCGACCATAACTTAAGACCATGAGGGAAAAAAAAAAAAAAAGAATCACAGAAATTCTGTCCCTAATAATGCTCAAGCCTCTGAACCAACGTCAACAGCCCCAATCTCCAAATTTCCCATTACATGAGAAAAAAAGACATTTGTTTAAGCCAATGTTGGTTGAATTTTCTGCTCTTTTGACCAAATAAGTCCCTTAACTGATAAATTACTGTAAAAAGTGAATATATTTATCTTGCTCATATACTGTTATCCTGCTTATTTAACTTCTATGCAGAGTACATCATGAGAAATGCTGGGCTGGAAGAAGCACAAGCTGGAATCAAGATTGCCAGGAGAAATATCAATAACCTCAGATATGCAGATGACACCACCCTTATGGCAGAAAGTGAAGAGGAACTAAAAAGCCTCTTGATGAAAGTGAAAGAGGAGACTGAAAAAGTTGGCTTAAAGCTCAACATTCAGAAAACGAAGATCATGGCAGCTGGTCCCATCACTTCATGGGAAATAGATGGGAAAACAGTGGAAACAGTGTCAGACTTTATTTTTTGGGCTCCAAAATCACTGCAGATGGTGACTGCAGCCATGAAATTAAAAGACACTTACTCCTTGGGAGGAAAATTATGATCGACCTAGATAGTATATGGAAAAGCAGAGACGTTACTTGGCCAACAAAGGTCTGTCGAGTCAAGGCTATGGTTTTTCCAGTGGTCATGTATGGACGTGAAAGTTGGACTGTGAAGAAAGCTGAGCGCCAAAGAATTGATGCTTTTGAACTGTGGTGTTGGAGAAGACTCCTGAGAGTCCCTTGGACTGCAAGGAGATCCAACCAGTCCATCCTAAAAGAGATCAGACCTGGGTGTTCTTTGTAAGGACCGATGCTAAAGCTGAAACTCCAATACTTTGGCCACCTCACGCGAAGAGTTGACCTATTTGAAAAGACTCTGATGCTGGGAGGGATTGGGGGCAGGAGGAGAAGGGGACGACAGAGGATGAGATGGCTGGCTGGATGGCATCACCGACTCGATGGACATGAGTTTGGGTGAACTCCGGGAGTTGGTGATGGACAGGGAGGCCTGGTGTGCTACAGTTCATGGGGTCGCAGAGAGTCAGACATGACTGAGCGACTGAACTGAACTGAACTGAGAACTTTTAAAGTCACTTAATTCCAGGGGATATCATTGTTCAGGTTTGCAATTATGGTGGAGCTGACTTTTATATTACAGTCTGACCTTTATAGATCTCGTTTGTAGCAGATGGGGATGCCCATGTGCCTTGAAAAATAAAAGTAAACCCATGACCTTTAATTCATGTGTTTCTAGCAGCTGAATGTGGTTTGCTTGTAGAAATGAAAATTTCCCGGAAATGTTAATTGATTCAGTTTGACAGTACTTGCCACATAGTAAAATCGATACCATGATGTTTTTGTGAACTACTAATAAAGATGTTGGTATAGGGAAGGATCTGGTAGTTATAGGATAGGTGTGGCTGTTTTATTTTCTTTGTATTTAATAGAATTCAGAAAGATTGAGACTCCTTTCTCTTCAATGAGACCCTTGTGTGTATATGGAAGTGATCTGATTTAACCTAACATGTTTTAGTTTTCTATTGCTATGTAAGAAATTACCTTATAACATAGTGGTTTAAAATAAAAATAATTTACTGTCTCTCATAGTTTCTGTGGATCTGGAATCCAGGTGGGGACAGCTTGTCTCAGCTCTACAGTCTGGGGCCTCAGCTGAAGACTTAAATTCTGGGGGTTGAAATCATCTGAAGGTTCTTTCACTCACATGTCTGGAGGTTGTTTCTGGCCATGGAGGAGGCCTAGCTGGGGTTGTCACCTGCAACCCAACACAGAGCCTCTGCATGTGACCTGGGTTTCCTTATAACATGGGGGATATGTTCCCAGAGTGGGTAACCAGAGAGAGTCAGAGGGAAGCTGCACTGCCTTTTATAGTCTATCCTCAGTGTGACAGATTGTCACATCTTCTACCTTATGTTGAGTGAGACAATTATAAAGGTCCAGTCAGATTCAAGAGAAAGGGACATACACCTCCTCCCTTCTTTGCCTATACACCTCTCAATGCAGGCAGGTCAAGCTCCCATTATAAAAAGAGCTCAGTGTTGTCCAATTCTTTGTGACCCCATGACTGTAGCCCACCAGGCTCCTCTGTCCATGGAATCCTCAAGGCAAGAATACTGGAGTGGGTTGCCATGCCCTCCTCTAGGGATCTTCCTGATCCAGGGATCAAATTCAGGGGTCTCCTGAATTACAGGCAGAGTCTTTACCATCTGAGCCATCAGGGAAGCCCATAAGAAGAGCAAGTAGTATGAAATATGTGTATGTGTTGTCAACTAAAAATATAGTCACAATCTGAAAGTAGAGACTTATTTTATTTGGTGGGAATGTTTAGGACTCCAAGCCTGGGAAGGAGCATCTCAGTTGCCCTGAGAGACTGCTCCAAGGAGGCAGGAGTAGGAGTCAAACTATACACAAATTTTCAACAAAGCAGGCAGGCAGTCTGAACATCAAAGATTATTGTTAAGTAAGGAAAATCAGATATCAAGTTAAGGAATTTAGTGTTTCTCTATGTATGGGAAGATGCGAGAGTCTGGGATTATTTAGTCATTCCTTTCATATGCATCTCAGCTATCTGGGGCCAGCATCCAGCATATTTACAGAGAAATTTTTCTCTTTTTTGAATTCCCTTAGGGCCTTCTGGTTCACATCTGAGGGCTGTTAATTGCTGATGACTGTGACATCCTTAAGTTTTTTGAGTAGGGAGTGGCATTGCTTGTCAGCCTGGCTCAGGAATTCATAGCTGCTGCTTGCTGGCATGGCTCAGAAATTCATATTAGAGGGCTGAAGTCTCGGATAGCTGTGACATCTTTATTTATTGAGATGGCAGGGGATATTCCATTTCACAGTGTTCTCTATGGAGAACAGTATAGAGGTTCCTCAAAAAAAACAAAAAACAAAAAACTACCATATGATCCAGCAATCCCACTTATGAGTATATATCCAAAGGAAATGAAATTAGGATTTCAAAAAGACATCTACTCTCCCAAATTCATGGCAACATTGTTCACAATAGCCAAGATGTAAAAACAACCCAAGTTTCCATCGAGGGATGAATGGAAAAAGATGATGTGGTATAAATATACAATGGAATATTGTTCAGCCATAAGAAGGAAATCCTACCATTTGTGACAACACTGATGGGCCTTGAAAGCATAATGCTGTATGAAATATCAGACGGAGAAAGACAAATACTGTATGATATCACTTATACACGGAATCAAAAAGAGTCAAGCTCATGAAAAAAAAAAAAAAAAAAAAAGCGGGGGGTGGGGGGGGAATAGAGTGATGGTTACCAGGATCTCAAATGTAGGGACAACAGGGAAATGTTGATCAAATGTACAAAATTCTGGTTATGAGTACATTTAGGGGACCTAACATATAGCATGGTGATTATTGTTAATGATATTGTATTATATACTTGAAAGCTGTTAAGAGAGTAGATCTTAAATGTTCCCACCACAAATAAAGAAATGATAATTTATGTAAGGTGATGGAAGAATTAGCTAGCACTGTGGAGGTAACCATTTTGCAATATGTGTGCAGCAAATCAACATGTTGTGCATCTTAAACTTATACAATGTTATGTGACAGGTACATCTCAATAAAGCTGGCAAAGAGGAGGAACAAGATGGCGGAGGAGTAGGTGGATGTGGAATACATCTCTCTCCACGATACATCAAGAATACACCTTCAGACACAGAAGTGTATGGAGAACAGCAGCTGAGAGTGGACAGGAGTACCTCACCAGCAGAAAAGAATATATAGACCCACACAAAACTCAGTAGGATGAAGGAACTAGGGGGGAAAAGGAGACAGTTAGTAGGATTGGACCTGCCTTCGGCGGGTGGGGGAACTGAAGCAGGGGTCCAATTCCCACACTGGGGCATCTGAGTCAAGGGAGAAACATTTAAGGCTGAGAGGGAAACAGCTGATCTGTGGCAGCCTAAATGGAATGAGAATCAGACAGTCCTTGCTGCAGCCATACATACCCCAGATGGCGCAGCAGCTGGGAGCTGGAGTTTAGGGATTGTAGAGCAATCCTAGGGCGAGGGCTGCTGTTGACTGCAGAGAGACAGATCAAGGAGATGTGAGGGAGACTGTGGTGGGAAATGGCTGTGGAGGAAAGCTGGGCAGCCATTGAAGCAAGGCGATACTGCTGAGTCACGTGTGGGGGTGGAGCCATCACCATAGCCTCTCACCCCCTAAATGACAGCCTCCGCAGCTACACAATAGAGGGGCTGGCCCATGAAATGCCTAATGCACTGAACTACAGAGTAGGACCCCACCCAGGGTGCCCCTTTAAGTGCCTGATGCGCCAAACAGCAGAGAAGGACCCCAGGCAAGGAAGCCCTCTAAGTGCCTGAACAGGTGGAACTACAGAGAAAGACTGGCCAAAGAGGCCTTCTGATCGTCAGTTACAAGAGGCTTGAAAAAAGACTCTGATTGGGCCATAACTCTTGTGGTGGAGGCAGTCCGTGTCACTGCACTCTTGGAGCTGCCAGGGTACCCTCAAGCCAAGCAACTGTGCTACCTTCACACTCAACTTTACTGGGGCAGAGCTTCCACAGGCAAAAAAATTCTTGCACCTATACATGTTGGGTTGCTTTGGTAGTGTCCTACTCTTTACGACCCTGTGGACTGTGGCTTGCCAGGCTTCTCTGTCAGGGAGTGGGGTTCACCAGGCAAGAATACTGGAGCATATTGGCCCATACTGGTTGCCATACCCTTCTAGAGCACTCTATTTCCTGCTGCCCTAACTGCTAACTCCTCTGAGTACCTGGTGCTGCCAGAACCCCTGCGACTCAAGCAGCTGCACCACCTCCACACATGGCCCTCACAGGGGCAAACACAAATCTTCCAGGGAAGCCTTAGGAGCAAACCTCGGTGGACGACCCATATGCAAAGGTGGTATAAAACCACAATTGAAACCCAGGTGCAATATGATTAAGGAAGAAGACCCAAAACCCTCCCACTAGCTGTTCAAGTTGCAAATTAAATCCGCACGATCAGCTAGGCAGACTCTGTGTCTGTGGAATATATAAAATGTCATTGAGAGCTCCCACAAAAGAAAATGCACTAGTTCTGATAGCTGTGGACATTGGAGGCAAGAACACAGAGTATGAGTAGGAGCAGATTAGAACCTGAGCTGCCCTCACAGCAGGTCCAGATATCAGCACAGCATTAGATGGCATCCTAGGGAGGTGAAGTGGACTGTGACTCCCAGCGAGGGAAAGTACTCTGACAGCAGTGACTCATGAAAAACATTTATTATTCTTATGTTTTGACTTGTCCTGTAGATTCTCTTGGATTTTCCCCACCTCTATTGTAGTTGTCAATTTTATTGGCACTATGAAATATAACTAAGCTTCTGAGATTTTTTTTTTTCTCAGTCACCCTGTTTATTGTTGTTGTAAACCTCTGCCTCCATATTGGGCTTTTGCAGTTCTGGGGAGTTGTTTTTTTTTTTTTTTTTTACACTTTTTTAAATTTTAATTTTTTTAACCTATTATTATTTTTTCTACATTTATTTCTTTGTTTGCTTTTCCTACTGTTATTTTCCCTTTGCAGTAAATCTTTAATATATATAAATCTTCTTTATCTACCTCTATTTAACTTTGCATATCTATTCTTTCTTTCCTTTCTGTCTTTCCTTTAGTCTCAATATATTTGTTAGTTTTATTTTCATTGCTTTATACCTCAGTTGGCACCTTGCTTTAGTTTTGTTTTCCAATTTGTGCTTTAGTTAGTTTTGTTCTGGATATTGTCCCCCTGCTTATTTAACTTATATGCAGAGTACATCATGAGAAACGCTGGGCTGGATGAAGCACAAGCTGGAATCAAGACTATGGGGAGAAATATGAATAACCTCAGATATGCAGATGACACCTCCCTTATGGCAGAAAGCAAAGAAGAACTAAAGAGCTTCTGGATGAAAGTGAAAGAGAAGAGTGAAAAAATTGGCTTGAAACTCAACATTGAGAAAACTAAGATCATGGCATCCGGTCCCATCATTTCATGGCAAATAAATGGGGAAACAATGGAAACAGTGAGAGACTTCATTTTGGGGGGCTCCCAAATCACGGCAGATGGTGACTCCAGCCATGAAATTAAAAGACACTTGCTCCTTGAAAGAAAAGTTATGACCATCCTAGACAGCATATTAAAAAGCAGAGACATTACTTTGCCAATGATGGTCCTTCTAGTCAAAGCTATGGTTTTTCCAGTAGTCATGTATGGATGTGAAAGTTGGACTATAAAGAAAGCTGAGTGCCAAAGAATTGATACTTTTGAACTGCAGTGTTGGAGAAGACTCTTGAGAGTCCCTTGGACTGCAAGGAGATCCAACCAGTCAATCCAACAGGAAACCAGTCCTGAATATTCATTGGAAGGACTGACGCTGAAGCAGAAACTCTAATCCTTTGGCCACCTGAAGGGAAGAACTGACTCATTGGAGAAGACCCTGATGTTGGGAAAGATTGAAGGCAGGAGGAGAAGGGGAGGACAGAGGATGAAATGGTTGGATGGCATCACCGACTCAATGGACATGAATTTGAGTAAACTCCAGGAGTTGGTGATGGACAGGGAGGTCTGATATGCTGCAGTTCATGGGTGGCAAAGAGTTGGACATGACTGAGTGACTGAACTGAACTGAACTGAGACATAACTTTTGGTTCCCTTTGTTCGCCAGGTCAGTCTATAGTACTTTATTTTTTTGGTCTGTTTTGATTTTGCTTATGGGTATGTATGTATATGTGCATATTCAGTCACATTTTTTATTGTTTTTATAAACCTCTGCTTCTACATCAGGCACTTGCAGTTCTGTGGAGTTTTCCTTTTTTCCCCCTTTTTTCTTTCTTCTTCTTTTTTTAAAAATCTTTTCTCCTTTTTATAATTTTAACTTTTAATTTTTTTAAACCTTTTATATTTTTTCTACATTTATTCCTTTGTTTGCCTTTCCTACTGTTCTTTTCCCCTTGCAGTTAATCTTCAGTGTATATAAATCTTCTTTATCTACCTCAATTTAACTTTGCATAGCTATTCTTTCTTTCTTTTCTTTCCTCTCAACATATTTGTTAGTTTTATTTTCATTGCTTTATTCCCCACTTGGCACCTTGCTTTAGTTTTGTTTTCCAGTTTGTGCTTTAGTTAGTTTTGTTCTTAACTGGTAAATGTAATTTTTTATTTCCTTTGTTCACTGGGTCAATCTATTGTACTTTATTTTAGTTGAACTGTTTTGACTTTGCTCATGGGTGTATATGGATATGTGTATATTCCATTATTTAATTATTATTTGCCTGATTTTGTAACTGCCATTTGGGATTCATCTTTGGTTTCTTGTTTTTGGATATTTGTTTTAATCTCACTTAATGCCATAACAAACCACTTGTGGAATCTTAATTCCAGACCAAAGATCAAGTCCTGGAGTGGGAGAAATGACTCCAAGACCCTATATTACCAGAGAACTAATCCTAGGGAGTATCAAATAATGAGAACTCCCACAAAGGAAACCACTAGAATACAAGACCCAGCATCACCCAACCACCAGCAGTACCCTGTGCAAGATGCCTCATCTAAACAACAAACAAAACAAAAATACAAACCCAATCATTAGCAGACAGGATTACCACCTCACTCAGCCTTGCTCATAAGAGGAAAAACAAACAAACAAACAAAAACTCAGCACAAATCTCACCCTTTAAGAAGCTCACATAAACCAGTGGACCAACATTAGAGGGCAGAAACCAAAAGGAAGAAAGAATTCAACCTTGAAGCCTGGGAATAGGACACCTCAAACACAATAAGTTAAAAAAAATAATGAGGCAGAGAAATACTATACAATTGAAGGAACAAACTAGAAACACAGAACTCCAAATAAATGAAGAGGAAATAAGCAAACTACCTGAAAAAGAATTCAAATAATGATAGTAAAGATGATCAAAAACCTTGAAAGCAAAATGGAGAAAATGCAAGAATCAATTAACAAAGACCGATGGAGGAGCCTGGTAGGCTGCAGTCCATGGGGTCTCAAAGAGTCGGACATGACTAAGCGGCTTTACTTTCACTTTTTACTTTTATGCACTAGAGAAGAAAATGGCAACCCACTCCAGTGTTCTTGCCTGGACAATCCCAGGAATGGGAGCCTGGTGGGCTGCTGTCTATGGGGTCACACAGAGTTGGACACTACTGATGTGACTTAGCAGCAGCAGAAGAAGAATCAAATAAACATGCAGAGAGAAACAACACAATTACTGAAATTAAAAATACTCTGAGGCTGCTACTGCTGCTAAGTCGCTCCAGTCGTCTCTGACTCTGTGCGACCCCAGAGACGGCAGCCCACCAGGCTCACCTGTCCCTGGGATTCTCCAGGCAAGAACACTGGAGTGGGTTGCCATTTCCTTCTCCAATGCATGAAAGTAAAAAGTGAAAATGAAGTTGCTCAATGGTGTCCGACTCTTTGCAAGCCCATGAACTGCAGGCTACCAGGCTCCTCTGTCCATGGGAGTTTCCAGGCAAGAGTACTGGAGTGTGTTGCCATTGCCTTCTCCGAAAAATACTCTTAGTTCAGTTCAGTTCAGTCACTCAGTCATGTCCTACTCTTTGAGACCCCATGAATCGCAGCACACCAGGCTTCCCTGTCCATCATCAACTCCCAGAGTTCACCCAAACTCATGTCCATCGAGTCAGTGATGCCATCCAGCCAGCTCATCCTCTGTCGTCCCCTTGTCCTCCTGTCCCCAACCCTCCCAACATCAGAGTCTTTTCCAATGAGTCAACTCTTCGCATGAGGTGGCCAAAGTACTGGAGTTTCAGCTTTAGCATCATTCCTTCCAAAGAAATCCCAAGGCTGATCTCCTTCAGAATGGACTGGTTGGATCTCCTTGCAGTCCAAGGGACTCTCAAGAGTCTTCTCCAACACCACAGTTCAAAAGCATCAATTCTTCGGCGCTCAGCTTTCTTCACAGTCCAACTCTCACATCCATACATGACCACTGGAAAAACCATAGCCTTGACTAGACGGACCTTTGTTGGCAAAGTAATGTCTCTGCTTTTCAATATGCTATCTAGGTTGGTCAGAACTTTTCTTTCAAGGAGTAAGTGTCTTTTAATTTCATGGCTGCAATCACCATCTGCAGTGATTTTGGAGCCCCAAAAAATAAAGTCTGACACTGTTCCCACTGTTTCCCCATCTATTTCCCATGAAGTGATGGGACCAGATGCCATGATCTTCGTTTTCTGAATGTTGAGCTCTAAGCCAACTTTTTCACTCTCCTCTTTCACTTTCATCAAGAGGCTTTTTAGTTCCTCTTCATTTTCTGCCATAAGGGTGGTGTCATCTGCATATCTGAGGTTATTGATATTCTCCTGGCAATCTTGATTCCAGCTTGTGCTTCTTCCAGCCCAGCGTTTCTCATGATGTACTCTGCATAGAAGTTAAATAAGCGGGGTGACAATATACCGCCTTGACGTACTCCTTTTCCTATTTGGAACCAGTCTGTTGTTCCATGTCCAGTTCTAACTGATGCTTCCTGACCTGCATACAGGTTTCTCAAGAGGCAGGTCAGGTGGTCTGGTATTCCTATCTCTTTCAGAATTTTCCACAGTTTATTGTGATCTACACAGTCAAAGGCTTTGAGATAGTCAATAAAGCAGAAATAGATGTTTTTCTGGAACTCTCTTGCTTTTTCCATGATCCAGCAGATGTCGGCAATTTGATCTCTGGTTCCTCTGCCTTTTCTAAAACCAGCTTGAACATCTGGAAGCTCACGGTTCACGTATTGCTGAAGCCTGGCTTGGAGAATTTTGAGCATTACTTTAGTAGCATGTGAGATGAGTGCAATTGTGTGGTAGTTTGAGCATTCTTTGGCATTGCCTTTCTTTGGGATTGGAATGAAAACTGACCTTTTCCAGTCCTGTGGCCACTGCTGAGTTTTCCAAATTTTCTGGCATACTGAGTGCAGCACTTTCATAGCATCATCCTTCAGGATTTGGAATAGCTCAACTGGAATTCCATCACCTCCACTAGCTTTGTTCGTAGTGATGCTTTCTAAGGCCCACTTGACTTCACATTCCAGGATGTCTGGCTCTAGGTGAGTGATCACACCGTCGTGATTATCTTGGTGGTGAAGATCTTTTTTGTACAGTTCTTCTGTGTATTCCTGCCACCTCTTCTTAATATCTTCTGCTTCTGTTAGGTCCATACCATTTCTGTCCTTTATTGAGCCCATCTTCGCATGAAACGTTCTCCTGGTATCTCTAATTTTCTTGAAGCAATCTCTAGTCTTTCCCATTCTGTTCTTTTCCTCTATTTCTTTGTATTGATCGCTGAAGAAGGCTTTCTTATCTCTTCTTGCTATTCTTTGGAACTCTGCATTCAAATGCTTATATCTTTCCTTTTCTCCTTC
The DNA here is from genome assembly GCF_029407905.1 of Bubalus kerabau. Classification (NCBI taxonomy): domain Eukaryota; kingdom Metazoa; phylum Chordata; class Mammalia; order Artiodactyla; family Bovidae; genus Bubalus; species Bubalus kerabau. Next base: position 185,458,852 of record NC_073625.1, on the reverse strand, counting down.
GCCTTTTGATTCTCTTCTTTTCACAGCTATTTGTAAGGCCTCCTCAGACAGCCATTTTGCTTTTTTGCAGTTCTTTTCCATGGGGATGGTCTTGATCCCTGTCTCCTGTACAATGTCATGAACCTCAGTCCATAGTTCATCAGGCACTCTGTCTATCAGATCTAGTCCCTTAAATCTATTTCTCACTTCCACTACATCATCATAAAGGATTTGATTTAGGTCATACCTGAAGGGTCTAGTGGTTTTCCCTACTTTCTTCAATTTTAGTCTGAATTTGCTAATAAGGAGTTCATGATCTGAGCCGCAGTCAGCTCCCGCTCTTGTTTTTGTTGACTGCATAGAGCTTCTCCATTTTTGGCTGCAAAGAATATAACCAATCTGATTTCGGTGTTGACCATCTGGTGATGTCCATGTGTAGAGTCTTCTCTTGTGTTGTTGTAAGAGGATGTTTGCTATGACCAGTGCATTTTCTTTGCAAAACTCTACTAGTCTTTGCCCTGCTTCATTCCGTATTCCAACACCGAATTTGCCTGTTACTCCAGGTGTTTCTTGACTTCTTATTTGCATTCCAGTCCCCTATAAGGAAAAGGACATCTTTTTTGGGTGTTAGTCTAAAACGTCTTGTAGGTCTTCATAGAACCATTCAACTTCAGCTTCTTCAGCATTACTGGTTGGGGTATAGACTTGGATTACTGTGATATTGAATGATTTGCCTTGGAAACGAACAGAGATCATTCTGTCATTTTTGAGATTGCATTCAAGTACTGCATTTTGAACTCTTTTGTTGACCATAATGGCTAACAGAAGGAACCTACCTCAGCATAGTAAAGGTCATATATGATAGGCATGGACCTAACAGAAGCAGAAGATATTAAGAAAAGGTAGCTAGAATACACAGGAGAACTGTACAAAAAAGAGCTTCAAGACCAAGATAATCACGATGGTGTAATCACTCACCTAGAGCCAGACATCCTGGAATGTGAAGTCAAGTGGGCCTTAGAAAGCATCACTACGAACAAAGCTAGTGGAGGTGATGAAATTCCAGTTAAGCTATTTCAAATCCTGAAAGATGATGCTGTGAAAGTGCTACACTCACTATACCCGCAAATTTGGAAAACTCAGCAGTGGCCACAGGACTGGAAACGGTCAGTTTTCATTCCAATCCCAAAGAAAGGAAATGCCAACGAATGTTCAGATTACCACACAATTGAACTCATCTCACACACTAGCAAAATAGTGCTCAAAATTCTCCAAGCCAGGCTTCAGCAATACGTGAACCGTGAGCTTCCAGATGTTCAAGCTGGTTTTAGAAAAGGCAGAGGAACCAGAGATCAAATTGCTGACATCTGCTGGACCATGGAAAAAGCAAGAGCGTTCCAGAAAAAACATCTATTTCTGCTTTATTGACTATGCCAAAGTTTTTGACTGTGTGGATCACAATAAACTGTGGAAAATTCTGAAAGAGATAGGAATACCAGACCACCTGACCTGCCTCTTGAGAAACCTGTATGCAGGTCAGGAAGCATCACTTAGAACTGGACATGGAACAACAGACTGGTTCCAAATAGGAAAAGGAGTACGTCAAGGCTGTATATTGTCACCCCGCTTATTTAACTTCTATGCAGAGTACATCATGAGAAACGCTGGGCTGGAAGAAGCACAAGCTGGAATCAAGATTGCCAGGAGAAATATCAATAACCTCAGATATGCAGATGACACCACCCTTATGGCAGAAAGTGAAGAGGAACTAAAAAGCCTCTTGATGAAAGTGAAAGAGGAGAGTGAAAAAGTTGGCTTAGAGCTCAACATTCAGAAAACGAAGATCATGGCATCTGGTCCCATCACTTCATGGGAAATAGATGGGGAAACAGTGGGAACAGTGGCTGACTTTATTTTTTGGGGCTCCAAAATCACTGCAGATGGTGATTGCAGCCATGAAATTAAAAGACGCTTACTCCTTGGAAGGAAAGTCCTGACCAACCTAGATAGCATATTGAAAAGCAGAGACATTACTTTGCCAACAAAGGTCCGTCTAGTCAAGGCTATGGTTTTTCCAGTGGTCATGTATGGATGTGAGAGTTGGACTGTGAAGAAAGCTGAGCGCTGAAGAATTGATACTTTTGAACTGTGGTGTTGGAGAAGACTCTTGAGAGTCCCTTGGACTGCAAGGAGGTTCAGCCAGTCCACTCTGAAGGAAATCAGCCCTGCGTGTTCATTGGAAGGACTGATACTGAAGCTGAAACTCCAGTACTTTGGCCACCTCATGCGAAGAGTTGACTCATTGGAAAAGACCCTGATGCTGGGAAGGATTGGGGGCAGGAGGAGAAGGGGACGACAGAGGATGAGATGGCTGGATGGCATCATCGACTCGATGGACTTGAGTTTGAGTGAAATCCGGGAGTTGGTGATGGACTGGGAGGCCTGGCGTGCTGCAATTCATGGTGTTGCAAAGAGTCGGACACGACTGAGTGACTGAACTGAAATGAACTGAATCAAAAGTGGGAAAAAACCTAAACAGTCATTTCTCCAAAGAAGACATACAGATGGCTAACAAACACCTGAAAAGATACTCAACATTCCTCATTATTAGAGTAGTGCAAATCAAAACCACAATGAGATATCACCTCAACCTGATCAGAATGGCCATCATCAAAACGTCTACAAACAATAAATGATGGAGAGGCTGTGGAGAAAAGGGAATGCTCTTGCACTGTTGGGAATGTAAATTGATACAGCCACTATGGAAGACAGTATGGCGATTCCTTAAAAATCTAGGAATAAAACCACCATATGACCCAGCAATCCCACTCCTAGGCATATACCCTGAGGAAACCAAAATTGAAAGAAACACATGTATCTCATTGTTCATTGCAGCACTATTTACAATAGCTAGAACATGGAAGCAACCTAGATGCCCATTGACAGATGAATGGATAAAGAAGGTGTTGTACATATACACAATGAAATATTACTCAGCCATAAAAGAAATGCCTTTGAGTCAGTTCTGATGAAGTGGATGAACCTATTATACAGAGTGAAGTGAATCAGAAAGAGAAGGATACATATCATATTCCAATGCACATATACGGAATCTAGAAAAATGGTTCTGAATAATTTATTTACAGGGACAGCAGTGGGGAAACAGACATAGATAATAGACTTATGGACATGGGGAGAGGGGAGGAGACAGTGAGATGCATGGAGAGAGTAACATGGAAACTTACATTACTATATGTGTAATAGATAGCCAACAGGAATTTGCTGTATGTCTCAGGAAACTCAAACAGGGGCTCTGTATCAACCTAGAGGGGTGGGATGGGGAGGGAGATGGGAGGGAGGTTCAAAAGGGAGGGGGTATATGTATACCTATGGCTGATTCATGTTGAGATTTGACAGAAAACAACAAAATTCTGTAAAGCAATAATCCTTCAAAAAAAATAAAAAAAAAATAAAAGCTTGGAAAGAAGACTCTCAATGAACAAAATTAACCTACTAAATGCATATTCCATGACTCTCATGTACATTTCTATCCTTAAAGAGTATTTTTGTCATTGACTTTTTTTTACCCTTTGTGTAATTTATCTATGTATTAGTTTGAGAAGTATTTGTCTTTAAAATTGTTTGTTTTTTATTAAGTTTTTTACAATCCCTGTCCTGAAATCTAAGCTCAGAGGAAATAATTTTAGTGGAGGCCATGAAGAAATATAATTTCCTTAAGAATCCTTGGAAAACTCTCTTTTATTAAATACCATCTAAGCCTGTCTTTGCTGCTTCTCCTTTTTCATATTGGTCATTCACTAAGCATAAAAGATATCTAATATTTAAGAGCCAGCTTGCTAATAAAGATAAAACTGGCAGGTTTCCCCCTTCCTCTCTATAGTGTGCCCCACAGACTGCACACAAAGCAATTACGACTCACCAGTCAGCCCTTTTCCATGTGATAGCATCAGCAATTTTGCTCAGGGCTTCTTTTTTTTTTTGATGAACAATAGCAGAAATAATGGCCTAATTCACTACAAAGAAAAAAAAAACCACACACACACACACACACACACGCACACATTCCTGTCACTTTCTCCAAAACAACGCAATATTTTTTTTATCAATATATAGTTCATTTACAATGTTGTGTTAATTTCTGCTGGTTAGCAGATTGATTCAGCTATACACATACATGCATTATTTTTCATATTCTTTTCCATTATGGTTTGTCACAAGATGTTGAGTATGATTCCCTGTGCTATACAGTAAGACCTTACTGTTTATCCATTCTGTATGTAAAAATTTGCATCTGCTAATCTCAAACTCCCATTCCACCCCTCCCCCACCGACCTTCCCCCTTGGCAACCACACAAGTCTGTGTCTGAGTCTACAAAACAATGCGGTATTAACCCAAGTCCTTTCTAATTAAACCAAGGCCATCTACTGCTGCTGCTGCTGCTGCTAAGTCGCTTCAGTCGTGTCAGACTCTGTGCGACCCCAGAGACGGCAGCCCACTAGGCTCCCCTGTCCCTGGGATTCTCCAGGCAAGAACACTGGAGTGGGTTGCCATTTCCTTCTCCAATGCATGAAAGTAAAACGTGAAAATGAAGTTGCTCAATGGTGTCCGACTGTCCTCGAGCCCATGGACTGCAGCCTACCAGGCTCCTACGTCCATGGGAGTTTCCAGGCAAGAGTACTGGAGTGGGTTGCCATTGCCTTCTCTGCAAGGCCATCTAATTATGCATTTAAATCCAATGAGGATTTTTAGCAATATCAAACTGAAAGATTCTTTAGAAAAATATGAACACTGAGGAAGTTATGTGAGCTCAGAGGAAAACGACTCCTGATCTGTTTGAATTTCCTGTGTTTTAAATATATTTCCAAGTTTTTTATTTTAATGGATCCCAGTAAAGTCTTGCTTTGTCTTCCAGTGCTGGTCTTAACACAGTTTGACACATTCTCATGCCTTTCCATGTAATTTGAAGGGAAATGCTTGAAATATCCAATTACTTCAGGGACTATATGACTCTCAGAGCAGTCATATAGCTTTCAACACCAAGAATAACTAGTACTTACTTTATAGTACATATACACAATGGAGTATTACTCAGCCATTAAAAAGAATACATTTGAATCAGTTCTAATGAGGTGGATGAAACTGGAGCCTATTATACAGAGTGAAGTAAGCCAGAAAGAAAAACACCAATACAGTATAGTAACGCATATATATGGAATTTAGAAAGATGGTAACAATAACCCTGTATGCAAGACAGCAAAAGAGACACAGATGTATAAAACAGTCTTTCGGACTCTGTGGGAGAGGGAGAGGGTGGGATGACTTGGGAGAATGGCATTGAAACATGTATAATATCATATATGAAACGAAGTGCCAGTCCAGGTTTGATGCATGATAGAGGGTGCATGGGGCTGGTGCACTGGGATGACCCAGAGGGATGGTATGGGGAGGGAGGAGGGAGGAGGGTTCAGGATGGGGAACACATGTATACCTGTGGCGGATTCAGTTTGATATTTGGCAAAACTAATACAATTATGTAAAGTTTAAAAATAAAATAAAATTAAAAAAAAAAAAAGAATACCTAGTACTTACTTCATTCCCTGGAAGGCATTTCAGAACTTTTTTGGGGTTCACTTTATTTCCCAACCCCTCAACCCAGAAAACTGGACATAATCATCTTTCTCTACATTAAAGGAGCTAGAAAAAAGACCTTTTAACATTTCACCATATTTGAGATAATAACAGCAACAATAGACAGTAATTCAGTAGAAAACTCTTCTTTATCCCGGGGGTTGGGGAGGGGACAACAGTACTCTGTGAACTGAATTCCATTAGAGGTCAGTGCACCCCAGAGAGGATCCCAGCCTATGAGTCCTGGGGGTGTAAGACCAGCAAATAGAGCAAATGTTTGCGATATAGTGTTTAGTGAAAAAAAAAAAATACAATTCAGATGCTCTATATGAATTACGTATGATTGTGGATAAGCATCTCATAGTAGTTAAGAGCTTAATCTTGACCTTATTCAGAATCATTCCTGTCTTCACTTACAAGCCATGTGTCTTTGGGTAGATTGCTTAAAAGCCCTTGAGCCTCAGTTTCCTCATCTGATAATGGAGACAATCATAGATACCACCTAGTACTGCTTTGAGCATTCAAAGGGATCGTATATGTAAAATGTCCAGCATGGTGTCAAGCATACAATGTTGCTCAACAAAAATAGCAGGTTGATGATGATAATGACAAAAACTACTAAAAAGGAGCATAAGAAAATTAAAATAATTATAGTTATTGGACTAAAGTTGTTCATAGGTTAGTTGAATTGCTTTATTTATTGAGATTTATATTAGAAAGTTTGTGGTGAAATATATTTTTATTTTAAGTGAAATTTTCTTAGATAAACATTGTTTTTTCTAATATCCTATCTTCAGCATTTTTAAACTTCAGAGAAAAAAATTTTCATGTTGCTACAAAGTGTTATTTTAGTCATTTTAATGTCTGGAATGTCATTATCACATTTTTGCTATTTTTTAAAAATTCCTAACTGAATCATCTCTCCCAAAAAGGAAGAAAATGGAATACACAGATAATTTGTCTTTTAGGTCTTTTAAATATTATTTCTTATGAGCTATGTAGCCTTAGGGATGGTACAGCATATTTCTCTTAGAATTTTCAGTGTAAAATTTTTTATCTGATGGAAAACAAAAATATTTAATAAATTATACATATGCCAACTACTCATTACAAAATGATTCTTCAAATATGAGTTCCAAGAATCAGTTATCAGTTTCTTTACAAGTAACCATATGTTATGGAGGCAAATAGGGTGGGGTCACTTAAGGCTAAACTATTCCATCACTGACAATGAAAGGTCATTCAGAAATAAAGATTTAATGCTTCTGAAATTAATAACAAGTCACACTGGAAATATTTAATTTATTAAACTTTGATTTATATATTGTTCATTGTTCCTAGCCTTTTAAAAGTAGCTGACTCACCAGCACTTATCATATGAAAAAGATCAAATAAAGGCTAGCCCCAAGCAACAGTTGCCATCTCAGACATTTATTAGATTGTAACCACTATTCCTACATCATGTCTATCACCAGGGTCACCAAGATGACTGCCATCTCCCCATCACCAACATCAGCACCAGCACCAACATCTCCACCATCACGATCACTTCCTCTGCCTTGACTGATTCATTATTCACTTTTTTAAATCTCCCTACTTATTGACCCTGTATGTTTTATTAATATAAAGGAAGGAAATTGGGTAGAGATTTCCTGTACATTTGTTGTATTCTAATCTCAGGTTTAAATTACAATATATTCTTTATTTTATTTATTTATGGCTGTGCTGACTCTTTGTTGCTGCATGGGCTTTTCTCTGGTTGTGGTGTGCAGGCTTCTCATTGCAGTAGCTTCTCTTGTTGCAGATCACAGTCTCTAGGCAGGCAGGATTCAGCAGTTGTGTCACATGGGCTTAATAGTTGAGGTTCCTGGGCTCTAGAGCACAGGCTAAATAGTTGTGGCGCATGGGCTTAGATGCTCGGCAGCATGTGGGATCTTCCTGGATCAGGGATCAAACCTATGTCTCCTGTATTGGCAGGAGGATTCTTTACTACTGAGCTACCAGGAAAGCCTTGATGTATTCTTATGAAACTAGCTATGACAGGTAGTCTCCTCCATATCCAGGATGGAATCTTGGAACATCAGGTTCCTAATGCCAACTAGGAAACAGCATCAGACCAGGAACCTGAGGAGGTCTGCAACCTATTTGGCCATCACAAATGTATTGTGATGGGTCCCAAGGAAAGTTCTCAGCACCAGAGTGCACTCCAGAAAACAAGGGCCTCCATAATATCAAGGAGACAAAGAAACAGTACAATTAAAACATGACAGCAGCTTCAACTCAATTACCTTCTGATCTCTGCTCTTCTGGTGGTCCTGGCCTGAACCTGGGCATCCAGGACACCAGTGGTCTTGACCACAAAAGCAAGAACAACAATTTGCTGAATTACAAGACAGTTCGATATTCTCGATCTAAAAGATATTGCATACAGTTTCCTAAACCTGGCTAATAAGAACCACTTGATGAAGGCTAGTTTTTAAACGAGTTCTAGAAATTTGGGATTCTACCATTTAAAGACTCCTTCAGGTGATTTGGATGATTCTCTATGCTTGAACACCATAGGATATAAGAGGTAGTTTCAGTTCTTGATCAATCTTGGCATTACAAAAACCCCTGATAATAGAACATGTGTGGGGCCAGATCAGGAAACAGCTGACTGAGAGCCTGAAGTGGAACCCCTGGCTTTTCCTTGCCCAGTTCTGGCCCCACCAGGCAGAGAATTCTGTCTATAAAAGGTGATAATGGGGTGCCAGCAGGCCTTGGGAAATGGTTGGTGTGAGAAATCTTTGACCATCTAGCCCCAGGTTTTAGCTGACCAAGAAGATGCAGTAGCTATTATTGGAGCTCCAGAACTATGCAGAGGAGTCCCAGGGGTCAAGGACTTCAAAGGCCTCTAATCTAGTAGGATGATCAGTTCTGTTTCACAGCCTGAAAGTCTCTCACCCAGAAATTACCCTGGATGACTCCATTTAAAGTCTTAACATAATGGCCAAAGATTTGGGGAGTTAGGAGTTGGCCAAGTCGTATATCCAAACAAAACTGTAATTTGAAAAGACACATATACACCTATGTTCATAGTAGCACAATTCACAATAATCAATTCATGGAAACAACCTAAATATCCATGGACAGATGAATGGATAAAGATGTGGCACATGGATACAATGGAATCCTCCTCAGCCTTAAAAAAGAATGAAATAATGTCATTTGCAGCAACATGGATAGACTTAGAGGTTATTGAACTAAGTTAAGTAAGTCAGAGAGAGAAAGACAAATACTATGGGATATCATTTTCATTTATATGTGGAATCCAAAATGTGATACAAATGAACATATCTATGAAAGAGAAACAGACTCACAAGCATAGAGAACAGACTTGTGGTTGCCAGGGGGAGGGGAGTGGAGGAGAGATACACTGGGAGTTTGGGGTTAGCAGATGCAAACTACTACACAGAGAATGCGTAAACAACAAGGTCCTACTGTATAGCACACAGAACCATGTTCAATAGCCTGTAACAAGTATAAACCATATATACACACACATATATAACTGAATTACCTTGTTGTGTACCAGAAACTAACATAAGATTGTAAATCAACTACACTTCAATTTTTAAAAATCATAAAAGGAAAAGGCCAAGGTGGTATAAGAATCTGGGATCTCCTTTCCCAGTTCTAAATCTAAATAAGGATTCATTGGCAACAAACTTCATTTAAGACTGCTCCCATCCCCATACAAAGACATTCCTCCTTGTATCTTCAAAAAGAATGACTCTGTCCCCTCCCCCAAACTGTCTTCCTTCTTCATATATTCCAGCTACTGCATCTTTGATCAGCAAGGAAATTGTCCTTCTCCATGGAAGAGCCAAGCACACCATCTCTGACTCTAGCAAGCTTTTTATTTTGTAGGATGCTACTCAAAAAGCTCAAAACTTTCATCCATCTTCCCAACTTCCCAGCTTGTTTGAACCATTTACCTAATAGAGCACATTTGGGCTCAGAGTTCCTTCATTCTACAGCTACTGAGACAGCACTCCTGGAGTTAAAGGCTGATTAAGTTACTGTGACATTTGGATACAATTTTCCACCCAGAATGTGACTTTCCACAGTAATTAGGAGCCAGTCTCTACCAAGTTGTGATACTTACAGTTCAAGAAGGCCTTCAAGCCTGAGAGGCATAGATGCCGGGGTCCAGCCCCGGTGGATCCAGGGAATTCAAAGCGGGGACCGCGTTGGCGAACTGGATACAATAGCTTTAATTAAATATTAATTAGAGATATAATAGATATAGAATAAGAATATATATATCCTTATATACATAGATAGATATAGAATAAGGCTATATATAATAGTAATAGAATAAGGATAGCTCAGCAGGAAAATTCAGTGGAGAAAGAGGCTGAATAACTTGGTTTATGTGGAAAGCTAATAAAATTCCAAAATAAGGAATTTGCATCACCTACGTAGGCCGCAGGCGTCCTCCCATTCTCCTAAAGGAGAGGAGACACTAAGGCCTCCCCGGTCAGATCTTAGAAGCCCAGGCAAAATTAGTAGGCTTGATGAGCCTCCACGTCCCAGATAGGAATTCAGCTGGAAGGTGAGAGAAAGAACGACATGGGGAGACCAAGTTTTGGTGAACAAGGCCCGCACTTTATTTTCCAAAGTAGTTTTTATACCTTAAATTATGCATAGAGGATAATGGGGGAAGGGGTAGAGTCATGCAGTAAGCCAGGCTTTCTTCCTGCAAACTTATCATATGCAAAAGTTTAGGTGATTTATATCATCTTCTGGCCCGGAGGCATGTTAACATTTTAAGACCCTTTCTTCAGAAAACTTATTTTTCTCTAAAGGTGATTATTCTAAAGTCAGGCGCCACCCTCCGAAAGCATTAGATAAAGTTGCATTCCTATAGGGCAAAGATGTGGTGGGCTATAACAAGAAAAAGAATTAACTCAAGGGTCTAAGGTTACAAACATTAAAGCTACTACTTACATTCCTATACACCAATTATATTAATCAATACACTGCCAGGGACACAGTAGGTAAGGGATATGGAAACTTAGCAGCAAACATTGGCCCAACAAGTGAAAAACCCTTCACCAATACAATTTCTAATTAATCTTTTAACTGCTCAAAGGAATCTGTATTTAGACAGTTTGGACATCTCATGCTTCTCACAGTTGGGAGGCTCTGAACAATCACATGTGGCCGGAAGAACCTATTCAGGCAGGCTAGAGGATTTCCAAAGGAGTTTGTAGGTCGAAACACCCTTGGCATGCCCAGGAACTTTATTAACTGGAGCTGTAAGTTAACTCTTTTTCAGAGAGAGGTGGTGGGGGACAGCCCCCCATAAAGTCAGAGGTGTAGGTAAGAGCACAAAGCAGTAAAGTAGGCAGACTCTGGTTTTGGGGGTAGATGCTCGAGAATTTCCAGTGGGATTCCTGAGGCTCAATCCCGCCTTTGCGTATGCCGAGCCTCCTTCCTCATGACCTTTGCCATGGGCGGAGATCCTCACGCTGGCTCCCGGCACATAGAGAAACTCAAGGCTTCCATCTGACTCTCCTCCCATTGCTAATAACTCCCTCACCTCTGCCAAAGACCAGAGGACCTCTGCTAGGAACGCTCCTGGGTAACAGAAGTAGTCTGCCCATCATCTGTATTCCAGCATCCCCCTCCCACTTGCCTCCACAGAAATTCCACTCTTCTACTTCATACCCCAATACCAAGCCCCACTGAATCAAGACTGAGAAGATGCCGAGGGCTCCCTAGAATATCCAGTGCTTTGTTAACTAGGAAAGGAGTAGGTGCCAGAAATCACAGAATTCTGCCTTTCACCTTTGAAATGGAATAAATATAACAGACCATCTAAGGCCACATGAACAGAGGGAATCAAAGGAAATACATCCAGGAATTCCCTGGTGGTCCAGAGGTTAGGACTCTGTGCTTTTACTTCTAAGGGCCAGGAGTTCAATCCTTGGTTGGGGAAGTAAAACCCAACCAGCTCCACAGCACTTAAAAAAAAAAAAAAAGCAAAGGAAACACATCCCACATAGCCCTTTAAGTGGATCTGACTCACCTATGTATTGCCCTGCAGAGAGTAAAGGGAAACACACGAGTGCCCACAGCCTATCCTAAGATTTCCCCATAACGTCTCCTCACATACCTGCTTTGTATTTCATTAGATCCTCCTCTTTGGTTTTGGATTCTCATTCAATTATATTGAATACCACACTATGTCCTTCCACCGATCCCCCAATACCAACCCCATTGGCTTTCGTCTGTCAGGGCATACAGATTTAAACAAGTTGGGCTGGCCTCACTCTCCTAAACTTTTCCACTATGAGAAGGAAGTTGAGAACATAGAATTTTAAGACTATGCTTAGTATTTGAGCAAGGTACTTCCTGTTCAGTTTAATAACTTAGATTCAGTGTAGCTCTGTACTATGTCTGACTGGATTCTGGGAAGGCCCAAACCATGAAAAAAGCTATTTTTCTCATATTTAGGAAGGCTGAGCTTTCTTATGGTGGCAACTAACATCATCTGTGTTTTTCTACTAATGTGTATTCAGCATGTAAGCAAGGACTTGGCAAAGTGACAGAGGATATATTTGTCCAGGGGCAAAAGTAATTTATTAAGATATGAAGAGAGACAGGTGTTCTTTGAATTAATGATAAGAAAGCTGTGTGGGACTTTTATTAGTAGCATTATTTTAAAATAATATGCTGATTTGGATGGTCCCTGGGTTTTCAGAGACTGACCTTTGAATTCAGCCTCAAATTCTGAAGCAGAAGGTAACGTTACAGGAAACTTTCAAAGACTTCTGAGATTCATGCCTAGGTTTAATTATTTCTCCCCAGTTGTGAACTTTGGCAAAATGACAGAAGTGCCACTGGCCTGCCAGCAAGCTGCCCATTCCTGTAGAGACTGATAAATCATTTTTGATCTGACCAGAATTCCCTTCACACTTTACCATCATACAGATTTAAACAAGTTGGACAGATTTAAACATGATGGACATGAGTACCACCCATGGAAAGCAACTTAATAGCTCAAGGAGGAAGGCAAGTCAAAGAATTGATGCTTTTGAACTGGGTGCTGGAGAAGACTCTTGAGCGTCCTTTGGATAGCAAGGAGACCAAACCAGTCAATCCTAAAGGAAATCAACCCTGAGTATTCACTGGAAGGACTGATGCTGAAGCTGAAGTTCCAATGATTTGGCCACTTGATGCTAAGAGCCGACTCATTGGAAAAACCCTGATGCTGGGAAAGATTGAGGGCTGGAGGAGAAGGGGGCAACAGAGGATGAGATGGTGGGATGGCATCATTGGCTCAATGGACACAAGTTTGAGCAAACTCTGGGAGACAGTGAAAGACAGGGAAGCCTGGCATGCTGCAGGCCATGGGGCTGTGCAGAGCTGGACATGACCGAGTGACTAAACAATAACAACAAAAGGAAGGAAAGTCACACCATGTCTGTTATTTGCCAAGTGGGCCACTGTCTGGTATGCATTTGGTAATAAGCATCAGTACTGGATGTGTTTGTACCATTTAAATCTGGCCTCTGAATTCAGTAGCTGGAACATCAAGCAACTCTTTCTTTGGGGCCACTCTCCACACTGAATCATCACATTTTGGTCCTCTTCTCCTGGAATCTCTCATATAGCCTTAAATAGGATGGTGTAATTTTATATCTAACACATTAAACACAATTTCCACTGGACACCTTTCACAGAATGTAGATGAATCATGTGTTTTACTATCTGAATATGGCCCAATAGAAATGAGATTTTTAAAGCAGGAATTTTAACATTTCAGGACCTGTTAGCAAAAATTATGCTTAGGATGATAGCACCTACATGAACTAGAATGAAGAGGAAAAATAGCCAGAAAATCAGACTTCTGAGATGGCAAATTAGGCAGCATCTGTTCAACTTGGCATGGCTTCTTGAAATAACGTCACACTATTCCAAGGCTGACGCTTGGCACAGCCAAAGGGGCTCATTGATTAACAAGCCTGAATCTGCATCTACATCTGGACCACAAGCCTCCTCTTGTTTCTCTAGACTGGATCTCCAACTTCACTGATCATTTCCAGAGAGGGCGTGGCCCTCTCTTTATCTTGACCATACTTCTGCATTCCTGGCTGTGACTTTGGTTCCTCTTAATCACTACCTTGCATCTTTGGCCTGGCAACGAGCCCATAGATTATGTGGTTCAGGCGCCCTCATAGCTTGACTTGTCCTCCCAATGCTACTCTTCACCATGATGCTCTCCCCTGGCTATGCCCAGCGGCAACCACCTCTTGGAATTTGAAAGGTGGTGGGGAGATTTCCTTCCTTATGACATGCTACTCTATGGACGCTTTCCTAATACATTAATATAGAACTGAAAACTCCCTCTTTGTGGTCCCACTGCATCTTTGTTGTAAAATTCGTTAAATTCATTAGTTTACTTTTGTGGCTATTTCCCCTATTCAATTTCTTAATGGCAAATATGAAATATCAATATTCTTGCCTTGAGAACCCCATGAACAGTATGAAAAGGCAAAAAGATAGGACACTGAAAGATGAACTCCCCAGATAAGTAGGTGCCCAATATGCTACTGGAAAAGAGTAGAAAAATAACTCCAGAAAGAATAAAGAGGCTGAGCCAAAGGGAAAACAACGCACAGTTGTGGATATGTCTGGTGATGGAAGTAAAATCTGATGCTGTAAAGAACAATATTGCATAGGAACCTGGAAGGTCCATGAATCCAGGTAAACTGGAAGTAGTCAAACAGGAGATGACAAGAGTGAGCATCAGCATTTTAAGAATCAGTGAACTAAAATGGATTGGAATGGATGAATTTAATTCACATGATTATTATATCTACTACTGTGGGCAAGAAACCTGTATGCAGGTCAGGAAGCAACAGTTAGAACTGGACATGGAACTACAGACTGGTTCCAAATAGGAAAAGGAGTACATCAAGGCTGTATATTGTCACCCTGCTTATTTAACTTACATGCAGAGTACATCATGAGAAAAGCTGGGCTGGATGAAGAACAAGCCAGAATCAAGATGGCCGGGAGAAATATCAACAACCTCAGATATGCAGATGACACCACCCTTATGGCAGAAAGTGAAGAGGAACTAAAGAGCTTCTTGATGAAAGTGAAAGAGGAGACTGGAAAAAGTTGGCTTAAAGCTCAACATCCAGAAAACTAAGATCATGGCATCTGGTCCCATCACTTCATGGCAAATAGATGGGGAAACAGTGGCTGACTTTATTTTTTTGGGCTCCAAAATCACTGCAGATGGTGATTGTATCCACGAAATTAAAAGACACTTACTCTTTGGAGGAAAGTTCTGACCAACCTAGATAGCATATTAAAAAGCAGAGACATTACTTTGTCAACAAAGGTCCGTCTAGTCGAGGCTATGGTTTTTCCAGTAGTCATGTATGGATATGAGAGTTGGACTATAAAGAAAGCTGAGCGGCGAAGAATTGATGCTTTTGAACTGTGGTGTTGGAGAAGACTCTTGAGAGTCCCTTGGACTGCAAGGAGATCCAACCAGTCCATCCTAAAGGAGATCAGTCCTGGAAGGACTGATGTTGAAGCTTAAACTCCAATATTTTGGCTACCTGATGCAAAAAGCTGACTCATTTGAAAAGACCCTGATGTTGGGAAAGATTGAAGGCAGGAGGAGAAGGGAACGACAGAGGATGAGATGGTTGGATGGCATCATCGACTCAATGGACATGAGTTTGGGTAAACTCTGGGAATTGGTGTTGGACAGGGAGGCCTGGTGTGCTGTGGTTCATGGGGTCACAAAGAGTTGGACACGACTGAGCGACTGAACTGAACTGTGGGCAAGAATCCCTTAGAAGAAATGGAGTAGCCATCATAGTCAACAAAAGAGTCCAAAATGCAGTACTTGGATGCAATCTCAAAAATGATAAAATGATCTCTGTTCATTTCCAAGGCAAACCTTTCAATATTACAGTAATCCAAGTCTATGCTCCAACCAGTAATGCTAAGGAAGCTGAAACTGAATGGTTCTATGAAGACCTACAAGACCTTCTAGAAATAACACATAAAAAAGATGTTCTTTTCATCACATGGGAC
This sequence comes from Bubalus kerabau, assembly GCF_029407905.1. Classification (NCBI taxonomy): domain Eukaryota; kingdom Metazoa; phylum Chordata; class Mammalia; order Artiodactyla; family Bovidae; genus Bubalus; species Bubalus kerabau. Next base: position 185,443,113 of record NC_073625.1, on the reverse strand, counting down.
TGGAATTCTAAAGTAAGAAGTCAAGGGATACCTGGAGTAACAGGCAAGTTTGGCTTTGGAGCACAAAAAGAGGTAAGGCAATGGCTAACAGAGTTTTGCCAAGAGAATGCATTGGTCATAGCAAATGCCTTCTTCCAACAACACAAATGATGACTCTACACATGGGTATCACCAGATGGTCAACACCACAATCAGATTGATTATATTCTTTGTAGCCAAAGATGGGGAAGCTCTATACAGTCAGCAAAAGCAAGACCAGGAGCTGAGTGGCTCAGATCATGAACTGTTTATTGCAAAATTCAGACTTAAATTGAAGAAAGTAGGGAAAATCACTAGGCCATTCAGGTATGACCTAAATCAAATCCCTTACGAGTATACAGTGGAAGTGACAAATAGACCCAGGGGATTAGATCTGATAGAGTGCCTGAAGATCTATGGACAGAGGTTTGTAACATGTAGAGAAGGTGGTAAACAAAACCATCCCCAAGAAGAAGAAATTCAAAACAGCAAAATGGTTGTCTGAGGAGGTCTTACCAATAGCTGAGAAAGAAGAGAAGTGAAAGGCAAAGGAGAAAAGGAAAGATATACCCATCTGAATGCAGAGTTCCAAAGAATAGCAAGGAGAGATAAGAAAGCCTTCCTCAGTGATCAATGCAAAGAAATAGAGGAAAACAATAGAATGGGAAAGACTAGAGATCTCTTCAAGAAAATTAGAGATACCAAGAGAATATTTCATGCAAAGATGGGCAAAATAAAGAACAGAAACAGTATGGACTTAATAGAAGCAGAAGATATTAAGAGGAGGTGGCAAGAATACACAGAAGAACTATACAGAAAAGATCTTAATGACCCAGATAACCACAATGGTGTGATCACTGACCTAGAGCCAGACATCCTGGAATGTGAAGTAAAGTGGGCCTTAGAAAGTATCACTACAAACAAAGCTAGTGGAGGTGATGGAATTCCAGTTGAGCTATTCCAAATCCTGAAAGATGATGCTGTGAAAGTGCTACACTCACTATGCCAGCAAATTTGGAAAACTCAGCAGTGGCCACAGGACTGGAAAAGGTCAGTTTTCATTCCAATCTCAAAGAAAGGCAATGCCAAAGAATGTTCAGACTACCACACAATTGAACTCATCTCACGCACTAGCAAAATAGTGCTCAAAATTCTCCAAGCCAGGCTTCAGCAATATGTGAACTGTGAACTTCCAGATGTTCAAGCTGGTTTTAGAAAAGGCAGAGGAACCAGAGATCAAATTGCCAACATCTGTTGGATCATAGAAAAAGCAAGAGAATTCTAGAAGAACATCTACTTCTGCTTCATTGACTGTAAAGCCTTTGACTATGTAGATCGCAAACTGTGGAAAATTTGTCAAGAGATGGGAATACCAGACCACCTTACCTGCCTCCTGAGAAATCTGTATGTAGGTCAAGAAGCAATAGTTAAAATTGAACATGGAACAACAGAGTAGTTCCAAATTGGGAAAGGAGCATGTCAAGGATGTATATTGTCACCCTGCTTATTTAACTTATATGCTGAGTACATCTCGTGAAATGCCAGGCTGGATGAAGCACAAGCTGGAATCAAGTCTGCAGGAAAAAATATCAATAACCTCAGATATATAGATGACACCACCCTTATGGCAGAAAGCAAAGAGAAACTAAAGTACTTCTTGATGAAAGAGAAAGAGGAGAGTGAAAAAGCTGGCTTAAAACTCAACATTCAAAAAGAAGATCATGGCATCCAGTCTCTTCACTTCATGGCAAATAGATGGGGAAACAATGGAAACAGTGACAGACTTTATCTTCTTGGACTTCAAAATCACTGAAGATGATGACTGCAGCCATGAAATTTAAAGACGCTTGCTCTTTGGAAGAAAAGCTACGACAAACCTAGATAGCATATAAAAAGCAGAGACATACTTTACCAACAAAGGCTCATATAATCAAAGCTATGGTTTTTCCAGTAGTCATGTATGGATGTGAGAGTTAGACCATAAAGAATGCTGAGCGCTGAAGAATTGATGTGTTTGAACTGTGATGTTGGGGAAGACTCTTGACTACAAGGAGATCAAACCAGGTAATCCTAAAGGAAATCAATCCTGAGTATTCTTTGGAAGGACTGATGCTGAAGCTGAAGCTCCAATACTTTGGCCACCTCATGCAAAGAACTGACTCGTTGGAAAAGACCCTGATGCTGGGGAAGATTGAAGCCAAGAGGAGAAGAGCACAACAGACAAAGCCTTTGTTGGATGGCATCACCACCTCTATGGACATGAGTTTGAGCAAGCTCTGGGAGTTGGAGATGGACAGGGATGCAGTCCCTGGAGTCGCAAAGAGTCAGACACGACTGAGTGACTGAACTGAAGTATCATTTAGCTTTTTAATTTCCCCATTGTCTTGTACAGAGTGTTCATGGCACATCATAAGTCTTCAATAAATGTTTGATGAATAAGTGAATGAATGATTGCTTGCATAATGTGCTCATCTTTTCTCCAACACTAGGTGGAAATTCTATTATCAATTGAGTCATTTCCACTTAAATCACCCTGAAGTTACTGGTATGTCTATCAATCACAGAAAGTACCACATCTACTTCTAGGAAAGTCATACAAACTTTCAGATTTTTCATTAAGATAAGAATACTGAATTTCTATAGTATATTTTCATTCATGTCTTATTTATTTAGATGATTAATTATCACCGACCTTAAGGGCTTACTGTGTCATAGGCTTAGTATTTACATATATTATATCCATGAACCATTACTACAACCCTATGCTGCTGCTACTGCTAAGTCACTTCGTCGTGTCCGACTCTGTGTGACCCCATAGACAGCAGCCCACCAGGCTCTCCTGCCCCTGGGATTCTCCAGGCAAGAACACTGGAGTGGGTTGCCATTTCCTTCTCCAATGCATAAAAGTGAAAAAGTGAAAGTAAAGTTGCTCAGTCGTGTCCGACTCTTAGCGACCCCATGGACTGCAGCCCACCAGGCTCCTCCATCCATGGGATTTTCCAGGCAAGAGTACTGGAGTGGGGTGCCATTGCCTTCTCCAACAACCCTATGAAGTAGGTAGTAATGTTACCTTGAAGAAACTAAATATAGAATGGTTAAGAAACTTTTCCAGGTTGACAAAGCTAGTAAGTAAGAGAACCAGCAATGGACCTAGTACCTGATTCCAGAGCCCCCATCTTATCTACTACATAGCACACCTCAGAGAAAAATCTGTTCCTCTACCAAAAACACAGGCAGTGAAGATACACCTTCAATTAAGATAAAGAGGTAAGTGGGGACCCTAGAAAGCAAAGCTATGGAGTGTATGGGCAAAGCGTAAAATATAAATTCTATGATTCCCTTGCCAGTTCTTTAGTGAAATATTGTACTGGTGGGCTACTCAATCCAATGGACAAAACAGAAAGTTAGAAAGCCTTATAATTCTTACATCCAAGTTGACTTCACTGTCTCTATTATCTTTCTTCTTTTTGTAACCTTGCGTTTAATTTTATTTTTCCTCTTTATTTTATTATTCTCTCAGATACCTGATACAAGAAATGTACAGAAGAGTGCAGAGACACTTCGAGTCAAAACAATTTAAAGATGCAAATCAGAGAGGAAGCTATGAGGACTCCAAGCCTAGGTACATCCCCATCACAGCCATCACTCTCCAACAATTTGAAGACCCCTGCCCTACAACCTCTAGAAAAAAAATCGCCAATAAATAAAAAAATCCAACTTCAACAGTACTTAGGGAAATAAAAATTAAAACATCAGTGAGGTACCATTTCATAACTAGTAGGCTGACAAAATTTTTTAGGTCTGATAACACTAAATACGGGGAAATAAGAACTTTTGGCTGCTGCTGGTGGGCATGTAAATGAATGTAACCACATCAGAGAGTGTGTGTATGCATTAGTCGCTCAGTCGTGTCTGACTCTGCAACCCTTTGGGCTGTAGCCTGCCAAGCTCCACTGTCCATGGGATTCTCCAGGCAAGAATACTGGAGTGGGTTGCCATTCTCTTCTCCAGGGGATCTTCCTGACCCAGGAATTGAACCTGGGTCTCCTGCATTGCAGGAAGATTCTTTACCGTCTGAGCCACCAGGGACACCCACATCAGAGAGTAATTTGGCAATAGCTATTGGAGAAGGCAATGGCACCCCACTCCAGTACTCTTGCCTGGAAAATCCCATGGACGGAGGAGCCTGGTAGGCTGCAGTCCATGGGGTCGCTAAGAGTCAGACATGACTCAGCAACTTCACTTTCACTTTTCTCTTTCATGCATTGGAGAAGGAAATGGCAACCCACTCCAGTATTCTTGCCTGGAGAATCCCAGGGACAGCAGAGCCTGGTGGGCTGCCGTCTATGGGGTCACACAGAGTCGGACACGACTGAAGCCACTTAGCATAGCATAGCATTGAAGTTAAAGATGTATGATACTCTGTGTCCCAGAAATTCTGCTCTACACAAATATCTAGAGAAACTCTGTCACATGCATATTCAAGGATGTTTTTTGAAGCATTGTGTGTAATAGAAGAAAATTAAAAACATAAGTGTACATTAATAACAGAATGAATAAATTCACATATAATCAGATGATAGAATACAGTGTAGCAGTGAAATAAATAAACATGATATGTCAACATAGATAGATCCCAAAAACAAAATGCTCACTGGGGAAAGCTACTTAGTGGAGGAGATGTCATACAGTATAATAACATTTCTAGAAACTTTGAAAACAAACACAGTTTTCAGCATTATTCATAGATATGTACATGTAAACATAAACATAACAACAAGCATAAGAAAGATATCCATCAACACTGGTATAGTACCCATCTCTACAATGAGAGAGGAAACTAGCATTAGTGTAGAGAACAAAGGTGACCACATGCTTAATATATCCTTTCTTTTAAAAAATGGTCTGAAACCATGGAAATGACCTAAATGTTCATTGACAGATGAATGATGAAGATGTGGTACATATATGCAATGAAATACCACTCAACCATAAAAAAGAATGAAATAATGCCATTTGCAACAACGTGTGTGGACCTAGAGATGATCATGTTAAGCAAAGTAAATCAGAAAGACAAATACCATATGATATCACTTATATGTGAAATCTAAAACATGATGCAAACAGCTTATCTACGAGACAGAAATATACTCACATTCAGAGAACAGACTTGTGGTTACCAAGAGGGAGAGAGGGTAGGGGAGGGATGAATTGGGCATTTGAGATTAGCAGATGCAAACTATTACAAATAGGGTGGATAAACAACAATGATGTATTGAATAGCACAGGGACCTATATTCAATATCCTGTGATAAACCACAATGGAAAAGAATATGAAAAAGAATGTATGTATATGTATAAACACATATATATGTATAATATACATAAATGCATATATATGTATACATATTCTGCTGTGCAGCAGAAATTAATGCAACATTATGAATCAACTATACTTCAATAAATAAATTTTAAAAAATATTCTGAAGCAAATATAACAAAATAACAAAATCTTTGAAGTCTAGAGATCCAGTGTTCCATTGTTTATAATGTTAGCCTTTCTGTTTCTCTGTATGTTTAAAATATTTCAGTAAAATCTATTTCCCTACAAAAAGCAGCTTCAAAACAGTTAAATCCAGGGTCTAGTCACTGAAGCAATTTAGCACGCACACATAGTCAGAGAAGCTGCAATTAAGGGCAAAGAGATTTGAACATAAATGGACTCAGACAGCTCCAATGCTCCAGAGACTGCAAATTATTGTCAAGGCCTCGCTGTTAATCCCCTAGGGCAGACAGCAGTTCCTCAGACCAGCCATGGTCATTTCCCAGCAAGAAAGATAGTGAGGATCTGTCAAACAACCTTCTGATTTCTCTTAAAATCGGGCAGAGTTTCTGTAACTCACATTCTAATGTCACTTGTCTTTAGTAAATGTTGTCACCCACACAGGCCTGAAACTGACAATATTAAAGAATATTCAATTTCCAATAAAATAGGGTAGGCATAGCTACAAAATCTGCCTTAACTGATCCAAACCAAATATCTTTGATACAAAATTCTTATTTTCCTTGTGGTCCTTTCTTACACTCAGATTCTTCCTGTTAAATGACATAAAAAATATATCTTTGAGGACTTGGGAGCCAGCTTGAAGAGTTGTCCCAAAGATCGGACAGTTTTCATATGAATAAGGGTAGCATCTGTGCATGTGCGTGCTAAGTCCCTTCAGTTGTATTCGACTCTTTGTGACCCTATGGACTGTAGTCCACTAGATTCCTCTGTCCATGGGATTCTCCAAGCAAGAATACTGGAGTGGGTTGCCATGCCCTTGACCAGGGGATCTTCCCAACCCAGGGACTGAACCCAGTTCTCTTATGTCTCCTGCAATGGTAGGCAGTTTCTTTGCCTGGGAAGCTACAGCCACCTGGGAAGCCCAAGTATCTGTAAGAGGTGTCAACTAAAATAAAAATGCACAATGTGAGAGCTGTGAATTTCAGTTTTATGAGGGGACTATAGCCTGGGAGACAGCTCCCCAGAGAGCTCTGAGGAACAGCTCAGAAGAGGTAAGTGGGGAGGTCAAATATTTGTATTTTGGTGAAGTGGGTATGTGCAAAACTAAGCACACATCTCAGTAGAAGGTCGATGCTAGTCATAAGGAACAGATGTCATTTAATGGTTTTAGTGCTTTTCTAAGTATGGGAAGATGCAAAGGTTTAGGGTTCATAAAATTTTCTTTTGAAAATATCTATCTGATCAATGCAAAGAAATAGAGGAAAACAACAGAATGGGAAAGACTAGAGATCTCTTCAAGAAAATTGGAGATACCAAGGGCACATTTCATGCAAAGATGGGCTCGATAAATGGTATGGTCCTAACAGAAGCAGAAGATTTTAGGAACAGGTGGCAAGAATACACAGAAGAACTGTACAAAAAAGATCTTCACGACCAAGATAATCACAATGGTGTGATCACTCATCTAGAGCCAGACATCCTGGAACGTGAAGTCAAGTGGGCCTTAGAAAGCATTGCTATGAACAAAGCTAGTGGAGGTGATGAAATTCCAGTTGAGCTATTTCAAATCCTGAAAGATGATGCTGTGAAAGTGCTACACTCACTATGCCAGCAAATTTGGAAAACTTAGCAGTGGCCACAGGACTGGAAAAGGTCAGTTTTCATTCCAATCCCAAAGAAAGGCAATGCCAAAGAATGCTCAAACTACCGCACAATTGCACTCATCTCACATGCTAGTAAAGTCATGCTCAAAATTCTCCAAGCCAGGCTTCAGCAATATGTGAACCGTGAACTTCCTGATGTTCAAGCTGGTTTCAGAAAAGGCAGAGGAACCAGAGATCAAATTTCCAACATCCGTTGGATCATGGAAAAAGCAAGAGAGTTCCAGAAAAACATCTATTTCTGTTTTATTGACTATCTCAAAGCCTTTGACTGTGTGGATCACAATAAACTGTGGAAAATTCTGAAAGAGATAGGAATACCAGACCACCTGACCTGCCTCTTGAGAAACCTATATGCAGGTCAGGAAGCAACAGTTAGAACTGGACATGGAACAACAGACTGGTTCCAAATAGGAAAAGGAGTACATCAAGGCTGTATATTGTCATCCTGCTTATTTAACTTATATGCAAAGTAAATCATGAGAAATGCTGGGCTGGAAGAAGCACAATCTGGAATCAAGATTGCTGGGAGAAATATCAACAACCTCAGATATGCAGATGACACCACCCTTATGGCAGAAAGTGAAGAGGAGCTAAAAAGTCTCTTGATGAAAGTGAAAGAGGAGAGTGAAAAAGTTGGGTTAAAGCTCAACATTCAGAAAACGAAGATCATGTCATCTGGTCCCATCACTTCATGTGAAATAGATGGGGAAACAGTGGAAACAGTGTCAGACTTTAATTTTTTGGGCTCCAAAATCACTGCAGATGGTGATTTAAGCCATGAAATTAAAAGATGCTTACTCCTTGGAAGGAAAGTTATGACCAACCTAGATAGCATATTCAAAAGCAGAGACATTACTTTGCCAACAAAGGTCCATCTAGTCAAGGGTATGGTTTTTCCAGTAGTCATGTATGGGTGTGAGAGTTGGACTGTGAAGAAAGCTGAGCACTGAGAAATTGATGCTTTTGAACTGTGGTGTTGGAGAAGACTCTTGAGAGTCTCTTGGACTGCAAGGAGATCCAACCAGTCCATCCTAAAGGAGATCAGCCCTGGGATTTCTTTGGAAGGAACGATGCTAAAGCTGAAACTCCAGTACTTTGGCCACCTGATGCGAAGAGTTGACTCATTGGAAAAGACTCTGATGCTGTAAAGGATTGGGGGCAGGAGGAGAAGGGGACGACAGAGGATGAGATGGCTGGATTGCATCACCGACTCGATGGACATGAGTTTGAGTGAACTCCGGGAGTTGGTGATGGATAGGGAGGCCTGGTGTCCTGCGATTCATGGGGTCGCAAAGAGTCGGACACTACTGAGCAACTGAACTGAACTGAACTGAACTATCTGAAGGCCTCTTCTGCCAGTTTTCCCAGAGCACAGAGTGTCTCCTTCCTTATCTCAAAATGAACTCCTTTCAGGGTATGTTAAAGGTCAGTGACTGCAATGGCTAATGCCTTAATCCAAACACATCAAATATGTTTAAATCTATAAGTTAATTACCACACACACACACACAGCTAGTTGGTCATGTTGGAGATGCTATTTATTTGAAATTTGATAAATAAAAGGAAATAATTATTTATTCTGCTTTTCTTGTGTGAACTACTTATTGTTCAGTCACTAAGTCCTGTCTGACTCTTTGTGACACCATAGACTGCAGCATGTCAGGCTCCTCTATCCTTCACCATCTTCTGGAGCTTGCTCAAACTCATGTCCATTGAGTCAGTGATGCTGTTTAACCATCTCATCTTCTGCCACCCCCTTCTTTTTTGCCTTCAAACTTTCCCAGCATTAGGGTCTTTTCCAATAAGTCACCTCTTTGCAACAGATGACCAAAGTTATTGGAGCTTCAGCTTCAGCATCAGTCCTTCCAATGAATATTCAGGGTTGATTTCCTTTAAGACTGACCAGTTTGATCTCCTTGCAGTCCAAGGGACTCTCAAGTCTCTTCCAGCACCACAATTAGAAAGCATCAGTTCTTTGATGTTCAGTCTTCTTTATGATTCAACTCTCACATCCATTCATGACTACAGGAAAATCATAGCTTTGACTGTACGGATCTTGTCGGCAAAGTGATGTCTCAGCTTTTTAACATGCTGTTGAGGTTTGTCATAGCTTTCCTTCCAAGGAGCAAGTGTCTTTTAATTTCAGGTCAGCAGTCATTATCTGCAGTGATTTTGGATCCCAAGAAAATAAAATTTGGCACTGTTTCCATTTTTTCACCTTCTGTTTGCCATGAGGTCATGGGACTGGATGCCATGGTCTTAGTTTTTTTGAATGTTGAGTTTCCATCCAGCTTTTCCATTTTCCTCTTTTACCCTCATCAAGAAGCTCTTTAGTTCCTCTTCATTTCTGACATTTGAGTGGTATCATCTGCATATCTGAGGTTGTTGATATTTCTCCCAGTAATCTTGATTCCAGTTTGTGAGTCATCCAGCCTGGCATTTCACATGATGTACTCTGCATAGAAGTTAATAAACAGGGTGACAATATACAGCCTTGACGTACTTTCCCAATTTTGAACCAGTCCATTGTTCCATGGGCTTCCCTGATATCTCAGTTGATAAAGAATCCGCCTGCAATTCAGGAGACCCTGGTTAGATTCCTGGGTCAGGAAGATCCCCTGGAGAAGGGAAAGGCTACCTACTCCAGTATTCTGGCCTAGAGAATTCCATGGACTGTATAGTCCATGGGATTGCAAAGAGTTGGACATGACTGAGCAACTTTCACTTCACTTAACTTCATTGTTCCATATCTGGTTCTAGTGTTGCTTCTTGAGCTGCATACAGATTTCTGCATACAGGCAGGTAAGGTGGTCTGGTATTCTCATCTAAGAATTTCCCACAATTTGTTGTGATGCACACAATCAAAGGCTTTTGCATAGTCAGTGAAGCAGAAGTAGATGTTTTTCTGGAACTCCCTTGCTTTCTATATGATCCAAAAGATGTTGGCAATTTGATCTCTGGTTCCTCTGCCTTTTCTAAATCCAGTTTGTACATCTGGAAGTTCTTGGCTCATGTACTGCTGAAACCTAGCTTGAAGGATTTTGAGTATTACCTTACTAGCGTGTGGAATTAATGCAATTGTGTGGTAGTCTGAACATTCTTTGGCATTGCCCTTCTTGGGTACTGGAAAGAAAACTGATCTTTTCCAGTCTTGTGGCCATTGTTGTTTTCCAAATTCACTGACATATTGAGTGCAACGCTTTAACACGATCATCTCTTGGGATTTGAAATAGCTCAGCTGGATTTCTGTCACCTCCACTAGCTTTGTTCATAGTAATGCTTCCTAAGGTCCACTTGACTTCACACTCCAGGATGTCTGGCTCTAAGCAAGTGACCACACCATCATGGTTATCCAGGTCATGAAGGCTTTTTTTTTTTGTATCTTTCTGTGTATTTTTGCCACCTCTTCTCAGTCTCTTCTGCTTGTTACATCCTTAAAGTTTCTGTCCTTTATCATGCCCATCCTTCCTTGAAATATTCCCTTGATATCTCCAGTTTTCTTGAAGAGATCTCTAGTCTTTCCCATTCTATTGTTTTCCTCTATTTATTTGCATTGTTAATTTAAGAAGGCCTTCTTATGTCTGGGCTTCCCTGATGGCTCAGAGGGTAAAGCGTCTGCCCACAATGCAGGAGATCTGAGTTCAGTCCCTGGGATGGGAAGATCCCCTGGAGAAGGAAATGGCAACCCACTCCACTATACTTGCCTGGAGAATCCCATGGATGGAGGAGCCTGGTAGGCTACAGTCCACTGGGTTGCAAAGAGTCAGACACTACTGAGCGACTTCACTTTCACTTCTTATGTCTTCTGTTGCTATTCTTTGGAACTCTGCATTCAGTTGCATATATCTTCCCCCTTTTCCCTTTCCTTTCACTTCTCTTCTTCCCTCAGCTATTTGTAAAGCCTCCTCAGACAACCACTTTGCCTTCTTGCATTTCTTTTTCTTTGTGATAGTTTTGGTCACTGACTCCTGTACAGTGTTACAAACCTCCATCCATGGTTCTTCAGGCACTGTGTACCAGATCTAATCCCTCGAATCTACTTGTCACTTTCACTACACAATCACAAGGGATTTGATATAGGTCATACCTGAATGGTCAATTGATTTTCCCTACTTTCTTCAAAAGTAGGGAAATTTTTTTCTTCAAAATTCAAAAGCCTGAATTTTGCAATAAGGAGCTGATGATCTGAGCCACAGTCAGCTCCAGGTCTTGTTTTTGCTGACTGTATAGAGTAAGAATATAATCAGTCTGATTTCAGTATTGGCCATTTGGTGAGGTCCATGTGTAGAGTTGTCTCTTGTGTTGTTAGAAAAGGGTGTTTGCTATGTGTGAACTATGAACTATGTTGCCACATAAATAACAGATATGGCAAAATTTCTCTTTATAAATGATTTCCAGCAAGTAAATGAAGAAGGAAAATGAGAAGAATAATATTGTCATTTTGCAAGCACTAAGAATTAAACTAACCAGGCATTAAACATCCATAACTTCTCAGGGCACCAGAAAGGGACAATCAGACATATGTGCTTCCTGAGGAAAGCAAGTGAGACAGTCCTGCCATGCAGGGGTTAATATAATAGTCAGCCACCTGTTGCTCTGGCTAAGGCACAAGAAAATCACCACAGGAAAAGACTAAAAGCAAAATATAGCAATACAGCATAACCCAAATAAAAGTACTTCAGGTTGATTAGTTGGGGTCGTCATGCCCTGCTAAGCTAAGGAAAAGCATACTGTGGACCTTGGAATGCCAAGTCAGCACAAGTTCAGAATGCTGCTTGTGCACACACCAAGATGCTTTCCCAAGGCATATGCAGGTCTATGGTCTCCAGCTAGGTGATACCCCTTGTACAAGAAAATAACAAAGATAGTTAAAAAATAATCAATAAAATGGGAGACGTGACTGCAGACACCGGAGGCTGACTTCACCGTAGCACAACAGATACTTTCTGCTTGCAGAAAGATACTAAATAAAAGGGATATGGCTCTGAGGAACATGGCTCTTGATCCAAGAGGTCTTGAGTCCACTGGTCCCATCTTTAAAACTTTAATTCTGTCTCTAGTTTCTTTTTCCCAAACTGTGCTGTCGACCACTTTCCATCCCTACCTGCTGCGCTGGCTGCAGCACCGCAAAAACAATCTAACCAGAATTTAAGCCTCGAGATCCAACACCTATGTACAGGGACACAGAGGAACATGCTAGGAGGGAAATACATCCAGAAAATTCAGGCTAAGGAAACTACAGGAGAAATCAGCATGCTTCTATAATAAATAATTACAAAGAGGAAAAAAGAGTTGAAGAAGAAATCTGTAAATTTAAGAGGCTCAAAGACAAATCTTAAAAAAAAAAAAAAAAAGTAGGCCAAGCTAAAGAGTTTAGTTTAGCACCAGTGGGCTATGAAACTGTCCCCAAAAATAATTAAGTAAATATAATAAGGTCAAGATATTTGCTTGGTATAAGTGTTTCAAGTTTGGTACAAGTGTTATAAGTTTGGTACAGTGCTTGGTATAAGTATTAGTCATCCAGTTATGCCCAACTCTTTGTGATCCCATGGACTATAGCCTGCCAGGCCCCTCAGTCCATGGAATTCTCTAGGCAAGACTACTGGAGTGGGTTGCCATTCCCTTCTGCAGGGGATCTTCCCAACCCAGGGATCAAACCTGGGTCTCCCACCTTGCAGGCAGATTCTTTACCAACTGAGCTACCAGGGAAGGTGCTTACTCTTGAAGTAAGGATGAGCTGAGATTGAACAGGACATATGTTGGAAAGTCTGTCTTTGGACATAAATGGTGGTTATCCCATTATAATTCATCAAGTTACAATGACCATTGGTTAAAGACAGAAAGCCTACAAACATAAGTCTTGAAATACAGTAAGATGATAAGTGGGGAAAATAAGACTGCTACTAATTCACCTCAAGTGGAACTTCAATAGATCTGTAAATTGCCTGATTCTCATCAAAAACTGTAACATCATGTCAAATAATTACAAAAATAGTATTAAAAGAGGGAATATAATGGCAATTATATTCCATTTGGCTTTTAATTTGTTAGATATAAACAGCATGCGTATGTGTTATGTACTAAGAAAAATCTGAAACCTTGTCTCTTACGTTATTTAAAAAGTCAAACATAAAAAGATAAGCACAAACCTGTTGACATTTTAAACTGTAAAAAAGCAAGAATTCTAAACATCAGATCATGAGAAGAATTTTAAGTCTTTCTGATGCCATAAAACAAAATTAAATTTCATTTCCACATTTTAGTGTCCTCAAACACGGTATAATAGGTTATATTGGTACCAGCCAGTGTTCTTGGCCTTCTCCAATCAATAGAACCTGATCAGAAACCAGACAAGAAATTCAGGCAAGACTTTATCTGGGCCCCTATTGCAGCAGGGGAGAGTGAAAACAAGGTTCCTTTGCTGGCTCACTTCTTAAGTGGGGGTGTGAGCTGTTTCCTTTTATGGTATTAGGGCAGGGGTGGGTCCAGGGGTTGGCCTGAGGGATGAATTAGATGTTTTGCCCACCCATTTGGTGGAATTGAGTATAAATTCCTTGCACTGTATACCCTTTTGTTCCAGACACTGTGTTTTTGCTCCAGGCTTTTCAGAAATGGCAGTTAGGCGTTTTGGTCTCTTGCATCTTTTGTCCAGAACTTGCCCCAACTGCGAGTGTACACAGTTGCTTTTAGGCCTTTGTAGTTTCTTTGAATTTTACTGCTCAAGGAGATGTTTGTCGCGACACAAGCATTGCAGCACCACAGCAAAAGGTCTTAGATCCCAGCCTGTCTCAAAATCCTGATTTATTAGGTGATAAATCACACTTATTATAGAATTAAAAGTAAATTAAACAGCATGGGAGACAGTCAAGATTCATCTTTGCATATTACTGTTATTAAGGAGTGTATTTAAAATAAACTTTATAACACAATAGTTATGTTTTTGTTTTTGTTCATTCAATTACATTATACCATAAAAACGATTTTAAAAATGAATCCAAAAAAGACTAGCAAGTTTATACACTTCTGTGAAAGGGATTCCGGAGTTTCTTTTTAAAAGGTCGAGGTAGCAAGAGGCTGGCAAATATTGGTCTCCTGGGTTAAAAATGCCTCTTGGCAGCCTGTGTGCAGGATCCTTCTTTGTCTGACGCTGCCTGTGGTCTCAGCTCTTCCTGCTCCAGATATTGTGTCCCCACAGAGTTCTCGGGCACTAAATCCTCCATGACGCTAAAGGTCATCTTATTTTCCAAACCCACCCAAATCTTTCCACAATTCTTCCCCTTTCCTGCTATTTTCTCTAATTCCAACTGTCAAACTCCTATTCATACACTGAGTCCCTGTGCAGATGTCTGCTTTGTAAGCTTTTCCTGATTCTGCCGGGTAAACTTAGTTTCTGCTCTGTAGTCCCTTGACCTGTGCCCTGGCTTCCATGACTGCAGACACAGCGCAAGACGGTAGCACATCATTCTGAATGTCTGCCTTCACCCAGGGCCGGCAGAAAACGCACAGGGTACCAGTTAAAAATGACGTCTAGAGAAGCAAACAAACATTTAGAAGTATATTCATGCAATATTTGGGCACACTTACACCAAAATTTTTTACTTGCTTGTTTGAAATCCATATTTAACTGGACTCTGCATTTTTATTTACTAAATCTGGCAATTTTACTCTCTACCATGAGATTATAAGCAACTTAAAAGTGTATGTTTTCTACGATGCCATTTGTGTGTGTGTGTATGTGTGTATGTGTGTATGACTGTCTAAATTCTAGAAGGATACAAAAAAGCTACTAATAATAGTTATTTCTAAGAAGTCTTGGTCTTGGAGAAGCAGTGACTTTCTCTTCTGTACTGTTTAACTTTCTATCATTAACGTGTATTAATTTTGTGATAAAAGTCCATATTTCAAAATGATCATAAACAACTTGAGTGTAGGAATAATTATTCTTCTTTATATCCTCATAAGGCTTGGAGTATTTTCATAGTTCTTAGCAAATGTGCATTGAATAAGTGAATGACGGAAGTGAAACTCCTGGAGAGCACTTTGTAAAATCTATACTGCTGTTTGCTCAGCAAATACCCACTAAGAACCTACAGTGTTCCATGTACTTTACTAGTAGTAGCAACAAAGCTCTTTTACGTATGTATCAATAATCTAATTTTCAGCTTTTAAATATTATTTCCTAGGCTTTGACTAATGGGTTTTCAGGAGGTCAAATGATTGTGTCTAGCCCTTGATCTATACTGCTAAATTGTCTGTATTGACTACGAACCAAACAAACAAAAGACCCAATCTTCGGAGTCTATATTCCAATAGAGATGAACAGAAGATAAGCAGGGACTTCTCTGGTGGTCCAGTGGTTAAGACTCCATGATTCCAGTGCAGGGGAGGCTGGGCTCAATCCCTGGTCAAGAGCCTAATATCCCAGAAGGTGCATGACATGGCCAGAAAATAAAAATAAATAAAATAACAATAAGAATAATAAAATATTTTTGAAGATGATAAGCAAATGCATAAATAAAATAATTTCAGGCGCAAGTTATATAAGTGTTATGAAGGCAACCAGACAGGGTAAGATACTGAAGAGTAGTTGAAGGCTTCTCAGAGGAGGTGACATTCATGGTCTCACTGATGAGAAGGAGCCAGTCTGTGACGATCTGGGGAAAGAACTTCAAAGCAAATGCATTGCAAGGTAATGAGAGTGAGGAGGAACCAATCAGGAGTGTCTAAAAAATAGACAAAAGGCCCTGAGCTATGAAACAAAGCAGTGCTAGAGCTTCACAAAGAAGATATGTGCATATGAAAACACACCCACCTCAGCATTCAGGCAAATCAAATTAAGACCACAATAAGATATCCCTAGTCCATAAGGTAGCAAAGAGTCAGACAGGACTGAGCGACTAAGCACAACACAGCACAGGATAACAAAAATTTAAATAACTGATAAAACCAAGTGTTGAGGATGTGAAAGGAATATCTTGTCCACGGCTGGTGGAATTGAAAATGGTACAATCACTTCTTTCAGCAGTTTTCTTATAAGATTAAACATATGGTTACCATACAATCATATTTTTGTGTCTGTATACATGTGTATATACCAAAGAGAAATAAAAATATATATCCACACAAATGTTCATGTGAGCTTTATTTACAATAGCAGAAAAATGGTACCAGCTCAAATCTCCAACAACAGGTGAATGGACCAACTAATTGTACATATTTGTACAATGGAATACAACTTAGCCATCAAAAGGAACAAAATACCGACACGCACAAAGACATAGATAAATCTCAGGAATATTATGCAGAGCCACATGAACTGGATACAGAAGTATATACTACATGCTTCCATTTATGTGAAACTCGGAAACAGGGGAAACTCATTTATAGTGACAGAAAACAGATCATGAGGGGACTTTCTGAGGTGATGGAAATATTCTCTACTTTAATTACTATGGTGGTTGTAGTGATGGATACATTTGTCAAACACGCCAAACTTACATTCAGTATGGGTGCATTTTTATTATACATGAATTATAGTTCAGGGAAGTCAATATTTTTTAAATGTGCCAGCATAAATTATGTATTAAAAATGCTAAAAGGATTTAGGATTTATGAGGCCAGTGGGTGCAGGGGGAGGCAGGAGGGTGCGAGTGGGTGGCGAGCATGGAATTGGCATGCTCCAATCTCCAGAGAGGGCTTCCTGAAACAAATATTTCTCCTGAGAGGAGAAAAGGCAGACCAGGGAAAAGAAACCACAGGAGCAAAGCAGAAGAGTGGGGTATTCACATATTGAGAAAAAAGAAAACTCATCACTATATTTTGAAGCTATTTTTTTTGACAAAGTAATGTTGCTAAGGATTTGACTTTTATTATTTTTCAACATTATTTAGCAGCAAAAAAGCACATTTTAAAATGCACCAATGATTAAATATTCCCGCTTTTAAATAATGTTTCTCAAGATTTTGCCTAATGGATTTGCAGGAAGTTGAATGGTTGTGTCTAGTCCTTGACCTACACTGTTTAATTATCCTTATCGACTGACTCATGAAATTCTATTATGCGCAGGGCTGTGCTGTAAATGAGCTTTGTTCCTTTTGTGAAATTGAGTGCACTCTGCATTTTCTTCTGGCCTGCGATCAAGAATTGAGCTGCATCTTCTCTCGCCACCTGAGACAAACCTAGCAAAACAAATGACCATGAAAACAGCATCTGATAATCTTCTATCAGAAAGTTACACTAGCACCTCTCATTCGAGATTTTTTAAAATTATGCACTGAAACCAGTTTCCAGAATCAGGGCCAACCACACCAGTAGGAAGAGAGGTGGCTGAGACGGGGTGATTTCTGGACATTTGGAAGAACAGACTGTCTCTTAAAATGTATTCCTGCTGAGTAGTGGCCAAGAATCTACAAGAAAGTGCTATTCCTGTAGCTTGAGAGATTTTTTAACTAGATGATCTTTGAGGTCCCTTCATTATTCTAAATCAGCACTTGAAAACTAAAGGTTCATGGACTAAAACAGGCTTATATCTATGTTTTATCAGGCTTCCTAGTGTTAAATTTATGTGTGTGTATGTATGTACTTTTTATAGATATATGTGTGTGTGTGTGTATATATATACATATATATGTATATATATACTCAGAAAAACTTTAAAAGATTAAACAGTGGTATCTTCTGTAGCTCACCCATCCAGGTTAACTCATCCTTTCACTATATTTGTTTAGTTTTAAAAATAATTTTGTTAGTAGAAAACTGATAATATAAATGATTCTTGTCTAGAGAAAGGCAAAATAATTGTATCCAGTGAAATGCACTGATTACTACATAGATGAATAGACAGACCCATTCTGTGGATAGAACTATTTTGTATTAACTTGGAAATTCATTGCAGAGTTCTTTATTCCCTATAGGTCTCTACTCTTTAAATTGACCTTCAAACTGCTTGTAATTCTTATTGGGTACCTCATTAATGAGTTCAATGAAGTAGTATTTGATGGCTTTTTTTTTACATTATCTTTTAATTTATTCTCAATATATATATATTTTGTTGACATATAGTTGACTTACAATGTTTCAGGTGTACAGCAAAGTGATTCTGTTACATATATACACAAATATTATTTTGAAATTATTTTCCATTATGGGCTTCCCTCATAGCTCAGTTGGTAAAGAATCTGGCTGCAATGCAGGAGACCCGGGTTTGATTCCTGGGTTGGGAAGATACCCTGGAGAAAGAAATGGCAACCCACTCCAGGATTCTTGCCTGGAGAATCCCATGGACAGAGGAGCCTGGCGGGCCACAGTCCATGGGGTCACAAGAGTTGGACATGACTTAGCGACTAAACCACCACCACCACAAGATATTGATTATAGTTCCCTGTGCTCTACAGTAAACCTTTGTTGCTTACCTACTTTTAAAATTAGCAATCTAGCATTCTACTCATACTAAGTCAAACAAGTGAAATCAAAATGTCATAGTTAGGGAAAAATCTGTAAGTTTTCTAAAATATTTATATAATACATATTATTTATATACATGTATACAAAAGCTTTTCTACTACACTGGATAAAGGCTTGAGAAAGAACATCAGAAAAGTAAAGAAGAGATGGAGAAATTGGAAAACAAACTAAATGAAATGGGAGCACTGAATATGAAATAGAAAAAGTGAAACAAACTAGATAAAAGATCATGATATAGTCCAGTTGTTTTTAAACATGGCTGCTCATTAGAAATGTATCTGGATCTCTGGAGGTAAAAAAAAAAGAAATATCTGGACATTTGTATTTTTCAAAAAAATTCCAAGATAATTCTATTATGCCTCTGAATTTTAGAAAATGATTGCAGGTTTTTCTATTAAATCGTAGTTTTGGTGATATAGAGTTCTATTACTTTTCTGCTGACCAATCATGATACAATGGTATTAAGTGAGTAGTTACATAATCATGATAGTAAAATATGTTTATCAGTTTTCACAATAAAAATAAAAAAAGAATAGTTTTCACAATCAATAGCCTGACAAAAAATAAAAGATCATTACAATTGCAAGTCATTATGGGAACATGTTTATATCTTTCCTTTTCTCCTTTGCTTTTCGCTTCTCTTCTTTTCACAGCTATTTGTAAGGCCTCCCCAGACAGCCATTTTGCTTTTTTGCATTTCTTTTCCATGGGGATGGTCTTGATCCCTGTCTCTTGTACAATGTCACGAACCTCATTCCATAGTTCATCAGGCACTCAATCTATCAGATCTAGGCCCTTAAATCTATTTCTCACTTCCACTGTATAATCATAAGGGATTTGATTTAGGTCATACCTGAAGGGTCTAGTGGTTTTCCCTACTTTCCTCAATTTAAGTCTGAATTTGGCAATAAGGAGTTCATGGTCTGAGCCACAGTCAGCTCCTGGTCTTGTTTTTGCTGACTGTATAGAGCTTCTCCATCTTTGGCTGCAAAGAATATAATCAATCTGATTTCAGTGTTGACAATCTGGTGATGTCCATGTGTAGAGTCTTCTCTTGTGTTGTTGGAAGAGGGTGTTTGCTATGACCAGTGCATTTTCTTGGCAAAACTCTATTAGTCTTTGCCCTGTTTCATTCCGTATTCCAAGGCCAAATTTGCCTGTTACTCCAGGTGTTTCTTGACTTCCTACTTTTGCATTCCAGTCCCCTATAATGAAAAGGACATCTTTTTTGGATGTTAGATTTAAAAGGTCTTGTAGGTCTTCATAGAACCGTTCAACTTCAGCTTTTCAGCGTTACTGGTTGGGGCATAGACTTGGATTACTGTGATACTGAATGGATTGCCTTGGAAACAAACAGAGATCATTCTGTCGTTTTTGAGATTGCATCCAAGTACTGCATTTCGGACTCTTTTGTTGACCATGATGGCTACTCCATTTCTTCTGAGGGATTCCTGCCCGCAGTAGTAGATGTAATGGTCATCTGAGTTAAATTCACCCATTCCAGTCCATTTCAGTTCGCTGATTCCTAGAATGTCGACATTCACTCTTGTCATCTCTTGTTTGACCACTTCCAAATTGCCTTGATTCATGGCCTGACATTCCAGGTTCCTATGCAATATTGCTCTTTACAGCATCGGACCTTGCTTCTATCACCAGTCACATCCACAGCTGGGTATTCTTTTTGCTTTGGCTCCATCCCTTCATTCTTTCTGGAGTTATTTTTCCACTGATCTCCAGTAGCATATTGGGCACCTACTGACCTGGGGAGTTTCTCTTTCAGTATCCTATCATTTTGCCTTTTCATACTGTTCATGGGGTTCTCAAGGCAAGAATACTGAAGTGGTTTGCCATTCCCTTCTCCAGTGGACCACATTATGTCAGCAAAGGAGAAAAGGAAAGATATAAACATCTGAATGCAGAGTTCCAAAGAATAGCAAGAAGAGATAAGAAAGCCTTCTTCAGTGATCAATGCAAAGAAATAGAGGAAAACAACAGAATGGGAAAGACTAGAGATCTCTTCAAGAAAATCAGAGATACCAAAGGAACATTTCATGCAAAGATGGGCTAAATAAAGGACAGAAATGGTATGGACCTAACAGAAGCAGAAGATATTAAGAAGAGATGGCAAGAATACACAGAAGAACTGTACAAAAAAAGATCTTCACGACCCAGATAATCACGATGGTGTGATCACTGACCTAGAGCCAGACATCCTGGAATGTGAAGTCAAGTGGGCCTTAGAAAGCATCACTATGAACAAAGCTAGTGGAGGTGATAGAATTCCAGTTGAGCTATTCCAAATCCTGAAAGATGATGCTGTGAAAGTGCTGCACTCAATATGCCAGCCAATTTGGAAAACTCAGCAGTAGCCACAGGACGGAAATGGTCAGTTTTCATTCCAATCCCAAAGAAAGGCAATGCCAAAGAATGCTCAAACTACCGCACAATTGCACTCATCTCACACGCTAGTAAAGTCATGCTCAAAATTCTCCAAGCCAGGCTTCAGCAATATGTGAACCGTGAACTTCCTGATGTTCAAGCTGGTTTTAGAAAAGGCAGAGGAACCAGAGATCAAATTGCCAACATATGCTGGATCATGGAAAAAGCAAGAGAGTTCCAGAAAAACATCTATTTCTGCTTTATTGACTATGTCAAAGCCTTTGACTGTGTGGATCACAATAAACTGTGGAAAATTCTGAAAGAGATGAGAATACCAGACCACCTGACCTGCCTCTTGAGAAATTTGTATGCAGGTCAGGAAGCAACAGTTAGAACTGGACATGGAACAACAGACTGGTTCCAAATAGGAAAAGGAGTCTGTCAAGGCTGTATATTGTCACCCTGTTTATTTAACTTATATACAGAGTACATCATGAGAAACACTGGACTGGAAGAAACACAAGCTGGAATCAAGATTGCCGGGAGAAATATCAATAACCTCAGCTATGCAGATGACATCACCCTTATGGCAGAAAGTGAAGAGGTACTAAAAAGCCTCTTGATGAAAGTAAAAGTGAAAAAGTTGGCTTAGAGCTCAACATTCAGAAAACGAAGATCATGGCATCTGGTCCCATCACTTCATGGGAAATAGATGGGGAAACAGTGGAAACAGTGTCAGACTTCATTTTTCTGGGCTCCAAAATCACTGCAGATGGTGACTGCAGCCATGAAATTAAAAGACGCCTACTCCTTGGAAGGAAAGTTCTGACCAACCTAGATAGCATATTGAAAAGCAGAGACATTACTTTGCCAACAAAGGTCCATCTAGTCAAGGGTATGGTTTTTCCCGTGGTCATGTATGGATGTGAGAGTTGGACTGTAAAGAAGGCTGAGCACTGAAGAATTGATGCTTTTGAACTGTGGTGTTGGAGAAGACTCTTGAGAGTCCCTTGGACTACAAGGAGATCCAACCAGTCCATTCTGAAGGAGATCAGCCCTGGGATTTCTTTGGAAGGAATGATGCTAAAGCTGAAACTCCAGTACTTTGGCCACCTCATGAGAAGAGTTGACTCATTGGAAAAGACTCTGATGCTGGGAGGGATTGGGGGCAAGAGGAGAAGGGGACGACAGAGGATGAGATGGCTGGATGGTATCACTGACTCGATGGATGTGAGTCTGAGTGAACTCCGGGAGTTGGTGATGGACAGGGAGGCCTGGCGTGCTGCGATTCATGGGGTTGCAAAGGGTCAGACACGACTGAGTGACTGATCTGATCTGATCTGATGGGAACATGAGTAACTTAGCAATATAAAATAATTACATACAATTTTGGGGGGTGATCAAGCAGAGTGATCTGGTAAGTGGAAGAGCATACATGCACATGTTTTCATCCACCCAGCTAGTCTATGTCTTTTGGTTGGTGCATTTAATCCATTTATAATGTTTTGGGTTTCTTTTCTGTAAGTCTTATCCTTCTCTTGTATTTCCTGCCTAGGAAATTCCTTTAGCATTTATTGTAAAGCTGGGTGGATGGTGCTGAATTCTCTTAATTTTTGCTTGTCTGAAAGCTTTTGATTTCTCCATCAAAACTGAAGGAGAATCTTGCTAGGTAGAGTATTCTTGGTTGTTTCTTAGGGAAGTTTTCAGCTATTATCTCTTCAAGTATTTTCTCAGGTCCTTTCTCTCTTCCTTCTCCTTTTGGGACCCCTGTAATGAGAATGTTGGTGCATTTAAGTTGTCCCAGAGATCTCTTAGGTTGTCTTTATTTCTTTTCATTCTTTTTTCTATATTCTGTTCTGTGGCAGTGATTTCCACCATTCTGTCCTCAAGGCCATTTATCCATTCTTCTGCCTCAGTTATTCTGCTATTGATTCCTTCTAGTGTATTATTTATCTTGGTTTGCTTGTTCTCTAGTTCTTTCAGGTCTTTGGTAAACATTTCTTGCATCTTCTCCATTGTTTTCCTGAGATCCTGGATCATCTTCACTATCATTGTTCTGAATTCTTTTTCTGGAAGACTGCCTATCTCCATTTCATTTAGTTGTTTTTCTGGGAATTTATCTTGTCCCTTCATCTGGGACATAACTTTCTACTTTTTCATCCTAACTTTCTCTAAAATGGTTTTTGTTTTAGCCACTGTGGGACTGTGGTTATTCTTGCTTCTTCTGTTTGCCTACTGATGGAAGAGGCTAAGAGGCTTGTGTAAGCTTCCTGATGGGAGGGACTGGCAGTGGGAAAACTGGGTCTTGCTCTGGTGGGCAGGGCTTTGCTCAGTAAAGCATTAATCCAATTATCTGCTAATGGGTGGGATTATCTCCCTTCCTGGTAGTTGTTTGGCCTAAAGTGACCCAGTCCTAGGGTCTAAGGACTCTATGGTAGGGTTAATAGTGACCTCCAAGAGGGATTAGCCCAAGGGGGACCTTCCTGGACTGCTACTACAAGTGCCCCCATCCCTGTGGTGAGCCCCCACCCATATCTCCACAGGAAACCCTTTAACACTAGCAGGTATTTTTGGCTCAGTCTCCTGTGGGGTCACTGCTCCTTTCCTCTGGGTCTTGGTGCAGACAAGATTTTGTTTGTGCCCTCCAAGATTGAAGTCTCTCTTTTCCCCAGTCCTGTAGAAGTCCTATATCAAATCCTTCTGGCCTTCAAGGTCAGATTCCCTGGGGATTCCCAGTCTGTTTGTCAGATTTCCAGGCTGGGAAGCCTGACATGGTGTTCAGAACCTTCACAACAATGGTAGAATATCTGTGGTATTACTGTTCTCCAGTTTGTGGGTCACGCACCTAGCAGGTATGGGATTTGATTTTATCGTGTTTGCTCCCCTCCTACTGTTCTGCTGCAGTTTCTTTTTTTGTCTTTGGACTTGGGGTATCTTTTTTTGGTGGCTTCCAGCGTCCTCTTGTCAATGGTTGTTCCACAGCTGGTTGCAATTTTGATGCTTTCACAGCAGGAGATGAGCACACATCCTTCTATCTCCACCATCTTGAACCGGAGTCCACACACATATATTTTAAAATAGCTTCTTGTTGATGGTCCCAGTTCTCCTAAGTCTTGGCTTCCAGCTTCACTAGGAGTGTTCAGTGATTTCAAGGAAACAGACACAGTGATTTGGACTAGAGAGGGCTCCAGTCAGACCTTGATTCTTTGCAGCAGGGCCTTGATTCTTGGCATTTACAATCCAGGTCAGAGTCATCCTGAACTGGTTCTTTATTCTGCTGCATATCAGCCTCTTTCTTTTCTGCTCCTCTTTCTCACAATTTTACTTTTTCTTAAAATTTATCTTTTGAAAGTATATAATTTTGGATCTCAAGAGAAGACAGTTGAGTTGATCATTATGCTGTTGTAGTTCCGGATGCATTGTCATCTTTGATTCTTACAGTTCTCTTTTTTGTTTCCATGATTTCCTTCTATCCACATACTTCACTCCTATTCCTTTCTTACCTACACCATGGACAACTGTTTTCATGTATATACTGTGTATTTTATCTTTGAATGTGTTCATATGTTTTAAAATTGAAGTTAAAACAATAAATTAAATGAAAAAGTATACTGAACTGAACTGAATACTAAGCTCAATGGATCTCCATCTAATCACCATCCAGACATAGAATGTTTCCAACACTCTATAAGAAACATTCCGAGATGAGACTATGATTATCAGCTGCTCCTCTCCCACCGGGGCTAGTTTTTTCTATAGCTTAGTTGTGCCTGTTCTTGAGCTTCTAATATGTTCTTAAACATATCATACGATATATTCTCTTCTGCATCTGCTTTCTTTCCCATGTTATTGTATGTAGAAGTCATTTATTCACTTTTTATTGCTGAATAGTATTCATGTTGGTATCTCAGATGGTAAAGAATCTGCTTCTTTTTCTAGTCCCCAGTAGTGTCTTCCCAGGTTTATGCTGTGCCAATCCAATCTCCAACTTCAGCTCTTCAGTCAAACTGGACCGTCATGTTTCAGCTCACAGATGTCTTCTATAGCATCACCATCTCCTTTATCATGGGTTCACGTTCCAAGATGTCTACCAGTCAGCTTGACCTCCTTGGATCTCCTCTAGAGAATTATCTCAATCAGCAGCCAAATCAAGTTTCCTGCTTCCCATGTAGCAGGAAAAATTTTTAAATGAACAGCACCTCCAACCTAAATCAGAAGTCTATCATCCTTTATATGGTTTTTGCTAATGCTTAAAAACTTTATTAGCTGCTTTTGTTTTTACACCAAGCGCAGGACTAAATGTTGGTTTGGGCATTATCTCATTGAATTGGCATTTCCATGTTTCTAGGGATGTATTCTCAACCCACTCCAGTACTCTTGCCTGGGAAATCCAAAGAGAGAGGAGACTGGAGTGCTGCAGTCCACAGGGTCTCAAAAGAGTTGGACATGACTGAGCAACTGAACAACATGATCCTATTTGACTGAGTGTTCTAAACCCTTTTGAAATTTATTGACAAAACTTTGTAAATCAAAATTTAATAAAGTCCTTTGATCTCTAGCTAACTTTGAGATTAGGTTCATTTGGTATGTTGAATTACACGGGAAGTAGTGCCAAATGAGTAATAAATCTTCTTAGGTTAGGTTATATTATATGGTAAATGTTACTAATGTAGATATCATAGAGGGTTTCCCAGGTGGTGCTAGTGGTGAAGAACCCACCTATCAATGCAGGAGACATAAGAGATAAGGGTTTGATCTCTGAGTTGGGAAGATGCTCTAGAAGAGGGCACGGAGACCCACTCCAGGGTTCTTGCCTGGGAAATCCCATGGACAGAGGAGCCTGGCAGGCTACAGTCCATAGGGTTGCAAAGAATCGGACATGACTGAAGCTACTTAGTACATAGGCATAGCACGAATTCTCCACAAACTAATGCTTGGAATTAGTTGAGACGTTTACAATGATGGAATCACTTACATTTTTTAAATGTGAAGAATAAGCCAATTTCCTAAGCTACCTCAGTCATCATCTCCAGTGGACTAAAATCAAGCAAAGCCTTTACAGATGAGTTTGT
The DNA here is from genome assembly GCF_029407905.1 of Bubalus kerabau. Taxonomy (NCBI): domain Eukaryota; kingdom Metazoa; phylum Chordata; class Mammalia; order Artiodactyla; family Bovidae; genus Bubalus; species Bubalus kerabau. The sequence goes on along the minus strand of NC_073625.1, from coordinate 185,417,011 downwards.
GGGAAATGTGAAGGATACAAAACACATTTAGGAGAGATTAGAAGGCATCATAGACAGAATTAGGTTTAATGTCCTTCATTTTCTGTGTAATAATCTGTAGCTTCTGCTCCTCAAAACTCATCAGTTTCAGCAGAACCAGATAATTCTCGAGATCATAATCACACTTAAACATTTACATTGTGCTTTGCAATTTAATAAGTTCATTCTCCTTGTCTCCCTGTGGAGTCAGCCTACTGACCCACAAGTTAAGGTGCTGGATGAAGCAACTTCCCAGACTAAGCAACCTATAGAGACAAGAGACTTGGGTGCTACCTGCTCTCTCTCATAACTAGCTCTGAGATGTTAAGAAAGTCATAACTGCTTGGAACATCCTTTCAAAATCTGTGAAGTTAAGTGAGGGGGCCAAAACTCTAAGTCTTTTTAGATCGGACATTTCATGGTGCCATTAATCTTCCATCATATAATTATGAAATTGCCAAACTGAAATGGCTGTAGGGATCAGGCCAAATAAATGAAGTGCCAGATAAAATGGTAAAGAGAAGGGTGAGTCTTGGGAAGAGAGTACTTTAATCCCAACTCCCATGATCTCCATTGCATGAACAGCTGATGTTTTTTTCATCTTGTAATGAATTGATGCTTTTGAACTGTGGTGTTGGAGAAGACTCTTGAGAGTCCCTTGGACTGCAAGGAGATCCAACCAGTCCATCCTGAAGGAGATCAGCTCTGGGATTTCTTTGGAAGGAATGATGCTAAAGCTGAAACTCCAGTACTTTGGCCACCTCATGCGAAGAGTTGACTCATTGGAAAAGACTCTGATGCAGGGAGGGATTGGGGGCAGGAGGAGAAGGGGACGGCAGAGGATGAGATGGCTGGATGGCATCACTGACTCGATGGACGTGAGTCTGGGTGAACCTCGGAAGTTGGTGATGGAGAGGGAGGCCTGGTGTGCTGCGATTAATGGGGTCGTAAAGAGTAGGACACGACTGAGCGACTGAACTGAACTGAACTGAACTGAATGTAATGTTGTATAACTTGTATTGTCATGCTAAGCAAGCAGAGCCTCAAGTTGGGGGTCCTGACTCAAGCACTCCACTTCCAAACACAGTCTCATACCCAACCTCTCTATTATAGAAACCTTGGTACTGCAGCTAGCCAAGGACAAGTATTGGACTTCGGCAAACTGGAGAGCATGTATCCTATTTGTAATGGACTCTTGCTGACACTGTAACAGGAACCCTCAGATCACTTTCACCAGCTCTGTGTGCCCATCTCCCAGTTCCTTACATGATTTGCTACTAGAGATTCACCTCTGTGACCTTGAGAGATTTATTCTTGGGCCTTAGGGTTAATCCCTGATAAGGATAGAAGTGCCTAGAAGTGATGGCCTCCCCTCTTTCTGGTCATCCATAGCCAATGCAGAGAGTGTATAAAAGCCCACCTCCTTTACCTCTAGGAGGTGTAAACCTTAGATGAGAAAAACATCAGTTCTGCTCTACTGTGCCCTGTGGGGTCAGGCTGAACATGGGGTGCCACCTGAAATCACACCTAACTTGGCTTCTTCTGTTGCCTTCTTCTGCTTCATGACCCCGTTGGTTTCTGTTGGAAGAATGTTCTTAATAATTCACCTGTACCCAAATTCTTGGGACTTCCTAGGTTGCTCAGTGGTAAAGAATCCACCTGCCAATGTAGGAAACGCAGGTTGGATCCCTGGGTCAGGAAGATCCCCTGGAAAAGTAAATGGCAACCCTCTCCAGTGTTCCTGCCTGTGAGATCCCATGGAAAGAGGAGCCTGGTGGGCTACATGCCATGGGGTCACAAAAGAGTCGGACATGATACCAACTAAACAACGACAACAACCCAAATCCTTGGCTAAGATACTGCTTCTGGAAAAATCCAGCCTACAATATTATCTAAATGCATTCACATGCAATTTTTAAAAAGGTCATTTTTCTGTCAAACAAAATACATTAGAATACCCGAGCTAGCCAGTAAACCACCAGTTTGCAATCTATGGTTTAATCTTTTATTCCCATTCTAGTGAAAAAAGCAGGGACTTGAAGAGAGTGCAAAAGATTTTGACAAAAATGCTGAAAAAGTGCAGAAACCTATGTGTACTATGCCTGCAGCTATTATATGCTCTGTTTTCCTAATGTACTTGCTTCTTTCTGCTCTATATATCAACACTGGCTATAAAGATTAAAGAACAGGAACAAAGTGGCTAATTCTTGGGCTGGTTTATGATGCACAGTGGAACTCACTTATTCTTTCCATATTTTAAAGACGCCCTAGTGTTCTCTGCACTAATAATGCCTAACATTTTTTTAGTGTCACATAGTCTTCAATGTGCTTACCAATGCATGATCTTATATGACTCCTACTGTCCTTATTTCACAGGTGAGGAAACTGAAGTTCTCAAAGTTCCAAATCAGACAAATATAACCCTAAAATGTGGATGTTTTTCTAGCATATAGAGAGTTGGTTAAAGATCTTTTATCTTAGAAAACTGGTGATTCCAAACGAGATAGTAACAGGAGAAAAGTGTGTAAAAATTGAGATAAACAGAGAAAGTTAGAAGTGTATATGCAAAGAGAAAATTAGACTTTTAAAGGGGAAACCAAACTAGTGAAAGTCATGAAGAGTTGTTGGGAAAATAAGCAAAATGAAGACAAAATGATGTGGTTCAAAAGAAAGATTGAAAAGTGGAGAGAGGAAAATTTGGTGGAGAGAGATAAAGACTCAACAAGGAGAAGGGTCAGAAGTAAGGCTGGTGGGTCTTTTTTTTCTTTAAAATTTATTTACCTATTTATTTGGCTGTGCTAGGTCTGAGTTGCGGCACTTGGGATCTTCAGTCTTCACTGTGGCGTGTGTGGTCTTTAGTTGTGGCATGCAAACTCTTAGTTGCAGTATGTGGGATCTAGTTCCCTGATCAGGGATGGAACCTGGGCCCCCTGCATTGAGCACAGAATCGGCGCCACTGGACCATAAGGGAAATACCTGGGTCAGTTTTGAGAATGACAAAAGACAATAATAAAAACAGACTCATTATGTTACCCAAAAACTGGGTTTGCATATTGTTGGGTACTGATCCAAAAGATACAACCAAGACAAAGAATAGAAGAAAGAAGGATTAATTACTTTCGGCAAATAAGGAGACTACACTTAAGATCTTTCCCAAAGCAGTGTCTATGTGAACAGGGAAATTGGGGAAGTTTTAAGCTAAGGGTACATGCATATTCATGAAGGAGCTTGGGTCCTGGTTGTTTAGGTCTAAGTTATGTCCAACTCTTTGTGACCCATGGACTGCAGCACACCTGGTCATCTTCTTCTTCACTATCCCCAGAGTTTGCTCAAATTCATGACCATTGAGTTAGTGATGCTATCTAACCATCTCATCCTTTGCACCCCACCCCTTCTCTTTTGGCCTTCAATCTTTCCCAGAATCAAGGTCTTTTCCAATAATCCAGCTCTTTGCATCAGGTGGCCAAAGTATTGGAGCTTCGGCTTCAGCATCAGTCCTCCCAATGAATATTCAGGGTTGATTTCATTTTGGATTGATTGGTTTGAAATCCTTGCAGTCTGAGGGACTCTAAGGAGTCTTCTCCAGTACCACAATTGAAAAGCATCGATTCTTCAGCCCTCAGTATTCTTTATGGTCCAACTCTCACATCCTTATATGCCGGGGACCAGCCCCAGCTGATCCAGGGTATTCGAAGGAGAGACGGCATAGGCGAGGGTCAGGAAACAACTGCTTAATTACACGTTAATTAAGGATACAAAGAGTAATAGAATGAGGATAGCTCAGTAGGAAAATTCAGTGGAGAAAAGAGGCTGAGTAGCTTGGTTTACGCGGGAGACCAATAAAACTTCAAGACAAGAAGTTTGCACCACTTACGTAGGCCGCAGGCGTCCTTCCGTTCTCCCGAAGGAGAGGAGACACTGAGGCCTCCCCGGTCGGATCTTAGAAGCCCAGGCATAATTAGCAAGCATGGTGGGTTCCGCGCTCCAGATGGACACTCAGCTAGAATTTGGGAGAGAGAGTGACATGGGGAGACCAAGTTTCGGTGAACAAGGCCCGCACTTTATTTTCCAAAGTAGTTTTTATATCTTAAGTTATGCATAGAGGATAATGGGGGAAGGGGTAGAGTCATGCAGCAAGCCAGGCTTTCTTCCTACAAACTTATCATATGCAAAAGTTCAGGTGATTGACATCATCTTCTGGCCCGGAGGCCTGTTAACATTTTAAGAAACTTATTTTTCTCTAAAGGTGATTATTCCAAAGTCAGGCACCAGCCTCCAAAAAAGCATTGGACAAAGCTGCATTTTACATTTCTATACACCCATTATATCAATCAATACACTGCCAAGGACACAGTAGGTAAGGAGTATGGAGACTTAGCAGCAAACATTGGCCCAACAAGTGAAAAACCCTTCACCAATACAATTTCTAATCAATCTTTTAACTACTCAAAGGAATCTGTGTTTAGGCAGTTTAGAACATCTCCTGCCTCTCACAGTTGGGAGGCTCTGAACAATCACATGTGGCCGGAAAAACCCATTCAGGCAGGCTAGAGGATTTCCAAAGGAGTTTGTAGGTTGAAACACTGTCACACCCAGGAATTATTAACTGGAGCTGTAAGCTAACTCTTTTTTTCAGAGAGAGGTAGTGGGGGACAGCCCCCTGTAAAGTCAGAGGTGTAGGTGAAAGCACAAAGCAGAAAGTAGGCAGACTCTGGTTTGGGGGGTAGATGCTCGAGAATTTCCAGGGGGACTCCTGAGGCTCGATCCTGCCTTTGCGTATGCCGAGCCTCCTTCCTCATGACCTTTGTCATGGGCGGAGTTCCTCACGCTGGCTCCCAGCAGTGATAGAATTCCAGTTGAGCTATTCCAGATCCTGAAAGATGATGCTGTGGAAAGTGCTGCACTCAATATGCAATATGCACTCAATATGCAATATGCCGGCTCCCGGCACTTATATTACTACTGGAAAAACTATATTTTTGACTATATGGACATTTGCTGGGAAAGTGATGTCTCTGTTTTTTAATACATTGTCTAGTTTTGTCATAGCTTTCCTTCCAAGGTGCAAGCATCTTTAAATTTCATGGCTGGAAGAAAATCTGTCACTGCTTCTACTTTTTCCCCTCTATTTGCCATGATGTGATGGGACTGGATGCCATGATCTTAATTTTTTGAATGTTAAGTTTTAAGCCAGCTATTTTACCCTCTTTCACCTTTTCAAGAAGCTCTTCAGATCCTCTTCACTTTCTGCCATTTGAGTGGTATTATCTGCATATATGAGGTTGTTGGTATTTCTCCCCACAATCTTGATTCCAGCTTGTGATTTTTCCCGTTGGCATTTTACATGACGTATTCTGCATAGAAGTTAAATAAACAGGGGACAATATACAGCCTTGTGGTACTCCTTTCCCAATTTTGAACCAGTCAATTTTTTCATGTCTGGTTCTAACTTGTTTCTTGACCCACATACAGGTTTCTCAGGAGACAGGTAATGTGGTCTGATATTTCCGTCTCTTAAAGAATTTTTCACAGTTTGTTGTGATCCACACAGTCAAGGCTGTAGCATAGTCAGTGAAACAGAAGTAGATGTTCCTCTGGAATCTATTGCTTTCTCTATTGATCTAATGGATGTTGGCAATTTGATCTCTGGTTCTTCTGCCTTTTCTAAACTCAGCTTGCTCATCTGGAAGTTCTCAGTTCACATACTTCTGAAGTCTAGCTTGAAGAATTTTGAACATAAATTTACTAACATGTGAAATGAGCACAATTGTACAGCAGTTTGAACATTCTCTGGCATTGCCCTTCTCTGGTATTGGAATGAAAACTGACCTTTTCCAGTCCTGTGGCCACTGGTGAGTTTTCCCAATTTGCTGACATCTTGAGTTCAGCACTTTAAGAGCATCATCTTTTAAGATTTGAAATAACTCAGCTGGAAATCCATCACTTCCACTAGCTATGTTTATAGTAATGCTCCCTAAGTCCCACTTGATTTCACATTCCAGGATATCTGGTTCTAGGTGAGTAGTGACCACATCATCGTGGTTATCTGGGTCATTAAGATCTTTTTTATTCCATTGTATAATCCCAAGGAATTTGATTTAGGTCATACCTGAATGGTCTAGTCGTTTTCCCTGCTGCTGCTGCTGCTGCTAAGTCGCTTCAGTTGTGTCCGACTGTGTGCGACCCCATAGATGGCAGCCCACCAGGCTCCCCGTCCCTGGGATTCTCCAGGCAAGAACACTGGAGTGGGTTGCCATTGCCTTCTCCAATGCAGGAAAGTGAAAAGTGAAAGTGAAGTCACTCAGTCGTGTCCGACTCCTAAGGAACCCATGGACTGCAGCCTACCAGGCTCCTCCGTCCATGGGATTTTCCACGCAAGAGTACTGGAGTGGGGTGCCATTGCCTTCTCCAGTCGTTTTCCCTACTTTCTTCAATTTAAGCTTAAATTTGGCAATAAGGAGTTCAGGATTTGAGCCATAGTCAGCTCCCAGTCTTGTTTTTGCTGACTGTATAGAGCTTCTCCATCTTCAGCTGCAAAGAATATAATCCATCAGATTTTGTTATTGGCTATCTAGTAATGTCCATATGTAGAGTCATCTCTTGTGTTTCTGGAAGAGGGTGTTTGCTATGACCAGTGCATTCTCTTGGCAAAACTCTGTTAGCCTTTGCCCTGCTTCATTTTGTACTCCAAGGCCAAATTTGCCTGTTACAGGTATCTCTTGACTTCCTAGTTTTGCATTCCAGTGCCCTATGGTGAAATGGACATCTTTTTTGGGTGTTAGCTCTAGAAAGTCTTGTAAGTCTTCATAGAACTGTTCAACTTCAGCTTCTTCAGCATTACTGGTTGGGGCATAGACTTGGATTACTGTGATATTGAATGGTTTGCCTTGGAAATGAACAGCGATCATTTTGTCGTTTTTGAGACTGCATCCAAGTACTGCATTTCAGACTCTCTTGTTTACTATGAGGGCTACTCCATTTCTTCTAAGGGATTCTTGCCCACAGTAGTAGATATAACGGTCATATGAATTAAATTTGCCCATTCCAATCCATTTTAGTTCACTGATTCCTAAAATGTTGATGTTCACTCTTGGCATCTCCTGTTTGACCACTTCCAATTTACCTTGATTCATGGACTTAACATTCCAGGTTCCTATGCAATATTGCTCTTTACAGCATCGGACCTTGCTTCTATCACCAGTCAAATCCACAACTGGGTGTTGTTTTTGCTTTGGCTCCATCTCTTCATTCTTTCTGGAGTTATTTATCCACTGTTCTCCAGTAGTATATTGGGCACCTACTTATCTGGGGAGTTCATCTTTTAGTGTCCTATCTTTTTGCCTTTTCATACTGTTCATGGGGTTCTCAAGGCAAGAAGACTGAAGTGGTTTGCCATTCTCTTCTCCAGTGGACCACGTTTTGTCAGAACTGTCCACCATGACCCATCCACCTTGGGTGGCCCTACATGGCATGCTCATAGTTTCACTGAGTTAGACAAGGCTGTGATCCATGTGATCTTTTTTATTAGTTTTCTATGATTGTGGTTTTCCTTCTGTCTGCCCTCTGATGGAAAAGGACTAGAGGCTTATGGAAGCTTCCTGATGGGAGAGACTGAGGGGGAAACTGGGTCTTGTTCTGATGCACAGGGCCATGCTCAGTAAATCTTTAATCCAGTTTTTTGTTGATGGGCAGGGCTGTGTTCCCTCCCTGTTGTTTGATCTGAGACTAAACTATGGTGGGGGTAATGAAGATAATGGCGACCTCCTGCAAAAGGTCTTGTACCTGCACTATTGTATTCAGTGCCCCTGACCCTGCCACTGTCGACCCACACCTCCACCAGAGACTCAGCAAGTCTGGATCAGGCTCTTGTGGGGTCACTGCTTCTTTCCCCTGTGTCCTGGAGTGCACAAGGTTTTGTTTGTGCCCCTCAAGAGTTTCCCCAGTCCCGTGTAAGTTCTGTAATTAAATCCCCCCTGGGGGTTCTCAGTCCCTTTGCCAGATCTCTAGGTTGGGAAATCTGCTGTGGGTCCTAAAACTTTCTTAACAGTGACAGAATTTATTTGGTATAATTGTTCTGCAGTTTGGGCCACCTGCTCAGTGGCTGTATGGTGGGGTTAATGGCGACCTCCTCCAAGAGGGCTTATGCCATACGCTGTGTGACCCAGGTCTGCTGCACCAACAGCCTTTGTCCCTGAGACAGGCCATTGCTGACCTGTGCCTCCACAGGAGATACTCAAACACTCAAAGGCAGGTCTGGCTCAGTCTCTTTGGGGTGTCTAGGTCCTGGTGCACACCAGGTTTTGCTTGAGCCCTCCGACCATCTCTGGCAGGTATGGGGTTTGATTCTAAACATGATTTCGTCCCTCCTACCAGCTTACTGGGGCTTCTCCTTTGCCCTTGGATGTGGGGTATCTTTTTTTGGTGGGATCCAACATTCTCTTGTTGGTGGTTGTTCAGCAGCAAGTTGCAATTTTGGCGTTCTCACAGGAGAAGATGAGCACATAAGATCTGATAGACAGAGTGCCTGAAGAACTATGGACAGAGGTTCATGACATTGTATAGGAGGCAGTGATCAAGACCATTCCAAAGAGAAAGAAATGCAAAAAGTCAAAATGGTTGTCTGATGAGCCCTTACAAAAAGCTGAGAAAAGAAGAGAAGCAAAAGGCAAAGGAGAAAAGGAGAAACATACCCATCTGAAAGCAGAGTTCCAAAGAATAGCAAGGAGACATAAGAAAGTCTTCAAAGGTGATCAGAGCAAAGAAATAGAGGAAAACAATAGAATGGGAAAGACTAGAGATCTCTTCAAGAAAATTAGAGATACCAAGGGGACATTTCCAGAGAATGCAATGGCACCCCACTCCAGTACTCTTGCCTGGAAAATACCATGGATGGAGGAGCCTGGTGGGCCGCAGTCCATGGGGTCGTTAAGAGTCGGACAAGACTCAGCGACTTCACTTTCACTTTTCACTTTCCTGCATTGCAGAAAGCAATGGCAACCCACTCCAGTGTTCTTGCCTGGAGAATCCCAGGGACGGGAGAGCCTTGTGGGCTGCTGTCTATGGGGTCGCAGAGTTGGACACAACTGAAGCGACTTAGCAGTAGCAGCAGCAGCAGCAGCAGCAGCAGCAAGGGAACATTTCATGCAAAGATGGGCTCAATAAAGGACAGAAATAGTATGGACCTAACAGAAGTGGAAGATATTAAGAAGAGTTGGCAAGAATACACAGAAGAACCATGATAGTGTGATCACTCACCTAAAGCCAGATATCCTGGAGTGTGAAGTCAAATGGGCCTTAGGAAGCATCACTACAAACAAAGCTAGTGTAGGTGAAGGAATTCCAGTTGAGCCATTCCAAATCTTAAAAGATGATGCTCTTAAAGTGCTGCAGTCAATATGCCAGCAAATTTGGAAAACTCATCAGTGGCCACAGCACTGGAAAATGTCAGTTTCATTCCAATCCCAAAGAAAGGCAATGCCAAAGAATGTTCAAACCACTGCACAACTGCACTCATTTCTCATGCTAGCAAAGTAATCCTCAAGATTCTCCAAGTGAGGTTTCAACGGTATGTGAACTGTGAACTTCAAGATGTTCAAGTTGGATTTAGGAAAGGCAGAGGAACCAGAGATCAAAATGTCAACATTTGCTGGATCATCAAAAAAACAAGGGAGTTCCAGAAAAACATCTACTTCTGCTTTATTGACTATGCCAAAGCCTTTGACTGTGTGGATCACAATAAGCTGTGGAAAATTCTTCAAGAGATGGGACCACCTTACCTGCTTCCTGAGAAATCTGTATGCAGGTCAGGAAGCAACAGTTAGAACTGGATATGGAACAACAGACTGGTTCCAAATTGGAAAAGGATTATGTCAAGGCTGCATATTGTCACCCTGCTTATTTAAATTATATTCAGAGTACATTATGTGAAATGCTGGGCTGGATAAAGCACGAGCTGGAATCAAGATTGCCAGAAGAAACATAAATAACCTCAGATACGCAGATGACACCACCCTTATAGCAGAAAGCAAAGAGGAACTAGAGAGCCTCTTGATAAAAGTGAAAGAGGGGAGTGAAAAAGTTGGCTTAAAACTCATCTTTCAAAAGACGAAGATCATGGCCTCTGGTCCCATCACTTCATGGCAAATAGATGACAAAACAATGGAAACCATGGCATACTTCATGTTTTTGGGCTCCAAATTCAGTGCAGATGGTGACTGCAGCTATGAAACTAAAAGACACTTCCTCCTTGGAAGAAAAGCTATGACCAACATAGACAGCATATTAAAAAGAAGAGACATTACTTTGCCAACAAATGTCCGTCTAGTCAAGGCTATGGTTTTTCCAGTAGTCATGTATAGTTATGAGTGTTGGACCATAAAGACAGCTGAGTGTTGAAGAATTGATGCTTTTGAACTGTGGTGTTGGAGAAGACTCTTGAGAGTCTCTTGGACTTCAAGGAGATCCAACACAGTCAATCCTAAAGGAAATCAGTCCTGAATATTCATTGGAAGGACTGATGCTTAAGCTGAAACTCCAATACTTTGGCCACCTGATGCAAAGAACTGACTCCTTGGAAAAGACCCTGATGAAAGATTGAAGGTGGGTGGAGAAGGGGAGGACAGAGGATGAGATGGTTGGATGGTTTGATGGACATGAGTTAGAGTAGGCTCCAGGAGTTGGTGATGGGCAGGGAAACCTGGCATACTGCAGTCCATGGGTCACAAAGAGCCAGACACGACTGAGAGACTGAACTGAACTGAAGATCTTTTTTTTATAGTTCTTCTGTGCATTCTTGCCACCTCTTAATCTCTTCTGTCTCTGTTAGGTCCTTGTCATTTCTGTCCTTTATCATGCCTAATCTTGTATGCAATGTTGCCTTGATATCTCTAATTTTCTTGATAGCTCTCTATTCTCTTTCATTCTACTGTTTTTCTCTATGTCTTTTCACTGTTCGTGTAAGAAGGCCTTCTTATCTCTCCTTGCTATTCTCTGGAAATCTGCATTCAGTTGGATTTATATTTCCCTTTCTCCCTTACCTTTTGCTTCTCTTCTTCCTCAGCTTTTTGTAAAGGCTCTTCAGACAACCACTTTGCCTTATTGCATTTCATTTTCTTTGGGATGGTTTTGGTCACCACCTCCTGTACAGTGTTACAGACCTCCATCCATAGTTCTTCAGGTACTCTGTCTACAAGATTTAATCCCTTGAATCTACTCATCACCTCCACTATATAATCACAAAGTGTTTGATTTAGGTCTTGCCTGAATGGCCTAGTGGTTTTCCCTACTTTCTTCAATTTAAGCCTGAATTTTGCAATGAGGAGTTCATGATCTGAGCCACAGTCAGCTCACAGTCTTATTTTTGCTGACTTTGTAGAGTTTCTCCATCTTTGGCTGCAAAGAACATAATCAATCTGATTTATGTATTGACCATCTGGTGATGTCCATGTGTAGAGTCATCTCTTGTGTTACTGGGAGAGAGTGTTTGCTATGACCAGTATGTTCTCTTGGTGAAACCCTGTTAGCCTTTGTCCTGCTTCATTTTGTACCCCAGTACCAAACTTGATATCTTTTGACTTCCTACTTTTGCATTCCAGTACCCTACAATGAAAAAAACATCTTTTTTTGGTGTTAGGTCTAGAAGGACTTGTAGGTCTTCACAGAACTGGTCAACTTCATCTTCTTCAGCATCAGTGGTTGGGGCATAGACTTGGATTACTGTGATGTTGAATGCTTTGCCTTGGAAACGATCTAAGATCATTCTGACATTTTTGAGATTTGCACCCAAATACTGTGTTTCAGACTCTTTTGTTGACTATCAGGGTTACTCCATTTCTTCTAAAATGTTCTTGCCCACTGTAATAGACATAGTGGTCATCTGAATTAAGTTCGCCTATTCCAGTCCATTATAGTTCACTGATTACTAAGACGTCAGTGTTTACTCTTGCCGTCTCCTGCCTGACCACATCCGATTCACCTTGATTCATGCATTTAACTTTCCAACTTCCTATGCAATATCGTTCTTTACAGCATCAGTCTTTATTTACCACCAGTCACATCCACAACTGGGTGTCATTTCTGCTTTGGCCCAGTCTCTTCTTTCTTTCTGGGAACTATTATTATTATGCTGTTCTCTATTAGTATATTGGATACCTTCTGACTTGGGCAGTGCTCATCTTTCAGTGTCATATCTTTTTGCCTTTTCATACTGTTCCTGGGGTTCTTGTGGCAAGAATCTTGGAATGTTTTGCCATTTCATTCTGCAGTGGACCATGTTTTGTCAGAACTCTCCACTATGACCTGTTCATCTTGGGTGTCCCTGCACAGCATGGCTCATTGCTCCTTAGAGTTATGCAAATCCCTTCACCATGACATGACTGTGATCCATGAAGGAGAGGGTTTGGGTGGTATATGCATATTCAGGAGGGGGCTTGAGCAGGGTAGAATTCAGTTTAGAATTAGGGCAAATTTCAACAGAGTCCAAGCTGTGGTTGATTGAAGTCACAAGGCTAAGAAAATGTTATCATTACCATCCCTTAAGTTTCAGTGGATCTGGATTGTTGAGTTCAGGCAAATCTTTTTCTTTGAAATAGAACTTGAAGCCTTTATGCTTGATCTGTTATCTTTGCTATTGTTACTTCTCTTGCCTGATTTTGTCTTGTTTACACATTCCATTGTCCCCTAAGTTCATTACTTACTGAGACCTGTTCAAGGGCAAGTACTGTGGCCAGGCTTAGATCCCAAAATGGTTTAGGTCACAAATGGCTTCTCTATTGTCAAGAAAGCCATTCGTGGTTCTCTTTTTCTGGAGACTCTCTACTCTTTCTGCTTACAATTAGGCAGACAGCCATCAAGAATTTCCCAGCAGAAACTTGAAAGAATCCCAGAGAGTTGTCTTCCATCCCTGAGAATGATAGATGCTAACAAATTGGGCAAATCAGGCACAGAGAGGCTTGGTGATGGGCCATAGGCAGAAGTAAGCAGCATAGTCTGCAAAGTGGTGTCAACTTATAAAAGGCACAACGTGAGTCACGTCGTATTTGGGGCAAAGTGAATACTGCAACATGGGAGACAGGACTTCAGATAGCTCTGAGAAACTGCTCCCAAGAGGCAGAGAGGAAAGTCAGAATATATGTGATTTGGGGGAAGGAGGAGTACATGCAATCAAGCACATACTGTTTTGCAGAAGGTTTCTGCTAGTCACGAGGAACAGATGTCACCATGAAGGATTTTAGTATTTTTCTAGATATGAGGAGATACAAGAATTGAGCTCATAAAATCAGCTCCTGAAAATATCTAACTAACTGAAGACCTGTTTTGCCAGTTTTTCCAGAACAGAGTCCCTCATGTCTGCTCTTCACCCTGAATTTCTTTCAAGGGATGTTGAATGTCAGCAGCTGCAGGAGCACATGATTTAATTCTTGCAGAGGTGAATGGCAAGTGCCAATTTGTAGTTGACAGTGGTAAGGAGGTAAAAAGTTCTCAGCAGGCTAGGGTCAGGCAGCTTCCATGTCAAATCTTGGGGATTTTATCCCAAACATTATTTCTAAAGGATTGGAAACATTAGGCAAAGACCATGGCCTGGGAAAGAAAGCAGTGATGTTGAAGTACTGACCTGATAATGGAAACTGAGCTCCAAGGCAAAACTGCAGCCTTGACAGATTGCTGATCTGGCCTTAGAATTGTTCCTATTTGCTGGTCAGTTTGAGTCTCAACCCTGAGGTCAGCTGTGAGACAGTGGAACATGGTGATTTAAGTATAGACTCCTAGAGCTAGTCTTCCTGGGCTCAAACCCTGATCTTACTACTTGCTAGCTGTATGATGTCAGACAAACCCAACAGTTTCCCTATCTGTGAACTGAGGCTAATAAAGTAGGATTGACTTCTCAGAGTTATTAGGAGAATTGAATTAATATATGCAGAGTGTCTACAGTGGTTCATATATAATAGAATTTGCTTAGTTCAACTGTTTACAACCCTATGGACTGTAGCCAGCCAGGCTCCTCTGTCCATGGGATTTTCCAGGCAAGAATATCTGAGTGGCTTGCCATTCCTTCCTCTAGGGGATCTTTCTGGCCCAGGGATCTAACGTGAGTCTTCTGCATCTCCTGCATTGCAGGCAGGGTCTTTACCACTGAGCCACTGGGGAAGCCCATGGTAAGGATTATGTAAGTGTTATTTAGGGTGGAGGCTGAAGCTATTGGGTTGGCCAAAAAGTTCATTTGGATTTTTCTGTAGCATCTTACAAACAAGCTTTTTGGCCAACATAATAGCATGGGAGAGGGGTAACATGGCCAGGAAATCAAATGAGGTATTTCAAGTGAGGAGTTAGGAAAATTGCTTAAGAGCAGAATTAATATGGTATCTTACCAAAGTTTGTTAGATGGCTTCAGAAAAGTATTGTGGACACTGTGATGAAAAATCAGTTAGATTTGATAGTTTCATTTTTCTTTGTGACCTTGATTCCACTATTTGAGAACATGGTCTCATCTTTACAAGTCTTAAAAAAATCAGAAACGTGGCCATGACCCTGAACTCTGTCAGCCCTGGCTCTTTATTCTATGTAGACACAAAGAACTTTCATTCTATTAATATCGTGAGTCCTGCAAACCAGGACATTTTCTATAACCTGTCCTGAGTCCTATAAGCTCCCACCTAGAACTAGAGAAGCCTCTCATTTGGGAAAGAATAGAAATGTGCTTTCAGTGTCAGTGGTCTCTGTTGGTTTCATGGGGTAAATAATGGAGACAGTTTTTGTTATGTCAAGGTAACTTTAGATAAATGAAAAGAGCTAAATTATTATTACATATGTGCATAAATTAATTACAAAAGCTTTTGGTCATGAACTTTTATGGAAGGAGAGAAAGAAAGCCTTATACACAAATAGAACATCCAGCAATAGCAGGACATTTTAGGAACCACACTGGGCTTCACAGGTGGCACTAGAGGTAAGGAACCCACCTTCCAATGCAGGAAACATAAGAGAAGTAGGTTTGATCCCTGGGAGGTAGGCATGGCAGTCCACTCCAGTATTCTTGCCTGGAGAATCCCAAGGACAGAGGAGCCTGGCAAGCTACAGTCCATGCGGTCACAAAGACTTGGACATGACTGAAGCATCTTAGCAGGCACACACACACGTAGGAACCAGATAGGATTAGTATCTGACATTCACCCAATACTGGTTTTTGGAGCCCACAGTATGTGATAAACTATGCTAATCACACATATGCCACACATAATTTCTCCTACCATAGACATTTTAAACCCTCATGTCACAAGCCATTTGAAGGAGAATTAATGGCTCAGCTTTTCTCTTTATATATAATATGGCAATAGCAAGCCATGCATAAAGTTGAATTAAAATACTAATTTTCCAAGAGTTCTGGGAATTGTAAATTTCATGTCTATAGATATTTAGCTCATTCTGAAAATGAGCTGTGACTATGGTGATGGCTTTAGTAGAATTCTCCTAAAAAATTTTGTTTTTTCCAGAGAGTCCAAGTTTTGGCTAACACAGGAGGAGCCGAGAGCTCAATGAGAGGCTGAAACACATTTGCTGAAACCATTTTCCCATCAGAAAGATAATGACAGTGAGAGCCCAAGGTGGGAAGAGGGTTTGAAGATAAGCTAAAAACTAATCTGTGCTCCTGCTGAGATTTGTAGGACACAATATGATTTGAAGATAGGCCAGACAGCCACAATCCTCAGTAAACAAATGTTTCCAGAGGGTCTACTGCACAAAGGGCAGGGTATTAGATATGATAGGAAATCCAAAATAACTCATAACTGCGACTCTGGAGGATGCCTGTAGCCCATTTGGAGGTGAAGAAACACACTTGAGAATGAGATAAACCTTCAGAAGGGATGCCACCATGCCATTTTTAGGACATCCTCTGCTGCAGTAAGACAAAACCACTAGAGTAGTCAAGGGAATTTGGGGTCATGTACCTGCCAAGTCTGAAGGTCTCTGGGGCTATTATTGATCTGGCTGGGCAGTGCTGCAATGTCATCAGGGTCCTAATTTCTTCTGACCTCTCCCCACCCATCCTCTCTTAGGCTGTCCTCTCTCATAATCCTGAGATGGTTGCCACAGTTCCAGGCTTCCCATCTGAATGTCAAAATGACTGTTAAATTAAAAAAAATTTTAAATATGAAAGTATAATAACACATTTACAAGAAACTTGGAAAATACAGAACAAAGTTACATATAGTTCCACTATATATTGCAATTATTTAAAAAAATTTTATTGAAGTATTGTTGATACAAAATGCCATATATATTTTGGGACTACACTATAGTGATTCAGTGCTCTCTCTCTTTCTATATATATATATGTTTTATATATAGTATATATATATCTATTATATCATAAGGTATGCAATGACTATTCTAGAAGAAAGAATTTATTTCCCAGCAGTTTAAGTAGAGTTCTAAACTTCACTTTTAGGCATGTTAACTCCCATGACTGCTTGGGTAATCAGATCAGATCAGATCAGTCGCTCAGTCGTGTCCGACTCTTTGCGACCCCATGAATCGCAGCACACAAGGCCTCCCTGTCCATCACCAACTCCCGGAGTTCACTCAGACTCACGTCCATCGGGTCAGTGATGCCATCCAGCCATCTCATCCTCTGTCGTCCCCTTCTCCTCTTGCCCCCAATCCCTCCCAGCATCAGAGTCTTTTCCAATGAGTCAACTCTTTGAATGAGGTGGCCAAAGTACTGGAGTTTCAGCTTTAGCATCATTCCTTCCAAAGAAATCCCAGGGCTGATCTCCTTCAGAATGGACTGGTTGGGTCTCCTTGCAGTCCAAGGGACTCTCAAGAGTCTTCTCCAACACCACACTTCAAAAGCATCAATTCTTCAGTGCTCAGCCTTCTTCACAGTCCAACTCTCACATCCATACATGACCACTGGAAAAACCATAGCCTTGACTAGACGGACCTTTGTTGGCAAAGTAATGTCTCTGCTTTTGAATGTGCTATTTAGGTTGGTCAGAACTTTCCTTCCAAGGAGTAAGCGTCTTTTAATTTCATGGCTGCATTCACCATCTGCAGTGATTTTGGAGCCCCAAAAAATAAAGTCTGAAACTGTTTCCACTGTTTCCCCATCTATTTCCCATGAAGTGATGGGGCCAGATGCCATGATCTTCGTTTTCTGAATGTTGAGCTTTAAGCCAACTTTTTCACTCTCCTCTTTAACTTTCGTCAAGAGGCTTTTTAGTTCCTCTTCACTTTCTGCCATAAGGGTGGTGTCATCTGCATAGCTGAGGTTATTGATATTTCTCCCGACAATCTTGATTCCAGCTTGTGCTTCTTCCAGTCCAGTGTTTCTCATGATGTACTCTGCATAGAAGTTAAATAAACAGGGTGACAATATACAGCCTTGACGTACTCCTTTTCCTCTTTGGAACCAGTCTGTTGTTCCATGTCCAGTTCTAACTGTTGCTTCCTGACCTGCATACAAATTTCTCAAGAGGCAGGTCAGGTGGTCTGGTATTCCCATCTCTTGAAGAATTTTCCAGAGTTTATTGTGATCCACACAGTCAAAATCTTTGGCATAGTCAATAAAGCAGAAATAGATGTTTTTCTGGAACTCTCTTGCTTTTTCCCTGATCCAGTGGATGTTGGCAATTTGATCTCTGGTTCCTCTGCCTTTTCTAAAACCGGCTTGAACATCGGGAAGTTCATGGTTCACATATTGCTGAAGCCTGGCTTGGAGAATTTTGAGCATGACTTTACTAGCGTGTGAGATGAGTGCAATTGTGCGGTAGTTTGAGCATTCTTTGGCATTGCCTTTCTTTGGGATTGGAATGAAAACTGACCATTTCCGTCCTGTGGCTACTGCTGAGTTTTCCAAATTGGCTGGCATATTGAGTGAAGCACTTTCACAGCATCATCTTTCAGGATTTGGAATAGCTCAGCTGGAATTCTATCACCTCCACTAGCTTTGTTCGTAGTGATGCTTCCTAAGGCCCACTTGACTTCACATTCCAGGATGTCTGGCTCTAGGTCAGTGATCACACCATCGTGATTATCTGGATTGTGAAGATCTTTTTTGTACAGTTCTTCTGTGTATTCTTGCCATCTCTTCTTAATATCTTCTGTTTCTGTTAGGTTCATACCATTTCTGTCCTTTATCGAGCCCATCTTTGCATGAAATGTTCCTTTGGTATCTCTGATCTGGGTAATAGAAATGTCCATTATCATAAGGCAATTGCAAATCTACCCTTAGAAATAGAAGAGGGAGCTTCTCTTCCCAAAACTTTCAGGTTTCATGAAGGAGAGTTAGAAAAGCAGAAGAGAACCTGGACACTGTTAAGAAATGGGGAGGGGAAATGGACATCATGTAGGCAACTGCTCATATCCACCCAGGAAATTCTGAAACCTCTCTTAAAATTGATTCTAACACAAGGATCTACTCTATAGCACAGGCAACTACATTCAATATCTTATGATAACTTATCATGGAAGTACTTCCTTGGTGGCCCAGTGTTAAGAATCTGCCTGCCAATGCAGGGAAATGGGTTCAGTCCCTGGTACAGGACGATCCCATTTGCTGCAGGGCACCTGGGCCTAAGTTCTAGGAACAAGAGAAGTCACCACAGTGAGAAGCCCGCACAATGCAACAAAGAGTAGCCCCTGCTTGCTGCAACTAGAGAGAACCTGTGCATAGCAAGAAAGATTCAGTGCAGCCAAAATTAATTAATTAATTTAAAAAACTTATAATGGAAAAGAATTCTTAAAGTTATATATATACATATATATATAGACTGGGAGGGATTGGGGGCAGGAGGAGAACGGGACGACAGAGGATGAGATGGCTGGATGGCGTCACTGACTCGATGGACGTGAGTCTGAGTGAACTCCGGGAGTTGGTGATGGACAGGGAGGCCTTGTGTGCTGCGATTCATGGGGTCGCAAAGAGTCGGACACGACTGAGAGACTAATCTGATCTGATATATATATATATGATTGAATCACTTTGCTGTATGCCTGAAACAAGCACAACATTGTAAATCAACTATACTTTTTTTTTTAAAATTAGTTCTAACACTTCACAGTTAAGATGATGAAAGTGAAGTGGCTCATTTGTGTCTGACTCTTAGTGACCCCATGGACTGTAGCCCATCAGGCCCCTCTGTCCATGGGATTTTCCAGGCAAGAATGCTGGAGTGGATTGCCATTTCCTTCGCCAGGGGATCTTCCCGACTCAGAAATCGAACCCGGGTCTCCCACATTGCGGGCAGACGCTTTACTGTCTGAGCCACCAGGGAAGCTACACTTCTTAACACTTCACAGTTAAGATGGTAGTCTGACAGTTTTATTGATGCCGAATCACTTGTTGAAATTAAAACTAATTTATTTTTCTGAAAAATCTATCTGTAAAGACATGAACTTCTTTTTCCTTCTTTGACACCCTTCATGTATCTGAAGAGGGCTATGACATAATGCATGCAATTGTCACACACCCTTTTCAAATAATTTGAGTTCCTCTTATTTCTTAAAACCTGCTTGAGAATTACTTATTTTTCTACTTCAGGATTTTTATTTCTCTTCTCCAGATGCTCATCAGTGTTTCAGAATATCTTGTTAAAGCAGAAGAACAATCTCATTGGGCTAGTGGAGCCCAATGCTTGCTATCACTGCCATTAATTGAGAACCTATTATGTGTCAGTAGGGTATATGTGTTTTCCATTCTTTAGCTAATTAGCTAATTCTTTAGCTAATTTCATTCTTTAGTTAATTTTCATTCTTTTCATTCTTTAGCTAATTGGTAACAACAATGCAATGAGATATGTGATGTTACTTTTATTTTAAAGTTTAGGAAACTGGAGTTCAAAGAGGTTAAGTAACTTACTATAAAGCATGGCATAGCAGGGACTGGATTAGAACCCAATATTCTGTGATTGCAAGGCCTGCTTTCTTTTTATGAAGTCAAACAGTCTCTAAAACACCGATAGTCTAGCTTGAGCAATGCTGAGTATAATTAGTAAATAACAGTTATTCTGCACATTATGTAACTATAAAGTCAGTATAAATGTCAGCACCAGCACTAGTAAGTCTATCACTTGAAAATTATTCCAAGGTTAATATGTTAAGACAAACAAACTATCCTTCTTCAATATTCAGCTTTTGTTCCACCCAAATCACTTAATTTTCTTCTATAGCCAAGTTTATGAACTGATACAGGTCAAATGTATTACAATATAGAAATTGTTAATGATTTGCATATGCTAATAGCATGTTTATAGCTCCAAACTTTGCTTATTAACTAATCTTAGATAAGGTTGTATAGATTTCAAAATATAGAAAAATGAATACCTTTTGCTTTCAAAGTGAGTAGAAATTCACTAACTAAAGCAATCTTGGAAGGAGTTAAAAGGGAAAAAATGCAAGCAATTATGTAAGGTTGAGTTTAAGGGACAAAGGGCCTTAAATTAAAGCCATGTTCAAAAAAGTAATTAGGCTGCACATCGTTATGAGAATGAACTGTAACAAGAAAAATGAAAGATCTGGTCAGGAAAAAAGAGGGAAGTGCCAAGGTGCTGTCACCCGACATTAGCGCAAAATTATTCTCTCGGTGACACTTTTTTCTTTTCTCTTTGGGTGCAATGCATTCACACATTTGCAAATGTTTCTCACAGTCTTAACCCACTCTTTCTTCCAACAATCAGAGCACTCGTTTCATTTCCAAATGCCTTTCTGATCTCTTTTTTCCTAAAACCACCAGCAGAATATAGAGTAAGTAGGATATGTGGCCCTACGGAAAACACTTGGCCTTGGTACAATTTTAGAAGGAAAAGAAGTTTTACCCTATATTACATGGATACCCAGTTAATTCAATCCAAGTATTGTAATTTACTGAAATCATTTTCATTCACTAAAAGAAATTTTAAAATGTTTCCACTCAGTCTAACATGCTTTTCCAGTTCACTGTATATTTATTTATCATACAAAAAATAAATCATAATACTCATAATATAATAACTGTTCATTATAGAATCAGAGAAGGCAATGGCACCCCACTCCAGTACTCTTGCGTGGACAGTCCCATGGACAGAGGAGCCTGGTGGGCTGCAGTCCATGGGATCGCTAAGAGTCGGACACGACTGAGCGACTTCACTTTCCCTTTTCACTTTCATGCATTGGAGAAGGAAATGGCAACCCACTCCAGTGTTCTTGCCTGGAGAATACCAGGGACGGGGCAGCCTGGTGGGCTGCCATCTATGCGGTTGCATAGAGTCGGACACGACTGAAGCGACTTAGCAGCATTATAGAATAATTATACAACATAATGTCCCCTTTTTGTTAAGTAAACACACTTACATTTCCACTAGTC
The DNA here is from genome assembly GCF_029407905.1 of Bubalus kerabau. Taxonomy (NCBI): domain Eukaryota; kingdom Metazoa; phylum Chordata; class Mammalia; order Artiodactyla; family Bovidae; genus Bubalus; species Bubalus kerabau. The sequence goes on along the minus strand of NC_073625.1, from coordinate 185,395,656 downwards.
TAACAAATAAACTATTTTTCTTTTTTATGTTCGTTTCCAGTTCATGTCTATATGTATATATAATTCTTAATATTGGGTGGCAAACAGTTCACATATTGTTATGTGAGCATCATTAGTATTTTTAATAATACCATGATATTCAATTAAGACTATCCTTTCACTTTTTCAAGCATTTTATGCTATTCTATATACAAATTATTTTAAATGTTTTCCTAATTATAAATTAAATTGCCATGAATTTCATCTAGCATAAAACTTTCTCTATATTTTGAGATTTTCTTACAACAAATTCCCAAATATTCCACTATAATTTATTTTAAATGTGCCTGATTCAGGTAGTCACTATCAAAATGTCTTCAAAATTAGCACAATGACTTTAAATTTCACTATCTTGACATAAAATAATAGCCATCTTGCTTTTTTTATCTCTTTACATAGTAGTTTTGATAGATTTCAATGAATCTTGGAACGTAAATATAAAAACATAATGTAAGCTACAAGTGTAATTAAAATATTTCCAGTAGCCACCTTAAAAAGCCAAAAAGAAATAGGTGAAATTAATTTTAATAATATATATTAGTTAAACCCATATATTCAAATGATTATCATGTAGTGAGTATGAAATACTATTAATAAGATATTATACATTCTTTTTTTATAACAAGTCTTCAAAACCCATTGTTTATCTTATACTTACAGTACCTCTTAATTCAGATGCTAATTTTCATTAAAAATTCTTGATCTGTATTTATAGTACATAAAACTTACAGTTAAAAAAAGTAAATTTACCTACTCTAGTTGTTCAAAACTTAAGAGTTCTTTAAATTTAAATTAATGAATATTAAATACAATTAGAAATTCAGTTCTTTTGTTGCACTAGCCATATTTCATTGTGACTAAAGTATTGGACAGCACAATGTAGATAGAGGTCTTATAACTCATGGTTTTTCTGAATAAGGTCTATAGTATACTGGACCAGTAATATTTATTTCTTCCTAGAAAAAAAAATGTATATTGACTTTCTCAAAAGCATTTCCCCTCTCTCTCTACAATAAAAATCACTCAATCATTTGCATTCATTTCAGTCAAAATGGCTCCAATAAGTGGAATACCAAACTCTGCTTAACAAATTGACTAGATGAATAGTCACTAAAATAAGATTTTTGTGAATAAAATGTTCCCATTCGAGAAGAAAATGGGCTCTTTTAGAAGCTTTTTCTGAGGGAGGTGGAAAAATTCAATTAACTGTTTTCGTAGCACCAGCTGGCTTTTTGGAGCAGAAAGAAATAACACCTCACAGGAGTGAACATTTATTTCACTTCTAGTCAGAAACTCAGTCACCCTGATTCCCTAGGAAATCAGGCTATCTGTTAAATATTGATGGTAATTAGGGTGACAAATAACAACACGTAATAAAGACATGAATTCTCACCCCTGTGACTCTCCTCTAATCTTTGTCTGTGTCTTTTTCTTTTTTTTGTTACCTAATGAGATTTTTAAAAAAATCTATTTCAAGTCTAGGCTCACTTCCTGTCTTGTAAGAGTGCAGCGTTTGTGATAGTTACATAATGCTAAGAATAATAATGAAAGCTTTTATTTAATTCCAAGAACTTTCATTTTAAAATGCTTACTATGCCCTTGATACTATTATACGTATTTCATAGTATATTAGAGTATTAATATTCACAACTACTAGATGAAGTGGAGGTTAGGTAACTCTTATGTTCTTAATTGACATTTTAGACTGGAAAGTTGTCATTGAACACTATGTATTTCTTTATTATTTATTTGGCTGCACCAAGTCTTAGTTCCAGCTTGCAAATCTTTAGTTGTGGCATGCGAACTCTTAGTTGCAATATGCAGAATCTATTTCCCTGACCAGGGATCAAATCCAGGCCACCTGCATTGGAGTGTGGAAGCTTAGCCATTGGACTACCAGAGACGTGCAGGCTCAGTCACTGAGTCATGTTTGACTCTGTGTAACCCCATGGACTATAGCCTGCCAGGCTCCTCTGCCCATGGGACTTCCAAGGCAAGAATACTGGAGTGGGTTGCCACTCCCTCTTTCAGGGGATCTTCCTGAACCAGAGACCGAACCTACATCTCCTACATTGGCAGGCAGATTCTCTACCACTGAGCCACCTGAGAATCCCAGACCACCAGGGAAGTCCCTATATATTTCTTTCTAAATGACTTCTTTCCACACACACCATACTCATCTTCCCTTCCTCCCTCACTTGCTTTGATCTTCCTTCCTTCCCTCCCTTCCTTCCTCCCTTTCTCTCTTTCTTTCTTCTCTCCCCACTTTCACTTTTCAGTCCAACACACTCTGGTCTCTACTACCCTATGCTGTTCTTGTTAAGGTCATGAATGACCTCAGTGCCAAGACCCAGGGCTCAGCTTCCAGTTCTCTGAAGCAGTTGGTCTGGATATCTAGAGCACTCTTTTCCCCTCATTGTCTCCACACTCTTATTCAATCACTTTTGCTGTGCTCTTCTCCATCTCCCCATTAAAGGTAAATGTCTCACTTTTACCTTAAAAGTTCAAGTTTCATTTATTCATAGATATTTATTAATACATGTGTAAATAAATGCCAAAGAATGCTCAAACTACCACACAATTGCACTCATCTCACATGCTAGCAAAGTAATGTTCAAAATTCTTCAAGCTAGGCTTCAACATTACATGAACCATGAACTTCCAGATGTTCAAGCTAGATTTAGAAAAGGCAGAGGAACCAGAGATCAAATTGCCAACATCTGCTGGATTATCAAAAAAGCAAAAGAGTTCCAGAGAAACATCTACTTCTGCTTTATTGACTATGCCAAAGCCTTTGACTGTGTGGATCACAATAAACTGTGGAAAATTCTGAAAGAGATGGGAATACCAGACCACTTGACCTGCTTCCTGAGAAATCTGTATGCAGGTCAGGAAGCGACAGTTAGAACTGGACATGGAACAACAGACTGGTTCCAAATTGGGAAAGAAGTACATCAAGGCTGTATATTGTCACCCTGCTTATTTAACTTATATACAGAGTACATCATGGAAAATGTTGGACTGGATGAAGCACAAGCTGGAATCAACATTTGCTGGGAGAAATACCAATCACCTCAGATATGCAGATGACACCACCCTTATGGCAGAAAGCGAAGAACTAAAGAGCCTCCTGATGAAAGTGAAAGAGAAGAGTGAAAAAGTTGGCTTAAAACTTAACATTCAGAAAACTAAGATCATGGCATCTGGTCTCATCACTTCATGGCAAGTAGATGGGGAAACAGTGGAAACAGTGACAGACTTTATTTTCTTAGGCTCCAAAATCACTGCAGATGGTGACTGAAGCCATGAAGTGAAAAGACACTTGCTCCTTGGAAGAAAAGTTATGACCAACCTAGGCAGCATATTAAAAAGCAGAGACATTACTTTGCCAACAAAGGCCTGTTTAGTCAAAGCTGTGGTTTTTCCGGTAGTCATGTATGGATGTGAGAGTTGGACCATAAAGAAAGCTGAGCACCGAAGAATTAATGCTTTTGAACTGTGGTGTTGGAGAAGACTCTTGAGAATCCCTTGGACTGCAAGGAGATCCAACCAGTCCATCCTAAAGGAAATCAGTGCTGAATATTCATTGGAAGGACTGATCTAAAGCTGAACCTCCAATACTTGGACCACCTGATTTGAAGAAGTGACTTTTGGAAAAGACCCTGATGCTGGGAAAAATTGAAAGTGAAAACAGGAGGGGATGACAGAGGATGAGATGGTTGGATGGCATCACCGACACAATGGACATGAGTTTGAGTAAACTCTGGGAGTTGGTGATGGACAGGGAGGCCTGGTGTGCTGCAGTCCATGGGGTAGCAAAGAGTCGGACATGACTGAGCGACTGAACACAACTCAACTCAACTAATATAAATAAAATGACTGGTCTGTCAGTCCTCAGGGTAATTACAAGGGAAAATTTCACCATCAACATTAATTTCCTAAAATCATCTAATCTCTGTCTTTAAATAACACAGACACAATGTCAGCTCAATGCTCAGTTCAGACTGAATCTAAAACTTACATATCCAACTGCTTATTTGACAGCTTCACTTGGATTTTGACTAGGAATTTCCCCAACTTAATATATTCAAACCCAATTCTTGAAAGCATGCCCACTACTTACATACAAACAAACCCAAATCTGCCTCTCCTCCCACATCTGATTCAAATTACTGCATTGGATTAACGTCATCTCATAAATCTGTTCCCCACGTCTGTTATCACTGCCTTATCCCAAGACACTGTTGCCTCTTGCTGGGACCAGAATAACAGCCTCCTAACTGGTGTTGGAGAAGACTCTGGAGAGTCCCTTGGACTGCAAGGAGATCCAACCAGTCCATTCTAAAGGAGATCAGTCCTGGGTGTTCTTTGGAAGGAATGATGCTAAAGTTGAAACTTCAGTACTTTGGCCACCTCATGCAAAGAGTTGACTCATTGGAAGAGACTCTGATGCTGGGAGGGATTGGGGGCAGGAGGAGAAGGGGACAGAGGATGAGATGGCTGGATGGCATCAGCTACTCGATGGACGTGAGTTTGAGTGAACTCCGGGAGTTGGTGATGGACAGGAAGGCCTGGCGTGCTGCGATTCATGGGGTGGCAAAGAGTCGGACACGACTGAGAGACTGAACTGAACTGAACTGGTCCCAGGGCTCAGTCATGCTACATCCTCCTCCCGGTTCCATCTTAATTCTCTTGCCTCATCTCTGTTTTTTTTTTTCTGCTTATACTATGCACTTCTATTGTCCTGTATATTGCATGTGTAATGTGAATTTTAAAAATACTCCAAATCTTCTCTTGCCCCTGGAACTTCAAATGCAATTTTCTTTACCTGGGAGATTCTTTCTTGAGTCTCCTTCCTACTCTTCTTGGGCTGGGCATAGGAAAAGCACCTACACATAAAGACCTTAGAACAGTGCTTCGTACATAGTAAATGCTATATACTTATAACCTTTTATCACTACTATTATTATTTTCAGAGCTCTTTCCATGTCAGTTGTAATTCTCTTCAGAAGCCACATGGTTTATTTCACCAATCTTCTACTGTGGGCACCTAAGTTGTTAATCTTCTGCTATTACAAATCTTTGTGTGTATGTTATTTCAAACATGCCTTAGATTCATTCCCAGGAAATTGGCTGTCAGATGGAGAGTTGTGTGTGAAAGGCACATTAAGGTATTCTCAAGAGCTACACCTATAAGGGAGTAAGGAAAGTACAGGCAGACCTCATTTTATTGTATTTTGAAAATATTGTGCTTTTCACAAATTGAAGGTCTATAGCAACCTTGCATCAAGCAAGTCTATGAGTACCATTTTTCCATCAGCATTTACTCACTTCATGTCTCTGTGTCACATTTTGATTATTCTCACTATATTTCAAACTTTTTCATTATTATTATATTTGCTATGATGCTCTGTGATCAGTGATCTTTGATGTTACTACTATGACTTGTTAAAGGCTCAGAAAATGGCCCTTTTTAGCAATAAAGTATTTTTAGTTAATGTATGTATGTTTTTAAAGACATAACTCTATTTCACACTTAATAGGCTACAGTATAGGGACTTCCCTAGTGGTTCAGTGGTTAAGAATCCGCCTTCCAATGCAGGGGATGCTGGTTTGATACCTGGTTGGGGAGCTAAGAACCCACATGCCTCAGGGCAATTAAGCCCTCATGCCGCAACAAAGACCCAGCACAGCCAAAAAAAAATGATAAAAAAATTACTTTAAAAAATAGACCACAGTATAATATAAGCATAATTTTTATATGCACTGGGAAACCAAAAAAATTCATGTGACTGATTTATTGCGACACATGCTTTATTGCAAGTGGCCTGGAACCAAACCTGCAATATCTCCATGGTACGCCTGTAAAATTGGGCAAAGAAGCTAACTTGCAATGTGGTGACCACTGAGGCTTTAGCTGATTCATGGAGAACTCTGGAGTTGAGAAAGCTCTTTAGAGTTGTTCCAATTTGAAACAAGAGGTTGGATATTTGTATCCCTATGCCAGCCAGCTATTGGTCATGGACCACATGCTGGTAGGGAGTGTAACTTTGGGCAAGGTGGGTCCCTGATGTTGAGGGAATTCCCAGTGAGGAACACAGCTATGTCAGCAGCCAAGATTCCCGGCAGCTTGAGGATGGGTGCCTTGGCCCTTAAGAAAAGATTTGTGCCCAGTAGTGCCATATTTAACAGAGCATGGTTCTCAAACTCTGGGTTGAATCAGAATCACCAGTGCAGCTTGTTAAAATACACATTGCAGGGCCCCACTCCAGGTCCCTGATTCATTAGATCTACAGTGAACTGAAATGCATATGTGACACTCATGAGATGGCTTCAACTGTACAGAGGAGGAAGCTGCACTGGTGATTCTGATTCAACCCAGAGTTTGATGGAAGATGTATCCCATCTGTATATGGATGTCCTTTTGTAATATGATTTTGCTGCTGCTCCTGTCAAAAGGTGAAGTCTCTTTCTCCTTTTTAATCTTCTTTGGAAAATACAATGGTGTGCAAGTGATAATGTAACGGTGTGCAGCTTCCTAAGCCTAGGTCTTAAGGTGCTATCTAATTTTTAGTTTTTTTCTTAGAATGCTGTGACCACCATTTAAACATACTAGGGTTAGCCTCCTTGGCAATAAAGACACCATGTGGAGAGAAATGCCCAGTTGACAAGTGAGTAGGCAATCTTGGACTACACAGTCCCGATCAGGCCACCAGGTGACCATTTCTGAATGCGTGATCCCAGGTGAGACCAGTAGAAGAAACATCCATCTGAGCACAAACCAATTTGCCAATTCTAAGAACCATGAACAAAAATTAATTGTTTTAAGCCATAAAGTTCTAGGGTAGCTTTTTATGCATCAATAGTTAACTGATATAGGGAACAATATTCTAAGAGGTGGAGAAGAACAAGATGAAAGAAATGTAATGCCTGGTTTTCCTCATGGAGCAGAAAGACCTGAATGTTCAAACTATTTGTGAGAAATAAACTTCTATCTAGTTTGAATCACATGTTATATACATTATTTCATTGCATCCTCATATCATCTATGGAGAAAATATTAAGATATTATTTTCTTTACTTTATAAATGATGAAACAAAAACTCCTAAAGATGAAGGGTAAAACACTTAGGCACCTCAGAAGCCTCTTTGGCAATGTCTTTGGATTGGACCGATAGGACGATTTTAGCACCATGTTTTGAGTTGCATCTTCCATGCAGGAAAAACAACAAAAACAACTTATTTAGCAGTTACTGTTTGAGAAATAGATTAATGTATTCATCCAACAAATTATTGAACAGTGGCTATATGTGCCTAGGCACTTGGGATACATCATCAGACAAGATAGAAAAAGACGTCTGGTCTTGTAGAGATCATATTTTCGCAAAGGGACACTGTAAACAAGAAATATAATGTATATATAAGAATAAAATATTTGCAAATCATATATACCTGAAAAGAGACTTGTAACCAGGATATGTAAAGAACTTTTACAATTCAATAACAAAAAGACAAACCACACAATTAAAAATGGGTAAACAAGTTGAATATACATTTCTCCCAAAAGGAACACAAATGGCCAACAAGCACGTAGGTGTAAAAGATGTCTAACGTCATGGGTCATTAAAGACAGGCAATTCAAAACCACAATAAGAAACTACTTCCCACTCACTAGTATGACTAGAATCAAAAAGTCAGACAGGAATAAACGCTGGAGATAAAGTAGAGAAATTGGAGCCATCATACTTTGCTGTTGGGAACATAAAATGGTGCCTCCAATCTGGGTAATATTAGGTTGGTGCAAATAAGTATTTGCAGTTTTGCATTGCTGAATTTTGCTGTTTGATATTGGAATACATTCTTAAATAAATGTGCTAATGTTATGCATCATTTTAATGTGCACTTCTTGCTTTATTTTTTGCTAATGACTCATTACTTGCTGTGTATTTTATATTTATTTTAGACTAGGGAAATGATGTTAGACAAAAGCAAATTTGAGCAATTTTCTTACTTGAGTTCAAAATGGGACATAGAGCAGCAGAGACAACTTGCAACATCAATAACGCATTTGGCCCAGGAACTGCTAATGAATGTACAGTGCAGTGGTTTAACAAGTTTTGCAAAGGAGACAAGAGCCTTGAAGATGAGGAGTGGAGTGGCCAGCCATCGGAAGTTGACAATTACCAACTGAGAGGATCATCAGAGCTGATCCTCTTATGACCACACGAGAAGTTGAAGAAGAACTCGACATAGACCATCCTATGGTTGTTTGGTATTTGAAGCAAATTGGAAACATGAAAAATCTCTATAAGTGGGTGCCTCATAAGCTGAACAAACCATTTCTTGATTGAATTGTGACATGCAATGAAAAGTGGATTTTATATGACAACTAGTGATGACCAGCTCAGTAGGTGGACTGAGGAGAAACTCCAAAGCACTTCCCAAAGCCAAACTTGCACCAAGAAAAGGTCATGGTCACTGCTTGGTGGTCTGCTGCCCTTCTGATCCACTACACCTTTCTGAATCCCAGCTAAACCATTACATCTGAGAAGTATGCTCAGCAAATCCATGGGATGCACTGAGAATTTCAATGACTACAGCTGGAATTGGTCAACAGAGAGCACCCAGTTCTTCTGCGTGACAACACCTGGCTCAAAGTGGCACAACCAATGCTTCTAAAGCTGAAGGATTTGGGCTACAAAATTTTGCCTCATCTGCCATATTCACCTGACTCTCGCCAACTGACTACCACTTCTTCAGGCATCTCAAGAACTTTTTGCAGGGAAAATGCTTCCACAACCAGCAGGAGATAGATAATTCTTTCTAAGAGTTCATCAAATTCTGAAGCATGGATTTATATGCTACAGAATTGAACAAACATTATTTCTCGTTGGCAAAATTTGTTGATTATAATGGTTCTTATTTCTTCTAATAAAGACATGTTTGAGTCTAGCTATAATGAGTTAAAATTCACAGTCCAAAACTGTAACTACTTTTTCACCAACCTAATAACTGGGCACTTCCTCAAAAGGTTAAATATAGAACTACCATGTGACCCAACAATTCCTTCCCTAGTTATATTCCCAGGACAACTGAAAATATCTGTGCATACGTAAACCTATACACAACGTCCATAATAGCATTAGCCATAACAGTCAAATGAACTGATTAATGAATAAATTGTGGTATATCCATATAATGAAATATTGTTTAGCAATGAAAAGGAATGAAGTACTGATACATACTACAACATAAATGAACCTTGAAAACATACTAAGTCATATTTTTGTATGACTTTATTTACATAAAATGTCCAGAATAGGCATATATATACACACACACACACACATACACACATTACATACATGTACATATATATGCAGAAAGTAGATTAAACATTGTATGGGGATGGGATGGATGAGGAAATAGAAGAATGATATCTAAAATGTACAGTGTTCCTTTTGAATTGGTTAATATATTTTAAAATGGATCAAAGTTGGCAGAGAAAGGAAATTTCCCTGCTCCTCATGAGTTCTTAACAATAAAATTTATACAAGACAGGCTAATAGGAGAAAAAGAAACAAATTTTACTCCATGCATGGAGGTCTCATAGAAAAGGGAGCTCAGAAGTGGCCAAAGCATGCAGCTTTTATACTTTTTAGACAAAGAAACAATACATTTGTGAAAAATGGACTGGACAATGACACAGATTCTGGGTGTGCATCCAGTAATTAAGAATCTGCCTTGAAATGCAGGAGACACTGGTTCAATCCCTGGTCAATCCCTACTCGGGGAACTAAGATTCCACATGCTGTGGAGCAAGTACAAGGGCCACGATTACAGAATCTATGGGCCACAGCAAAGGATTCCACATGATGCAGTGAAGATCTCAAGTGCTGTAATTAAGACCCGAAGCAGTCAAATAAATACTTAAAAAAAAAAAAACAACAAAAACCTCTTCTTGTAAACCGCCTTATTGATGAAAACTTGCTGAAGTTTTTTTTTCTTTCTTCGTTTTTTCCCTCTCTTTAATTGGGTATCTTGCCAGCTTCACCATGCCCAGTTGTTTTATAGGAACTTGGATTCAGCTCTTGTCCAGTGCAAGCCAAGTAAGACTGGCTGGGACTATCAACCCCAAAACTGGACCTGCATAGGTGTCTGAACAATGGCCTTTTGAAGTCAGAAGGCCAGGAACCTTCACCCTCAGATCATGTTAAGGGCCTCCACTTTTGAATGTGCAGAAGCATGTAACGCAGATGTAGCAACACAGAACACTGATTACCTCACCCTTCCCCCATGTTTGTCCTATAACGATCCCAACCCCCTTGCCTTAAGGGAGGCAGACTTGTTCTCCTGTCTCTTCTCTCGCCTGCCTCAGGAACAAACACTTTCTCAGCTGCAACCTCGGTGTCTCAGTGTTTGGCTTGTTGTACATTGGGTAAATGGACCTGGTTCAATAACAGAAGGGCACTTTTCATATGAGAGATTTATTTCCTGCTTTCACATAGACAGAAAGAAGGGTTAGAGTGTCCCTCATGGCCATTTCTTAGGTACTTTACTTAAAATAATCCACATACCATTAAGGCACATTTTGGGGCCCTGGGTCCCAACAGAGTGATAGCTGCACAACTCTGTAAATATACTATAAGCCAGGGGTCCCCCAGCCTCCAGGATCTAATGTCTGATGATCTGAAGTGGAGTTGATAAAATAATAATAGAAATAAAGTGCTGAATAAATGTAATGGATTTGAATCATCCTGAAAACACTTCCCCCTTGCCTCTGCTCATGGAAAAACTGTCACCCATGAAACCAGTCCCTGGTGCTTAAAAGGTTGGGGATCACTGCTATAAGCCACTGAAGTGTGTAAAACAGGTAAATTTTATGGCATGTGTCAACTGAAAAAGTGCACAAGTTAAAGCTGAGAATTCTGTTTTATTTGGCAGATACTGAGGATTTAGGGCCAGAACACAACCTCTCAGATAGCTCTCAAGAGATATCTGTTGTGAAGAGATAAGGGAGGATCCAGGATATATAGGAGTTTTTGCAAAAGAAAACAAACAAACAAATAGAAAAAAGTTAGTTGGAACATTCAAATGTTACTGTTAATTAAAAAAAATAATCAGCTATCTCAAGTTAATGAATTTAACACTTTCCAGGGCCAGTAACCCACTTTTCCAAATCCTGAATTCCTTCAAGGATACAGTTATGGTGGCTGATAACTTGATGGCCGCAACACCTATTGTTACTGATATGGCAGGTGACACCCCTAGTTCACAGTGCCTCCTCTTGGTCATACATTTGACCAACATTTGGGAGGCAATTCATGGGCATTTGGGCATTTTGTCCCATTCCGCTGCTGCTGCTGCTAAGTCGCGTCAGTTGTGTCCGACTCTGTGCGACCCCATAGACGGCAGCCCACCAGGCTCCCCCGTCCCTGGGATTCGCCAGGCAAGAACACTGGAGTGGGTTGCCATTTCCTTCTCCAATGCATGAAAGTGAAAAGTGAAAGTGAAGTCGCTCAGGCATGTCCGACTCTTCGAGACCCCATGGACTGCAGCCTACCAGCTCCTCCACCCATGGGATTTTCCAGGCAAAAGTACTGGAGTGGGGTGCCATTGCCTTCTCCACCCATTCCGCTAGGAAGGTACATTTCTAGATCAGGTAAAAATTCTGTTAATAGGCTGCTCAAGGTGCTAACTCTTTGAATCAGACCTTTTTGAAATCTAAAATTCTCTGGGTCGCCTGTCTTACTATTTTATTAAGATCTAGGAAATGTTCTCCCTTGTTGCTTTTTCCCATATTTAGGGTTGCACTATTACAATTAGGGGGCTTCCCAGGTGGCACTAGTAGTAAAGAACCCACCTGCCAATGCAGAAGATGTTCAGAATTACATGTTAAGAGTTATATGATCAACTGCCTCAAGACCTTTAGCCATCATTAATTTTGCTAAAGACCTGGCCCCAGTGGGTAATGAAAGAAATAGCCTTGTTTGGGTGAGGGAGCCTTTCCAGTGGTTTGAGTTTAAAAAAGATCTGCCCTCCCCTCCCTCTTCCACCCTCCCCCATTTTTTCTCCCTGAATTTCAGGTTTTATTTGATCCACCTAATTAGACTCTGACAGATTAAAGTAGGTTGTATTTACATTTCTAATTTGTTGAGATTTGCAAGACAAAGAGAGTTGCCTTTAATTTCCCAAAGGATTGGTCTGCTACCTAAATGATGTTAAAAGATTGATTGGCTCAATTCTACTTTCTTTAATTTGTTTTTTATATTGGTGAGAATATTTCCAACTAAATAGAAAATTTAAAGTTCCATGTTCTAGAATTTTAGGGTTTAATTTATCATGCCTTCAAAGGCTTGTATAAGACATTCAACAAAGGCCCTCTTTCTGAGTGCATAGGTTAGACACAGAGTAAAATCTCTATTAATTTTTGTATTAGCCTTTGAATGTTAGCTCTCAGTTTTACTTCACAGGTTTGGGTAACTCTATTGGCTTTCTTTAGCATGTTTAGCTAATGTTTCCTGAGGGGTAGATTCAAATGACCTGTTTTATAGCACCAAGCAAATGAAGCATTCCCCAGTGAAACATGTCTATCCTATAATATAACTAAGCAAAAGAGTTGTAACCATCTTATATAAAGCTTATTTAAATTTTTATAAACTTTCATCTCAATTCTATCAATGTTTATAGCTTTACCTCTAGTTTCTCTTAAGAACCAATCAACAAGTCTTGGTCTTATAAGGAGTCCTGGAAGCTTTCCTTACTTTTTATCACCCAATCGTTGAATCTATGTTGGATCAAAGACTCTGGGGGCCCCATTGAGGGATTGAGCCAAGGAACTCAGACCCTTTTGTCAGTCTTTTAACTTGAATAATTGGCCCCTTGCTTCAAGTAATTGTTCAGGTATTTCTTTCAGCTTTTTAAATGTAATTTGATTGCTTTATTTTTAACTTTTTATTTTGTATTGGGGTATCTGCTGCTGCTGCTAAGTCACTTCAGTCGTGTCCGACTCTGTGTGACCCCATAGACGACAGCCCACCACGCTCCCCCATCCCTGGGATTCTCCAGGCAAGAACACTGGAGTGGGTTGCCATTTTCTTCTCCAATGCATGAAAGTGAAAAGTGAAAGTGAAGTCGCTCAGTCGTGTCCGACCCTCAGCGGCCCCATGGACTGCAGCCCACCAGGCTCCTCCATCCATGGGATCCTCAACATTGTGATAGTTTCAAGTGATCAGCTAAGGGACTCAGCCATACATATACATGTAACCTTTCTCCCCCAAACTCCTCTCCCATGCAGGCTGCCACATAACACTGGGGAGAGTTCCAAGTGCTACACAGTAGGTTCTTGCTGGTTATCCATTTTAAATATAGCTGTGTGTACATGTCCATCCCAAACTACCTAACTACCCCTTCCCCCTGGCAACCATAAGTTTGTTCTCTACGTCTGTGCTTCTCTTTCTGCTTTGTAAGTTCATTTGCATCATTTCTTTTTAGATTCTAGGTATAAGGAATGTCATATAGTATTTCTCTTTCTCTGTGTGACTTAACTTTATTCAGTATGACAATCTCTAAGTCCATCCACATTGCTGCAAATAGTATTATTTCATTTCTTTTTTCATGGCTGAGGAGTATTCCATTGTGTCTATGTACCACATCTTTATCCATTCCTCTGCCAACAGATATTAGGTTGTTTCCATGTCTTGGCTATTGTAAACAATGCTGCAGTGAACACTGGGGTACATTCATCCTTCCATATTGTGTTTTTCTTCAGATATATGCGCAGGAGTGGGATTGCTGGATCATATGGTATCTCTATTTTTAATTTTTTAAGTAACTGCTATACTGTTCTCTATGGTATTATAAACTAAAGGAGTTCTTAGGTTAACAATTATATATATATATATAAATATATATAATGGTTCTCCAATTTAAAGGATCCATCATCTAGCCTTACGAGTTGGCAAGTAAGACAAAAGCCTGCTCAGAATCAGTTGACTGCCAAATGTACACTATATATGTATCTTCCAGATGGCAGAGATCAAGTTGTCAACACACACACACACACACAACACCTGTGAAAATCAGGTAGAATGTTTATATCTCAAAGGCACAGGGAGAGAAATGAGAATTCCCACCTAGAAGGGCTTTTGTTTCTTTAAGAAGTCAGAATTTTGAAAAGATGTTTTAATCAAGCTAGGGTTCTCTAACTTAACTGCATATGTGATAAAAGAGCCTCATCTTAGTCATTTTCAGGGCAAGATTTCCTTTAATTCCCAGTTAACTGAAGATAACCTGCTGCTGCTGCTAAGTCGCTTCAGTCGTGTCTGACTCTGTGTGACCTCACAGACGGCAGCCCACCAGGCTCCCCCATTCCTGGGATTCTCCAGGCAAGAATACTGGAGTGGGCTGCCATTTCCTTCTCCAATGCATGAAAGTGAAAAGTGAAAGTGAAGTCGCTCAGTCATGTCTGACTCTTCATGACCCCATGGACTGCAGCCTACCAGGCTCCTCTGTCCATGGGATTTTCCAGGCAAGAGTACTGGAGTGGGGTGTCATTGCCTTCTCCGGAGGATAACCTACTCAGTGCCAAAAGTGAGCAAAATTTCCCTAGAGCCTTTCAACTGAGGCTCAGTTACCTCTTCTTGAAACTAAGTTTCAAAGATAACCTATCCCTCCAGAGAGAAGTTTAACATCACCATATAAAACTTTGGATCAGCAGCCAGTAATGGGAGATCCAAGAACCAGGAAAGACTCACTGAAATTTGTCTGGACTCTCAGAAGAGACAGAAGGACACAAGAGGTCTCTTTCGGTACCACACTCTGGATCCTCATATGCAAAGAAGAGAAGACTGCTCTACGTCCCTTCACAGTCTCCAAAATTGTCAACTGAAAAAAATAATGCACAACCTAAAGATTGAGAATTATGTTTTATTTGGCAGACATACTGAGGACTTAAGCCCAAAAGACAGATTCTCAGAGAACTCTGAGGGACTGCTCTGAAGAGGTAAAGGAGGAGCCAGGATATATAGGAGTTTTTGCAAAAAAACAAAAACAAAACAAAACATCAACAGCAGAGATAAGAGATTACTGTTAATTAAAGAAAACCAGACAGCTCAAGTTAATTGATTTAGCACTTTTCTATGTGTGGGAAGATGTGAGAGTCTGGGTCCATTGAAATCATTCCTTTGATATGCACCTTAACAGTATCCTACTCTTTCACATCCTGAATCTCCTTAGGGTGCACAGTTGGGTTTGGGTGCAGTGGATGATGGCATGATA
Source organism: Bubalus kerabau (assembly GCF_029407905.1). Taxonomy (NCBI): domain Eukaryota; kingdom Metazoa; phylum Chordata; class Mammalia; order Artiodactyla; family Bovidae; genus Bubalus; species Bubalus kerabau. The sequence continues at coordinate 185,380,338 of NC_073625.1, read as the reverse complement.
GCTGTAACATCCTTTGTTTACTGACATGGCAGGTGACATTCTCCAAATACATATGTAAATTGTATCTCAATAAAACTGTTTTTAATAAAGAGAAGGGCTTTTTCGCTCCTTTCGCTTCTGGCCCCTTGACGTTCCGGCTTCGCGCCCCGTGCCTTGTGGCTATCCCTCGCAAAATTGAGGAAATCAAGGACTTCCTGCTCACGGCCCGCGGCAAGGACACCAAGTCTGTCAAGATCAAGAAAAATAAGGATAATGTGAAGTTTAAAGTTCGATGCAGCAGATACCTTTACACCTTGGTCATCACAGACAAAGAGAAGGCAGAGAAGCTGAAGCAGTCCCTGCCCCCCGGTTTGGCCGTGAAGGAGCTGAAATGAACCACGTACGCTGCTTTGAACTGTATTAAAATTTTTAAAATTCTCAAAAATAAATAAATAAACAAAAATAAAAAAGAGAAGGGGTGATGAACAGTGCAGGTATCTGAAGGAAGAACATTTGCTACCCTCAAACCGAGTTTGCCTGGGTGTGTGTCAGGTCAAAAGACACAACCAAGCCAAAGAGCAAGAAAAGGAAGGATTTATTATTTGCAGCAAGTTAGGAAAACACGAGGGATCTTTTTCAAAGCAGCAAAATTGGGGAAGTTTTCAGCTAAAGGTATATGCATATTCATGAAGAGGCCTGGGTGCTATATACATATTCATGAAGGGGCTTGAGCTGAAGAGAATTCAGCATAGAATTGGGACAAAAGTCAAAAGAGTCCAAGCTTTAGTTGATTGAAGTCACAAGGCTCAGAAAATGTCAGCAGCAGCATCCCTTAGGTTCCAGTATATCTGGTGGTGGAGTTGCTGGAGAAGGGTTTAAATTCTGCAAAATGGCTCCAAAAAGTGCTTCAGACTAGTCTTTACCATTAAAACAGAACTGAGAGTCTTTTCAGCTGGTTCGTATCTTTGCTATTGTTACTTGTCTTTCCTAATAACAGTCTTTTATTTGTTCTTTTGTTCCCTTACTGCTACTGCTAAGTCGCTTCAGTCGTGTCCGACTCTGTGCGACCCCATAGACCGCAGCCCACCAGGCTCCCCCGTCCCTGGGATTCTCCAGGCAAGAACACTGGAGTGGGTTGCCATTTCCTTCTCCAATGCATGAAAGTGAAAAGTGAAAGTGAAGTCGCTCAGTCATGTCTAACTCTTTGTGACCCTATGGACTGCAGCTTAGGACCGTTAATTACTGAGAATTGTTCAAGGGCTAGCACTGTGGCCAGGCTTAGATTCCAAAATGGTTTAGGCCAAAAATGGCTTCTCTTATGTCAAGAAAGCTGTGCCTGATTCCCTTTCTCTTTTTTCTGACCATGACTTCAATGAACTAACACTTAGTTTCTGTCCATCTTTGTCCAAATTCTATGTTGATTTTTCCTCTGCTCAAGCCCCTTCATGAATATGCATATTGTCCTAGATTAAAACTTCCCCAAGTTTGCTGTTCAGGGAGACACTGCTTTGGGAAAAATCCCAGGTGTTCTCCTTATTTGCTATAAGAAATAAACCATTCCTTCTCCCCTTCTATGGCTTGGGTATTTCTTTTGACTCAACACCCATCAAGAGGGAAACCCAGTTTCAGAACACATGCTGTACTGGGAAATAAACCATGGCCTGGCAGGGTAAAAGCTGAGAGAGAGAGTCTGGTTGGGAGACTAATCTATAAAGAGATTGTAGGGAAGCAGAATTTGCCAACCCCAAAATATATCTGTTTGGAATGACATATTTTAAGCTGGTTATCATTATTATTTTAAGTTGGTTATTGTCTAAGAAGCAACAGACATGGAGGAAACTCTGGAAACCAAATAAGAGTTACCCTTTTCTGAGAAACACTCACATTTGTAAGGGAAACCTCCATTTGTGAGAGTCTCTCTTGCTGTATCAGGAAGAGGAGGATGATAAATCTCTAGAAACTCTTAATAGAGAAGGCATTGACTTAAATCTGAATAACAATTTTACTCTTGTTTTACTGTGCTTTTCCTGGTCACCTCTCCTAAATGATTATGCCCACTCTCAACATCCTCTTCTGTCTTTAGCTGAGGATGGTATTTAAGGTGAGGGCTTTGGCCGTTTTGGCAAACTACAAAGTTTTTCTGGGTCTCTCCCTTGTATACATGTTATTCAACTTTTATTTAATTTTTTCCTGTTAACATAGATATGTATTATAATATATGTGCCAGTTTAATTCATAGAGCAGCTAGAAGAACCTAGACGGGTAAAGGAAAATTTCTTCCCTGATAGGATGATGGTGAACTCAGGCAATGTTGATAGACAGTAATGGAGATAGTAAGTAGCTGGATTCTGGAAACATTAATTCATTTAATCCTCACAATAACCCTAGGAGATATCTAATAACATCATGCCTTATTTTCTGATAAGGAAACGGAGACACTGTAGTTTCATAGCTTCCAATGGCAAGTAAGGAATAACTGGTAAAACTGGGAGTTAAGCCCAGGCAGTCTGAGTCTGAAGTCTGTGCTTTCTCATCACCCTATTCTTTTCCTCTGATAGCTCATCTATTGTCACCTGTGCCTCTCAGTTCCTGTATGTGAAAATATATAAAATTTTAAAGGCATGAAGGCCACAGCTGCATGCTAGACTTCTCTTTCCTATAATGATCAGTGTTCCTGGGGCTTGGTCTAACAATTAGTGCCTGTGTGCTAAGTCAAGTCACTTCAGTCATGTCCAACTCTGTGTGACCATATGAACTATAGCCTGCCAGGCTTCTTTGTGCATGGGATTCTCCAGGCAAGAATTTGTTCAGTTTCTCAGTTGTATCTGACTCTTTGTGATTCCGTGGACTGCAGCATGCGAGGCTTCCCTGTCCTTCATCATCTCCCAGAGTTTGCTCAAACTCATGTCCATTGAGTAAGTGACGCCATCCAACCATCTCATTCTCTGTTGCCTGCTTCTCCTCCTTCCTTCCATCTTTCCCAGAATCAGGGTCTTTTCCAATGAGTTGGCTCTTCATATCAGGTGGCCAAAGTACTGGAGCTTCAGCTTCAGCATCAGTCCTTCCAATGAATATTCAGGGCTGATTTCTTCAGGATTGACTGGTTTGATCTTCTTGCAGTCTAAGGGACTCTTAAGAGTCTTCTCCAACACCACAGGTCGGAAGCAACAATTCTTCAGTGCTAGAATACTGGAGTCGGAGAAGGCAATGGCACTCCACTCCAGTACTCTTGCCTAGAAAATCCCATGGACAGAGGAGCCTGGTAGGCTACAGTCCATGGGGTCACTAAGAGTCAGACACGACTGAGCGACTTCACTTTCACTTTTCACTTTCATGCATTGGAGAAGGAAATGGCAACCCACTCCAGTGTTCTTGCCTGGAGAATCCCAGGGACGGGGCAGCCTGGTGGGCTGCCGTCTATGGGGTCGTACAGGGTTGGACACGACTGAAGTGACTTAGCAGCAGCAGCAGCAGAATACTGGAGTGGATTGCCATGCCCTCCTCCAGGGGGTTACCCGAGCCAGGGATAGAACTGGCATCTCTTATGTCTCCTGCACTGGCCGGGGTGTGGGGAGGGGGCGGTTCTTTACCACTAGCACCACCTATATGGAAACAACTTTTTTCCATGAAAAATGAGCCAGCATCACTATTAAACTAGGCAGAGAAAGAGCTGAGGTCTCAAATTAGAATTAAAAAAATTTTTTGAAAAATAGGCAGTGCTCTAACAAGGAATAAGAAAATAAACGTCATGGAAAGGGAAACTGACAAGTAACACAATTTAAAATTAAACTGTGAGCCTTTGTGAATCAAAAGTTTTGGTTCTACTAAAAGCCTAGATAATGGGAGTGAAATCCTTTTCACTTTTTAAAGCTGTTTGAGTTGAGCCATTGTGTAGCTCTTTCTACTTGCTCTGATGACATACCTTAACTGCAATCCTGTCAGCTCATTCTGGCTCCAGGCTGGCCCATGTCCAAGTTTTCCATAAATCCAAATTTTTGAATTGGAAGGAAATTGCATGTGATTGTTTTCTCTTTTGCTTCCTGTAAACAGTGGTCTACCAAAGAGAAATCAGAGCATTTCACCAGAATCCATACACTGCTCCCCATTCCTCTCCTCTTTTTTCCCTCATCCTCTTTGAGTCTCATCCATACTCCCTCCATTTGAAAAAGAATACTCCATTTCCAATTCTGCTCTGTGTTTCAGCTCCTCTTGGTCATGTGAGACTCATCTCTGTTACCATTTCTGTGTATCCCTTCCCCCATGCCCAGGGTAGCAGGTGCCATCTTGCAGCTGGAGGGGAAAGCCAAGAAGAAACCTGACCTCCTTCCTCTACACTTATATGTTCATTATTTATTATTATTTTTAAATATTTTTAAAATATTTTTTTGTATTCATTTTGCTGTGCCAGCTCTTAGTTGTGGCATGTGGGATCTTTTAACTGCAGCATGTGAACTCTTAGTTGCATGCAGAATCTAATTTCCTGATGAGGGATTGAACCTGGACCCCCTGCACTGGAAGTGCAGAGTCTTAGCCACTGGACCACCAGGAAAGTTCCCAGATGTTTCAATTATTTCACTGCTTCAATTTAGCTTTCTGCTAGATAAGAAGGTATCTTCAGGGATTAAGTAATTAGCAACTTCACCTCCTTTCTTTCTTTTCCCTGGTGTTGGGCTAGGGAAGGGGTGGGATGAAAATAGATGATGGTTTTACCTCCAGTTCACCTGGTACCCAGCTGCAGTGGGTCTGAAACCAAGTCCTCTTATTGAGTTTATGATTAATCTCTCTATCCAAAACTTTATTCCTTTTCTTGACCTCTCTAATCTCAATCCTGTGCTGACTGAACACTAATTAGAGTCTAATGAGTAAAAAGTGCTGTTGTAATTATCAAATTTTAATTCAAACTCAAAGCTTGTTCCTCCAAGGCAAGACAAGCTAACAGACCCTAGAGCCATGGACCACCTGGCCAGAGAACCCTGAACTGAGACATCCTCATTCTCAAAACTAAGATTAAGAAATGTCACAAGATGATGATTAACCTCAGCTACTTTGTTCTTCCCCTTTAAAAACCTGCAAACTCAAAGACTAAGTCTGAGTGGATCTGAGGCTTGTCTCCCAGTCTCTTGCTTAACCTCCTGCAACAAACCCTCACTTTGCTGCAAACACCTGCTGTCAAGAGTTGGATTTTCTATGCTGTGGACATGAAACTGCACATGTCAGATTGAGACTCAAATCCAATTACACTTTAGATGGAACTTGAACCCCAGTCTCTAGCTTAGAAGGGGACTCAAACCCACAGTCTCCCAGCTGAAATTGCATGGACACCTGGTCTCAGGACTTAATGAAACTCAGTTCCTGTGTGTCTCAGTGCAGAAGGAATTCAGCAAGAGGCAAAATGATAAGCAAGAAGTAAATTTATTAATATAGGACACTTGTGAGGGATACAAGCAGGCGGACAAGGGAGTTCTGTCCCAAGAACTAAGTGGGAAAGCAAGTTTACTGAAAAAGATACACACTCCATAGACAGAATGCAGTCTGTCTCAGTGGGCAAGAAGCCTTGGGAGAAGCACACTGTACAGAATGTGGGCCATCTCAAAATATGAGGTGATTAGTTTTTATGGTCAAGGTTATCTTATAGGCTAATGTGTTTGGGAGGATAATGCCAACTATTTTGAAGAGGGGAGGTGATTTCCAGGAATTGGGCCACAGCAAACTAATCGCTCATTTATGATCAGCCTTGGAACTGTCAAGGTGCCTATGGACATGTCATTTAGCTAATGTATTACAGCGAACATATAATGAGGCTCAAGTTCTCCTGGAAGTTGATTCTTCTGCCATCTTGGGCCTAATCAGTTCTAACCAGTTTATGTCATATCCTCAATGGCTATGTCATTCTTTTAAAGGTTGCACCCTCCCTCTTTCCTTCTTGTCTCAGGCACAAGAACCCATCACTCAATTGCAAGTTTCTCTAGTTTCTCTACATCTGAATCGGAGAAGGCGATGGCACCCCACTCCAGTACTCTTGCCTAGAAAATCCCATGGACGGAGGAGCCTGGTAGGCTGCAGTCCATGGGGTCGCGAAGAGTCGGACATGACTGAGCACTTTCACTTTTCACTTTCATGCATTGGAGAAGGAAATGGCAACCCACTCCAGTGTTCTCGCCTGGAGAATCCCAGGGACGGGGGAACCTGGTGGGCTGCCGTCTATGGGGTCGCACAGAGTCGGACACAACTGAAGCGGCTTAGCAGCAGCAGCTACATCTGAATTCCCTTGATCTCACTGTCCTTGAGCAATCAAGCCCTGCCCTCCAGAGATCAGAAAACAAAGAACGCTGTAGGAATCAGGATCCACTTTCCAAAATAACAGGTACATTTCCCCATTGTGACCTGAGGTCATGGTAATGGTAACCTCAACCCCACCATCACCACCTTCAGTCACTAATCTTCCTTCTTTATGGAACTGAATCCAGTTTCTAGTTTTAGAAAATACTGTAGATACTTTTGTCATTTATTTCCTTAGTTTAACCTGTTTAAATATTTTCCCTGTTCAAAATAGATAAATAAATAAAGCAACACATTTTTGTCAATGGAATATATATATTTTTTAGTTGGGTGGCAAAATATAAATATCTTGTCTTCTCTTGCATGCATATGTTTTTGAGGCTAGAGCTTTGCATGCACAGCTGATATCTGCTTCTACAGCTTTTGTTAAATTCAGTTCAGCTGAAGTCCTTGCTTTCTCCAAGCTCTTTCTTTATGGTGATATTATTCTGCTGTGATTGATGGAAGCACCCAACAATGTGCTGGTATATTAAAAAAAAGATTGTATTTGGGAAGCCTAACTTACTCTGATTTGAAAAAACACACACAGTATGTCTACTAAAGCAATTCAATTCTCTGACACATCTGGCTTATGTTGCTATTGCTTTCTTGAGTTTTTTAAAAATGCATTTGCCTGCATTTAGAATCTATCTCAGACTCAGGAGAACATACTTTATGTTTCTGCAGAGTTGTGTTTCATCACAAACTAAAAAACAGCAGACAAAACTCTGTGGTATCTGCTTACCATATCAAATCTCTACTGTATTGTTAATTGGAATTAAAGGAGGGCCAAGAAATCAGGCTCAGCCATGGACACATGGCTGCCTCTGTGATAAAGCTGTTTTATGAGATTGATAACAGGGCCTGTTTCCTCAGAAATAAAAGGATGATGTGACACTGTGACAGAAAAGTGTCTGATGTGTTGACAATTTTCTTCATGGACCCTGAAGATCTGATCTATCTCCTTTGCATTTCACCGAGAAAGGAATTTAAGTTCTATCCAGATATAGTATTTCTGAATTGATTAAAATTGAAAAACAGCATTACATCTTTTTGTTCTACTTTGGATATTTGTTAAATCTTTGTTTGCATGTAGAGAAGCTGTCCTTAGGAGAAGCAGAATTCAGCACCATGTACCACTGTACTGAGTTAATACAAGGTCTGCACCACTGGCTCTGCTGGGTTTTTTTTACTGTCATAAACCATCTAGAATCTCCCAACAAGACTGAATATTGTGTAAATGGCATTTCAAAACAAGCAGGTCTGCTGTAAACCCACTTCAAGATGGTTTGTACTGGAAAACTGAAAGATTGCTGCTGTTTTTGTTCAGTTGCTAAGTCGTGTCTGGCTCTTTGTGACCCCATGGACTACAGCACGCCAGACTCCTCCGTCCTTCATCATCTCCCAGAGTTTGCTCAAATACATGTCCATTGAGTCACTGATGTTATATAACCATCTCATCCTCTGCCACCCTCTTCTACTTTTGCCTTCAGTCTTTCAGGTTGCCAAAATATTGGAGCTTCAGCATCAGCATCAGTTCTTCCAATGAATATTCAGGATTGATTTCCTTTAGATTGACTGGTTTGATCTCCTTGCAGTCCAGGGACTCTCAAGAGTCTTCTCCAGGACCACAGTTGGAAAGCATCAGTTCTTCAGTGCTCAGCCTTCTTTATAGTCCAACTTCCACATCCGTACATGACTACTGGAAAAACCATAGCTTTGACTATACGGACCTTTGTTGGCAAAATGATGTCTCTGCCTTTTAATACATTGTCTAGGTTTGTCATAGCTTTCCTTCCAAGGAGCAAGGGTCCTTTAATTTCATGGCTGCAGTTACCATCTGGAACCCAAGAAAATAAAATCTGTCACTGCTTCCACTTTTTCCCCATCTATTTGCAGTGAAGTGATGGGACCAGATGCCATGATCTTTTTGAATTTTTCACTCTCCTCTTTCACCATCATGAAGAGGCTCTTTAGTTCCTCTTCATTTTCTGCCATTACATTGGTATCATCTGCATATCTGAGGTTGTTGATATTTCTCCCAGAAATCTTGATTGCAGTTTGTGATTCATCCAGCCTGGCACTGGTCTTAGCAAACACTCTCTTGAACAACACAACAGACCAGTCTCAGTCTACACATGGACATCATCAAAGCATCTTTACTGAAATCAGATTGATTATATTCTTTGCAGTTGAAGATGGAGAAACTCTATACAATCAGAAAAAAACAAGACCTGGAACTGACTGTGGCTCAATCATGAGCTCCTTATTGAAAATTCAGGCTTACATTGAAGAAAGTAGAGAAAACTGAAAGGACTTGATCATAACATACTGTGAGCTGGACCCTGAGGGTAAGGTCAAAGTATTTCCAATCTTCATAACTTGAGACTCATGAGACAGAACAATTCCATGTGGCAACAATGGCAGCTGGAAAAAGAAGGTGCCTGGGCTGCAGGGAGGCAGTGTGGCAGGGCTCTAGCCCCCAGTTGCCACTTAGCAGCTCTGTGGCACATCCTCCAGTAACACCTGTATGATCCTCTCCCCTGGAGGGGAGGGATGATCTGTGACTTACTTCTAATCCATTAAACATGGTAAACATCATGAGATGTCAATTATGGCACATTATATGGCAAAGGTGATATGAGGTCACCTTTAGGGGCTTCTCTGGTGGCTCAAAGGTTAAAGCGTCTGCCTGCAATGTGGGAGACCCGGGTTTGATCCCTGGGTTGGGAAGATCCCCTGGAGAAGGAAATGGCAACCCACTCCAGTATTCTTGCCTGGAGAATCCCATGGACGGAGGAGCCTGGTAGGATACAGTCCACAGGGTCACAAAGAGTTGGACACGACTTCACTTTCACTTTCACTTAAGACTATTTGAGTAGACTGGAGTTTTAGAATGTTAGGTTCTCTTTCAGGCCTTGAAAAAATGAACAGTCATATGACTTGCCTATGTGGTGGCCTTGAGTAAAGCCTTGAGTAAGGGTGGTCTTCAGCTAATGTCCAGGAAGAAGCTGAGGCCCTGTTTCACGTTTGCAAGGAAATGAAATTTGTCAACAAAGAGACTGAGCTTGGAGGTGGAGTCTTCCCCAGGCAAGAATCCAGACAAGAATATGGCCCATCTGACACTGTGACACAGCCTTGTGAGACCCTGAGTAGTAGACCCTGGGCACAGCCTCTAACCCAGCTGTGCCCAGACCCCTCCCATGGGAACTTTAAGGTAACTAGTGTGTTGTTGAAAGGCACTGTTAGTGGTCATTCTTTATGTAGCAACAGAAAGTTAAGCATCCAGAGCAAGTATTTTCCCGAGTCTCAGTTTCCTCATTAATGTAATAGGGATGACAGTACCTACTTATAGATAGGTTTAATCAGCAAGTGAAATAATGGCTCTTGATAACATGTCCCTGTTTTGTGGTATTATTAGGAATCTCGTTGTTTTTCTGGGTCAGTCAATTTAGTTCAGTCACTCAGTCGTGTCTGACTCTTTGTGACCCCATGGACTGCAGCACGCAAGGCCTCCCTGTCCATCACCAACTACTGGAGCTTACTCAAACTCATGTCCGTTGAGTCAGTGATGCCATCCAACCATCTCATCCTCTGTCATCCCCTTCTCCTCCCTCCTTCAATCTTTCCCAGCATCAGGGTCTTTTCCAGTGAGTCAGTTCTTCCCATCAGGTGGCCAAAGGATTGGACTTTCAGCTTCAGCATCAGTCCTTCCGATGAATATTTAGGACTGATTTCCTTTAGGATGGAATGGTTGGATCTCCTTGCTGTCCAAGGGACTCTCAAGTCTTCTCCGACACCACATTTCAAAAGCATCAATTATTGAGCTCTCGGCTTTCTTTATAATCCAACTCTCATATCCGTACATGACCACTGGAAAAACAATAGCTTTGACTAGATGGACCTTTGTTGGCAAAGTAATGTCTCTTCTTTTTAATAGGCTGTCGAGGTTGGCCATAGCTTTTCTTCCAAGGAGCAAGCATCTTTTAATTTCATGGCTTCAGTCACCATCTGCAGAGATTTTGCAGTCCCTCTCAAAAAAGTCTGTTACTGTTTCCACTGTTTCCCAATCTATTTGCCATAAAGTAATGAGACCACATGCCATGATTTTAGTTTTCTCAATGTTGAGTTTTAAGCCAACTTTTTCACTCTTCTCTTTCACTTTGATCAGGAGGCTCTTTAGTTCTTCTTTGCTTTCTGCTATCAGGGTAGTGTCATCTGCATATCTGAGGTTATTAATATTTCTCCTGTCAATCTTGATTCCAGCTTGTGCTTCATCCAGCCCAGCATTTCTCACGATGTACTGTGTATATAAGTTAAATAAGCAGGGTGACAATATACAGCCTTGACCTACTCCTTTCTCAATTTGGAACCAGTCTGTTGTTCCATGTCCAGTTCTAACTGTTGCTTCCTGACCTGCATACAGATTTCTCAGGAGGTAGATCAGGTGGTCTGGTATTCCCATCTCTTTCAGAATTTCCACAGTATGTTGTGATCCACACAAAGTCTTTAGTATAGTCAATAAAGCAGAAGTAGATGTTTCTCTGGAACTCCTTTGCTTTTCCGATGATCCAACGGATGTTGGCAATTTGATCTCTGGTTCCTCTGCCTTTTCTAAATCCAGTTTGAACATCTGGAAGTTCATGGTTCACATACTGTTGAAGCCTGGCTTGTAGAATTTTGAGCATTATTTGCAAGCGTGTGAGATGAGTGCAATTGTGCGGTAGTTTGAGCATTCTTTGGCATTGCCCTTCCTTGGGATTGGAATGAAAACTGACCTTTTCCAGTCCTGTGGCCACTGCTGAGTTTTCCAAATTTGCTGGCATATTGAGTGCAGCACTTTCACAGAATCATCTTTTAGGATCTGAAATAGCTCAACTGGAATTCCATCACCTGCACTAGCTTTGTTCGTAGTGATGCTTCCTGAGGCCCACTTGACTTCGCATTCCAGGATGTCTGGCTCTAGGTGAGTGATCATACCATTGTGATTATCTGGATCATGAAGATCTTTCCTTTATAGTTCTTCTGTATATCCTTGCCACTTCTTCTTATATCTTCTGCTTCTGTTAGGTCCATACCATTTTTGTGCTTTATTGAGCCCATCTTTGCATGAAATGTTCCCTTGGTATCTCTGATTTTCTTGAAGAGATCTCTAGTCTTTCCCATTCTATTGTTTTCCTCCATTTCTTTGCACTGATCACTGAGGAAGGCTTTCTTGTCTCTCCTTGCTCTCCTTTGGAACTCTGCATTCAAAAGGGTATATTTTTCCTTTTCTCTTTTGCCTTTTGCTTCTGTTCTCTTCACAGCTATTTGTAAAGCCTCCCCAGACAACCATTTTGCCTTTTTCCATATCTTTTTCTTGGGGATGGTCTTGATCCCTGTCTCCTGTACAATGTCATGACCTCTGTCCATAGTTCTTCAGGCACTCTATAGATCTAATCCCTTGAATCTATTTCTCATTTCCACTGTATAATCACAAGGGATTTGATTTTGTTCATACCTGAATGGTCTAGTGGTTTTCCCTACTTTCTTCAATTTAACCCTGAATTTGGCGATAAGGAGTTCATGATCTGAGCCACAGTCAGCTCCTGATCTTGTTTTTGTTGACTGTATAGATCTTCTCCATATTTGGCTGCAAAGAATATAATCAATATGATTTCAGTATTGACTATCTGGTAATGTCCATGTGTAGAGTCTTCTCTTGTGTTGTTGGAAGAGGGTGTTTGCTATGACCGGTGCATTCTCCTGGCAAAACTCTGTTAGCCTTTGCCCTGCTTCATTCCGTACTCCATGGCCAAATTTGCCTGTTACTCCAGGTATTTCTTGACTTCCTACTTTTGCATTCCAGTTCCCTATGATGAAAAGGACATCTTTTTTGGGTGTTAGTTCTAGAAGGTCTTGTCAGTCTTCATAGAACCACTCAACTTCAGCTTCTTCAGCATTACTGGTTGGGGCATAGACTTGGATTACTGTGATATTGAATGGTTTGCCTTGGAAATGAACAGAGATCATTCTGTAATTTTTGAGATTGGATCAAAGTACTGCATTTCAAACTCTTTTGTTGACTATAAGGGCAACTCCATTTCTTCTACAGGATTCCTGCCCACAGTAGTAGATATAATGGTCATCTGAGTTAAATTCACCCATTCCAGTCCATTTTAGTTCACTGATTCCTAAAATATCAATGTTCAGTCTTGTCATTCTTGTCATCTCCTCTTTGACCACTTCAAATTTGCCCTGATTCATGGACCTAACATTCCAGGTTCCTATGTAATATTTCTTTTTACAGCATCAGACTTTACTTCCATCACCAGTCACATCCACAACTGGGTGTTGTTTTTGCTTTGGCTCTGTCTCTTCATTCTTTCTGGAGTTATTTTTCCACTGATCTCCCATAGCATATTGGGCACCTACCGAGGAGGGAGTTCATCTTTTAGTGTCATATCATTTTGCCTTTTCATACTGTTCATGGGGTTCTCAAGGCAAGAATACTGAAGTGGTGTGCCATTCCTTTCTCCAGTGGACCATGTTTTGTCAGAACTCTCTACCATGACCTGTCTGTCCTGGGTGGCCCTACACGGCATGGCTTATAATTTCATTGAGTTAGACAAGGCTGTAGTCCATGTGATCAGATTGGTTAGTTTTCTGTGATTGTGGTTTTCAGTCTCTCTGCCCTCTGATGGAGAAGGATAAGAGGCTTATGGAAGCTTCCTGATGGGAGAGACTGACTGTGGGGGAAACTGGGACTTGTTCTGATGGGCGGGGCCATGCTCAGTAAATCTTTAATCCAATTTTCTGTTTTCTGGGTACATGACCCTGTTAGACGTACCATATGGCTGGACAGGCTTTAGAGGAAATGACCTAACTCCTGGGCCGATCGAAGAAGTTGGGCAAGAGGCAAAGCACGGGGCCAACACACCCAACGGGCAATGCTGAAGATTGCAAAGGCAAGGGTTGAAGCCTGACAGGTGGATGAAACACTGAGTCAGAGCAGAATTCCAAATGGGTGATGCTAAAAAATCTGATAGCAGGCAGTTAGGTGAGCTGTGGCCAGACCAGGGCAGAATAATGAGGCCCAGAGCACCAGGCTGGGTGTCAGGAACTGAAGTTTGCCCTGGGCCCTAGTCCTCAGGCGCCCAGGGAAAATCATGAGGAGTTAAGGGAGATATGGCCAGCTGTCCTTCAGATTCAGATCCCTCTAAGACTGATGAGGTGGTCTCCAAAATATTTTTCTGACCACCTATTGTATGCCCAGCAGTGTGCTAAGCACAGACCACACGGAGAGGAGGGGGAGGGTCTCCCCCACTGGAGACGGCCCAGGCTGGTGGACACAAGTTAGATTCCAAGACTAACATTGCAGTTCTGTGTTCAGGGCTGGGAGGCCAAAATCTGAGGGCAAACAACGCTCCAGCATATTTGGGTTGCAGCAGAGGTTTTTCAGGATGCTTGCATTCTTGGCTGTCTGACACCTGGAATAGGTAAGGCTGAGCTTCCTGGTAGAACATGAGTGACCTTCCTGGAAGGAGCAGGTCAGGGATAAAGCCAAGGGGATCAGGTGGTACCATCAGGTAGGACTTAACAGCTGGAATCTCCCAATGAAGGTGGGAACTGTGTAAACCACATTCCAAGACAAGGCAGATGTGTTTTCAGCTCAGTTCAGTTTAGTCGCTCAGTCGTATCCGACTCTTTGTGACCCCATGAATCACAGCAAGCCAGGCCTCCCTGTCCATCATCAACTCCCGGAGTTCACTCAGACTCATGTCCATCGAGTTGGTGATGCCATCCAATCATCTCATCCTCTGTTGTCCCCTTCTCCTCTTGCCCCCAATCCCTCCCAGCATCAGAGTCTTTTCCAATGAGTCAACTCTTTGCATGAGGTGGCCAAAGTACTGGAGTTTCAGCTTCAGCATCAATCCTTCCAATGAACACCCAGGACTGATCTCCTTTAGGATGGACTGGTTGGACCTCCTTGCAGTCCAAGGGACTCTCAAGAGTCTTCTCCAACACCACAGTTCAAAAGCATCCATTCTTCGGCACTCAGCTTTCTTCACAGTCCAACTGTTACGTCCATACATGACCAGTGGAAAAACCATAGCCTTGTCTAGACAGACCTGTGCTGGCAAAGTAATATCTCCGCGTTTCAATATGCTATCTAGGTTGGTCATAACTTCCCTTCCAAGGAGTAAGTGTCTTTTAATTTCATGGCTGCAGTCACTATCTGCAGTGATTTTGGAGCCAAAAAAAATAAAGTCAGCCACTGTTTCCACTGTTTCCCCATCTATTTCCCATGAAGTGATGGGACAAGATGCCATAATCTTCCTTTTCTGAATGTTGAGCTCTAAGCCAACTTTTTCACTCTCCTCTTTAACTTTCATCAAGAGGCTTTTTAGTTCTTCTTCACTTTCTGCCATAAGGGTGGTGTCATCTGCATAGCTGAGGTTATTGATATTTCTCCCGGCAATCTTGATTCCAGCTTGTGCTTCTTCCAGCCCAGCATTTCTCATGATGTACTCTGCATAGAAGTTAAATAAGCAGGATGACAATATACAGCCTTGACGTACTCCTTTTCCTATTTGGAACCAGTCTGTTGTTCCATGTCCAGTTCTAACTGTTGCTTCCTGACCTGCATATAGGTTTCTCAAGAGACAGGTCAGGTGGTCTGGTATTCCCATCTCTTTCAGAATTATCCAGTTTATTGTGATCCACACAGTCAAAGGCTTTGGCATAGTCAACAAAGCAGAAATAGATGTTTTTCTGGATCTCTCTTGCTTTTTCGATGATCCAGCGGATGTTGGCAATTTGATCTCTGGTTCCTCTGCCTTTTCTAAATCCAGTTTGAACATCTGGAAGTTCATGGTTCACATATTGCTGAAGCCTGGCTTGGAGAATTTTGAGCATTACTTTACTAGCGTGTGAGGTGAGTGCAATTGTGTGGTAGTTTGAGCATTCTTTGGCATTGCATTTCTTTGGGATTGGAATGAAAACTGACCGTTTCCAGTCCTGTGGCCCCTGCTGAGTTTTCCAAATGTTCTGGCATATTGAGTGTAGCACTTTCACAGCATCATCTTTCAGGATTTGGAATAGCTCAACTGGAATTCCATCACCTCCACTAGCTTTGTTCGTAGTGATGCTTTCTAAGGCCCACTTGACTTCACATTCCAGGATGTCTGGCTCTAGGTGAGTGATCACACCATCGTGATTATCTTGGTCCTTTTAAATGCTCTTTAAGAAGACTCACCAGCTACTTCTTTGCTGTGCTCTGGGGCAAAGAGCAGGTTTACTGTTCATTTTGAAAGTGCAAGTGTTACTCACTTAGTTGTGTCTGACTCTTTGTGATCCCATGGAGTGTAT
Organism: Bubalus kerabau; assembly: GCF_029407905.1. Taxonomy (NCBI): domain Eukaryota; kingdom Metazoa; phylum Chordata; class Mammalia; order Artiodactyla; family Bovidae; genus Bubalus; species Bubalus kerabau. The sequence goes on along the minus strand of NC_073625.1, from coordinate 185,364,690 downwards.
TCTTCAGGATCCTCTGTCCATGGAATTCTCTAGGCAAGAATATTGGAATGGGTTGCCATTTCCTTCTCCAGGTGGTTTTCCTGACCCAGGGATCGAACCCAGGCCTCCCACATAGCAGGCAGATTCTCTACCATCTGAGCCCCTACTGGAGTTGTAAGGGCTTGAGAGGTTGGTTATTCAAAATATCACAAAATAGAAAAATTCAGAAACTCTTGAAAATCAAATGTTAGTAGGTATGGAACTAGCAGCTTTGTGAGGTGTCTATAATAAATCTTGAGAGTTGTCAACATATTTCATGGAAAAAATAGAAAGCAGCACGTAATTACAAGTGGAATCTTGACAACTTGAGAGACAGAAGTGCCCATCACAACCAGACCCTCTTGCTCTGGGTAAGCCAACATCTCCTGTCTCACTCACACCAACTTCTTGAGATGTTCTTGGTTATCTGTCTGTCTCCACAGAGCCATAGAAAATTTATCTTTTTCCTGACTTCTTCTTCATGATAGATGTGAAGGCTGTGACATGTGGGGGTTAAGAGCCCAGCCTCTAGAGACTGCATGCAGGATAAATCTAGCTCTGCCATGGCCAGTCCTCTGTGCCTACACAAGTTGACTTAACCTCTCTGAATTTGGCATCAGACTAGTAGAAGTAAAACATTCATCACATAAATATAGAGAGTCTTCATTAATGACAGTTGCTGTTATAATTATCATTAAAATGACTATTGCTTTGTACTTAGATTTCAGTTTACTGTGTAATCATTAACGTCTCTAAGACAGTGCAGACCAAGTGACACCAGATCGAGGACTCTCAGAAGCTTGATTCCATGAAGTGAAATTGTTTATAACTATGCCCTAGCCCAGGGGTTTGTGAACTTTCTCTATAAAAGGCCAAGTAGTAAATATTTTAGGCCTGGAGACCATATGGTCTGTGTTACAATTACTCAGCTCTATGGTCACAGCTCAAAAGCAACCATAGACAATACATATGCAAATGGATGTGGCTGTGATCCAATTAAATGTTATCTACGAAAAGAATTGGCTGACTGGACTTGAGCCATAATTTGTCAACCCCTGCTGCAGCCTTTGCCCATGTGCAGTGAGGTATTCCTAAGCAGAACTCTGAAGGCAAGGGCACATGACAGAGTTGGACACAATGACACTTGAGTCTCCATTTTGTCATTCTGAAAATGTGATTTACTTTCTCCATGCCTCAGCTTCTTCTTCTGCAAAACCTACAGAATAGTACCTCCCATACAGGGTTATTGAGGATAAAAGATCTCAAGTATATAAGAGATAAGTGGGTAAAAGATGTAATGTATGTAAACAAGGTGAAGTAAGTGGGTTTATTTCAGGCATTTTCACATGAGTTTACTTCTTCTCTGTCCAACTGGGTTGTGAGTTTGTTGAAGGCTGAACGCTTGTCATCTGCTTCCTTTGTTTTTCTCGGCCTCCTCTCTAGATCCTAGAAAAGTCCTCTGCACAAAGCAGGGCATTGTCTGCATTCAAACTCCAGTAATTCTGTGAAGATCAATTGTTCTTAGTTGCAGACAATAGGAAGCAGCACTTGCTAAGTGAAAGAAAATGCATTTGTTGGAGGAACATGTACAAACCAGGGGCGTTAGGCTGGAGCAAGGCAGGGATCCAGGCTACATCTGTACATGGACTCCTCTGCTCCTAAACTGAACCATCAAGAACAATTCCCCACAGCATCTCCAGAAGATTGGCAGACTGTCATGAACTGAATGTTTACATCCTCCCACATTCATATGTTGAAATTCTAACCCCTAAATGTGATGGTACTAGGAGTAGAGGTCTTTGGGGGTGATTAGATCATGAGAGTGCAGCCTCAATGAACAGGATTAGTGCCCTTTATAAAAGGGACCCTGAGAGCTTCCCCCACTTCTTCCACCATGTGAGGATATAAGAGGAAGACCACAGTCTGACATTCAGAAGAGGATTCTGACCAGAACCCAGCCCTCTGGCACCCTGATCTTGGAATTTCAGTGTCCAGAATTATGAGAAATAAAAATCTATTGTTGATAAGCCACTCAGGCTGTGGGTCTTCATTATGGCAACCCCAAACTGACTAAGAAGAAATCCCAGGCAGGAATCTCTGAATGGCTAATCTCTGCCAATACCCTGGCTAGAAGGAGACAAGGAAAGAAAACTTTATTCAGACATTTTGACCTCTGGAATGAAAGCACTTTATCAAGTCCCTTAATGACAGAGTCCTCCAAATAAGAAAGATTTGGGGGAATGGGTAACCAGAAGAGTGGCAAATGTCTACTGTACTGATCATCCACTAACCTCAGCCACTAGTTTGTAGAGAATGTTTGGATCACAACATGGGCTACTACCACTGTGAATTTCAAAGTGATTGCTCATCAGGTGAAAATGGAATGAATTAAGTCCTCTGAGCTCTCAACTTTGGTCCCTTATAGCGGTTTTCACAATGCCCTCACTCCTGTGCATGCCAGACGGATTTCTAACAGCCAGAACCTACAATGTTGTCAGAGGGTTGTCCTTGGGACAGCCTGGAACTCATCCTGCCTGCATGTAAGATCAACTCAAGGTGCCTGGGTAATTTTAACCTACAGGACCATCCCATAACCAATAATTTATAGGGTTTGAATGTAAAAATACTTCAGCTCCCTTGCCCCTTGAATAGGATCATAATGGAGTATGCATTTTACATCATTTCCCAAAACTTCTTCAAAGGATTTCACTTTAGTTGCACAACTATGGTAGCTGCCGTAATAGTGTACCCCTTACAGACTGCATTGCCCACATCTCCCAAGATTGCAAATAAACTCTGTGCACTCAGTCTGTGTCTCTATATATGAATGTAGGCACACTACTTTACAGACATACCAGGAATGTTGAAGTGGCTCACCACAAAGCTCTGTAGTCTGCAAGAGCAATTGCAGATGCCTAGCTAGACAAATCAGAGAATGCTATTTCTTTTCCCTATTAAAGAATTAGTATTAGAGTGTCTGTGTTCATAAAAAAAATGATGCTATGATGAAAACACTGATGCTAGGAAGAAAGGAAAAGAAAGAGGAAGTATATTCAGGAGAATCAGAAGGACAAAAGAGAATGGGTCTTAGACTTCCAAAAGATTATAAGGCAAGTTGCTTTGAGGCAATAGGGTAAGAGGGAACTCCCTAAACCCCAGAAAAACAAGATATGAAGAGCAAATGAGAAGGGCTGAAAACCACTGGGTAATCAAAGCCAAAGTTATTCTTCAAGGCCCTTCAGAATAAGCAGTCAGGTCAACTCTGTGACTGAAGAAGCACAAAGCCATCAAATCCTGATACTGAAGGGATTCATCTCCATGTTTCTGATGGCATGCAGCAGCTTTCAGGGCTGCTGTTTTCTCCTGGGAATTAGGAAGGATAAGAGGCTCTTGTTAGATGTTCCTGTACCAGAAGGTTGATAATGTGAACATATTTTCTCTCTCCACTGAATCCTGAAAATTGAATTGTAACAATAAAGATCAGATAATTGTGCTGAAGCACTGAACTCTTTATGAAATAATAGCCTGAGTGTTGAACACTAATCTCATTCCCCATTTTGTTGTAAAAGGCAAGGATTTGGTTGTCACCTGATCTGAACAGGTAGGAGGATGGAATAATGAACTGATTGGTTGTGGAGACGAAAGGCGCCAAAACAATAGCTGGATTCTAGCTTTCACCCAAAAAGCATTTAGGAGGGAGAAAACTTGGAATCAAGTTTGGGTGCGCAATCCTTAAAGTTGTCAGTGTCCCATCCTCCTGCAGAAGTAAAGTACATAAATTTGGGCAGCAGAGACAATCTGGTTAATACAGGAAAATCTGACTAGTTGTTATTGTTCAGTCACTAAGTTGTGTTCGACTCATGTGTGCAACTCCATGGACTGCAGCAGCCAGGCTACCCTGTCCTTCACTATCACTATTGCTCAGACTTGTCCATTGAATTGGTGTGGGTGATGCCATCCAATCATCTCATCCTCAGTCATCACCTTCTCCTCCTGCCTTCAATCTTTCTCAGCATCAGGGTCTTTTCCAATGAGTAGGGTCTTTGCATCAGGTGGCTAAACTATTGGAGCTTTAGCATCAGTCCTTCCAGTGAATATTCAGGGCTGATTTCCTTTAGGATTGGCTAGTTTGATCTCCTTGCTATCCAAAGGACTATCAAGAGTGTTCTCCAGCACCACAATTTGAAAGCATCAATTCTTCGGTGCTCAGCATTTTTTATGGTCCAACTCTCACATCCATACATGACTACTGGAAAAATTGTGGCTAAAAACATATTTATTTGTGGACTTAGAACTGAACAACGTCATCGTCATGATGTACAAAAAATATTTTGGACTAGATGCAAGGGCTGCAGGGAGATGTCACAGTGGTCCCAGTAGCTGAAACATGCAGGGATGATTACAGATAGATTTTTCCACTGATGATAAAGACCATGATTCCCTTTCCTGAGTCATAGCTGAGGCCGCATTAGCACTTCTAATGGAGAGGAGAGCAGATATCCATCTTGAGTCTTCTTGAATGCCAAGAAGTTCTCATGGTAAGAGGTGTGGTCCAGGTGCTCTAGGTCATATCTTTCACCTATGGTTGCAGGTAGTAACTTTGTTTTTTGGCATCACTGTGTGGCTTGCAAGATTTCAGTTTTCAAAACAGGGATTAAAACCAGGTCACTACTGTGAAAGCACCAAATCCTAGCCACTTGAACACCAGGGAACTCCCCCAGTAAATATTTTTTATAAAGATTCAAAAACATGGTTGACTCTCTCCCTAGGCTGGTCACTTCTCTTTTTGAAATCCAGGCATGATTTCTCCCAAAGTTTAGGTGGAGTGGTTTTATATTCTGGTCAATACCTGCACAGGCATGCAAATACAATGCAAATCATACTAGGTCAGTAATAACTGTAGGCACTGGTGGGTGACAGATGTGAAATAAATGAGTTCCTGCACATTTTTTTTACTTAATCTTTAAAAAATGAGTTCTGAACTTTCTGTGAGCTACACTTCAAAATGTGTCTTCTCTTCTGAACTTAAGGTAGTGTTTATAAGAATATTCTACTAATATGAATGTGCAGTTACTCAATAATTACTCTAAGAATTGTATATGCTTATGTAATTCTAGAGAACTATTTGCCTAATCAAATATGTAAAAGTTGAAGAGATATCAAAATGTTTAAAATATCAAATGTCAATGTCTAAACTCTAATGAAACTTTAGTTAGTTCAGTTGCTCAGTAGTGTCGGATTCTTTGCAACCTCATGGACTACAGGATGCCAGGCTTCCCTGTCTATCACCAACTCCTGGAGCCCACTCAACCTTATGTGCATCACGTCGGTGATGCTATCCGACCATCTCATCCTCTGTCATCCCCTTGTCCTCCCGCCTTCAATCTTTCCCAGCATCAGGATCTTTTCCAGTGAGTCAGCTCTTCACACCAGGTGGCCAAAGTAATGGAGTTTCAGCGTCAGCATCAGTTCTTCCAATGTGTATTCAGGACTGATTTCCTTTAGGATTGACTGAAACCTTAGAGAAGAGATTAAATAGATCACAGACCAAAAAGCACCAGTGACAAGGAAGACAGACATCATCTTTGAAGAAAAAGATGACTGCAGAAGAAATGAAGAGTGAACATAGTTTTCTCTGAGAGTTCCTATATTAACCAGGCTGTCTTTGCTGCCCAATTTCATGTTGACTGGGGCATGAAGAGCTTTTACTGTTGAACAAATATGTAAAAGAACCTGAACTTGGTTCTAGACCTTTTTTCTTCCATGGAAGCCATCTATAGATAACCAAATAGAAAAAATGAATTCGAATAACAAACAAACAGTAATCAACAGAGGTGCCATTAACATTAGAAAGTGGCAACAAACAGGAAGGCTTCAATGAACTTGTTCTCATTCCTACAGCATCCCCTTTAGTTCAGTTTATTAAAAAAAAAAAAAAAAAAAACCCTTTCCTATATAGAATAGAGCATTTCCCTGGTGGCTCAGACAGTAAAGAATCCATCTGCAATTCAGGAGACTTGGGTTCAATCTCTGGGTTGGGAAGATTCCCCTGGAGAAGGGAACAGCTACCCACTCCAGTATTCTTGCCTGGATAATTCCATGGACAGAGGAGCCTGGCAGGCTATAGTCCATGGGGTCGTGAAGAGTCAGACACAACTGAGCAACTTTCACTTCACTTCAATGTCCCATTCAGTTCATTTCAGTCACTCAGTCATTTCCGACTCTTTGCGACGCCATGAATCGCAGCACACCAGGCCTCCCTGTCCATCGTCAGCTCCCGGAGTTCACTCAGACTCACATCCATCGAGTCAGTGATGCCATCCAGCCATCTCATCCTCTGTTGTCCCCTTCTCCTCTTGCCCCCAATCCCTCCCAGCATCAGAGTCTTTTCCAGTGAGTCAACTCTTCGCATGAGGTGGCCAAAGTACTGGAGTTTCAGCTTTAGCATCATTCCTTCCAAAGAAATCCCAGGGCTGATCTCCTTCAGAATGGACTGGTTGGATCTCCTTGCAGTCCAAGGGACTCTCAAGAGTCTTCTCCAACACCACAGTTCAAAAGTATCAATTCTTCGGTGCTCAGCCTTCTTCACAGTCCAATTCTCACATCCATACATGACCACAGGAAAAACCATAGCCTTGACTAGACAAACCTTTGTTGGCAAAGTAACATCTCTGCTTTTGAATATGCTATCTAGTTTGGTCATAACTTTTCTTCCAAGGAGTAAGTGTCTTTTAATTTCATGGCTGCAATCACCATCTGCAGTGATTTTGGAGCCCCCAAAAATAAAGTCTGAAACTGTTTCCACTGTTTCCCCATCTATTTCCCATGAAGTGATGGGACCGGATGCCATGATCTTTGTTTTCTGAATGTTGAGTTTTAAGCCAACCTTTTCACTCTCCTCTTTCACTTTCATCAAGAGGCTTTTTAGTTCCTCTTCACTTTCTGCCATAAGGGTGATGCCATCTGCATATCTGAGGTTACTGATATTTCTCCCAGCAATCTTGATTCCAGCTTGTGTTTCTTCCAGTCCAGCGTTTCTCATGATGTACTCTGCATAGAAGTTAAATAAGCAGGGTGACAATATACAGCCTTGACGTACTCCTTTTCCTATTTGGAACCAGTCTGTTGTTCCATGTCCAGTTCTAACTGTTGCTTCCTGACCTGCATACAAATTTCTCAAGAGGCAGATCAAGTGATGTGGTATTCCCATCTCTTTCAGAATCTTCCACAGTTTCTTGTGATCCACACAGTCAAAGGCTTTGGCATAGTCAATAAAGCAGAAATAGATGTTTTTCTGGAACTCTCTTGCTTTTTCCAGGTCCCATTACCTTAGCCTTTTCATGGTCATGAACAAATTATAGGAAGAAGAAACCCACTTTGACAGAATCTGCTCATTCTGAAATGCTATGGTGCTTATTCAAAGCAGTCAACCATGGGTCTCATTCAGTGCTGTTATTTAAGAATAGAATTGTTTGTTAAACTTACAATTAAGCTTATGGATTAGTAGATAGAATATGTGAATGCATTAATTTTCTGTTGTTGCATGACGAATTGCCACAAGCTCAGTGACTTGTGGCATATGTTTCTTATAGTTTCTGTGGGTCAGGATTCCTGGCATAGCTTAACTAGGTCCTCTGTTCAGGATGTTACAAAGCTTCACTCATGGTGTTGGGTAAGGCTGTGATCTCATCTGGAGGTTCAAATGGGAAAGAATCCATTTCCAATCAGATATTGACAGAATTCATGTACTTGTGATTGTTAGGAAAGATGATCCTAGTTTCTTGCTGGCTATTGACTAGAGGACAGTCTCAATCCTAGAGGCTGTTACCTGCAGATCTTTATCATGTGGGTTTTCCAATATGGCTATTTACTTCATCAAGCCAGCAAGGAGCATTTCTAGAGCAAATGTGCTTGCAAGACAGAGGCTTATCCAACATAACATAATCACGAGAGTGACATCTCATTCCTTTTACCATATTGATTAGAAGCATATCCCAGGCCTCATTTTCACTCAAGGGGAGAGGATTACACAAGGTTGTGAATGTCAGAAGATCTAAACCATGGAAGGCCATCTTAGACTCTGTCTGCACAGTAAATACTCAACTACTAAATAGTGAGATCTTCTGAAAGGATGTATACTCTTCTTAGGAATTAAGTAGGGTCGTCTGATGGCATGAACCCCAAGCAGCAATGACTGCTCTCCTCCAGTGCTCTCTCATACCTCTGTGATCTGTATTTCTATAGTTCAACTTGGAAAGGATTCACTTTCTTAGACATCAGTACCTGCAGTTACAGTAGCTGTAGCAAACAAATCAACCTCTGGATGACATCTTAGCAGATACTAGGTCACCACAGAGAAGGACCAAAGAGGCTTCCTTTATCCCTGTATTTGAAAGTGTATAAAGAGCAGAATCCTTAAAAACTAAGCTGTTTTAGACCCACAGACATGGAAAATAGACTTCTAGTTGTCAAGGGAGAGGGTGGGTGGAGGAGGAAAGGATTGGGAATTTAGGATTAGCAAATATAAATAAACTATTACACATAAGGTGGATAAACACCAAGATCCAACTGTAAAGTACAGGGAACAATATTCAATATGCTGTGAAAAAACATAATGGAAAAGGCTATTTTAAAAAAGAATGAATGTATGTGTATAACTGAATCATTCTGCTGTGCAGCAGAAATTGACGTTGTAAGTCAACATACTTTGAAAGATAAAACCATGCTTTAAAAAAAGAAGCTGTTTTTACCTAGAAGAAAGCTAAACAAACAACTACTGGAATCAATTCATCCATTGATTTGTGAGTAATGTAGACTTACTGTGGCATCAACTTCACCTTATTTTTACCTTTTCTTCAAAGAAACACTTGTTTCTGATTTTTTCCGTGGAAATTTTTCATAAAAGTGCTTCATGACTGGCTTTACATGGATCTGGCTCCAAACTTGTTTTATCCTCGAAAACATTCTCAAGTGTCAAGTAAACCAACAATCTAAAGTCGGGAAAGATTCTAGCCCCAATAATGTCGAGATTGTTAATAAAAAAGAGATTGCTTACTGAAACTGCCAGAGATTTCTGGAGTCATTACATGGTTGTGCTTCAGTGCTCTGAAATAATGGCACTTTAATCTCAGGTTCACTCATCACCATCTGAAGAAGAAAAAAAAAGCTAAAGATATGAAATACTCAGGGAAGTTTCAGGTGCTGCCTCTTTGCAATAAAATATGGTCTTATTTCAACACTGCAATGTAATTTTTTTATCCCTTTTAGTATTGAGTTACTTAGTCTTATGCATTTGAACTTTGATTCATTGCTTAATGTGAGAAAGTCTCAGTTTGCTTTGAAATTCCAGCTTTTGTGAAACTGTTTTCTCTATAAATAATGGGTTTTCTTACTCCTTCTGAAATGCACTTATTGTTATAATAGAGATTCAGTTGTGTCCTTGGTGCTCTGCAGAGGGACATGCATGCAGGCCAGCGGCATGTAGCCCAGGCCGCATTAAAGTCTGAATAGGAAACATCCCGAGGAATGTAATGGATCAGAAATGAGATAATTGGATATTCTCATGCACATATGTTTTGCATTTAATTGACCCCTTTGTGACAGTTGGAATATTTGGCAACCTACTAAACAAAGAACAAACAAACAACTCTCTCTTATTCTGGAACACTATGTGTTATCTATCCCATCCTTATACATTTAATAGTACTCTCTTTTTAAAATCTACCTCTAATCCCTTACATTTTTCTTAGTTTGTATTAAGGTTGCATTAAGGCGGTCTTAAGTCAGCATTAAGTCCTGGCCCTGTTAGACACAAACTATGCAAACCAGTTCACATGCTTAACCTCAGTGGGCCTCAGCAGCCCCATCTACAAAATGGGGCTAATAGCAACCACTCAATGTGTGGTGGTGATTAAATTGGCAGCACAGCTAACACACAATCCTAGGCAGGGTTTGGCTTATGATATGCCTCTTGTATTCCCTTCTTTCCATCTGTTATCACCCTCAGAAACTCATCTCCCAGCAACGTTAACAGTCACTGCATTTGGATGATGGCCAAGTGGAAATATCTAACTTTGGCATCTCGTCTGGGCACTACTCTTGCACCTTCAGCTTTATGGTGGGCATTTCTCTCTGACGATTCAGCTGCCCCTCAACAACAGTATGTCTGAGAGCAATCTTACCATCCTACTCTTGGAAAAAACTCTGGGAAACCTTTGGCAGTTCCTTAAAAAGTTAAACATAGAGATACCATATGATCCTGCAATTCTTCTCTTGGGTATATAGCCAAGAGAACTGAAAGCATATCCAAACAAAAACTTGTACATGAATACTCATAGCAGTATTATTCATAAAAGTAAAAAATGGAAATAATCCAAATGTCCATTAACTGATGAATGGATACCCAAAATGTGGTCTATCCATATGATGCAGTAATACTCAGTTGGATAAAGGAATGGAAGCCCGATACATGCTACAACACGAATGAACTTTGAAAACATGCTAAGAAGCCAGTCACATTGTTCGTTTATTATATGATTCCATTTACATGAACAGGCAAATCCAAAGTAGGCAAACACACACAGACAAAAAACACAGTAGTGGCCTGGGGAAGATGGAGGAGTTGGGAGGCGACAGAGGATGGTTACAAGTTTTCATTCACAGTGATGGAATGTTCAGGAATTAGTTCTAATAGCTGCACAACATTGTGAACATGCTAAAACCCACTGAAGTGTAGGCTGTAAAAACATTAAAATGGTGAATTTTCAGTTATGTGAATTTCATCTCAATTTTAAAAGAGCAGCCTCTTTTAAAGGTGGTCAGAGCAGAGCACTCCCTGGAAGCAAAAGGAAGTGAGCCAAAGAGGCAAAAGGGTCTCTCGACCACCAGCAAACCAAAATGTTCTTTAATGTCACCAGAGCAAGTCCCTGAGGGAATGTCACTATGTTCACCTCCAGGCAGAATCTGACCCCTGAGGCTCAACCAAGTGGGTTGAGCAACTTAATCATTAATGCAGATTTGTTGAAATATATTCACATCCAGACTTAAAAGTCCAAAAAATTGGGGGGAAGAATTGAAGCATGAAAATAGCCAAAGGAGGGACTTGAAATAGAAAAGAAGCTCCTCGTGGGACACATTTACTACATTCTTTATTGCCAGGTTCAGCTGGAAGAGCAATAAATCATGGGCTCTGAATCCATTTAAGATTCCCAATGTACTTTCTGTTTCTGTCATTCTCCTTCTTCCTGTTTTTCCCTCTTTAATCAAAAGTTTGACCATCAAGACAAGTAGGAGTTCTGAAACTTCACAGCATTTTGCAAATAAAGCAAAATGCAGTCCTCACAAGGACTCAGCTTGAAGTTGGTTCTTTGAAGGTTATCTGCCGGGTTATCCGATTAATGGTGATGAGTATACTTCAGGGAGGTTTCAAGACATGCTGTACTGCCTCTATCAAAATTGTATTAATCTTCTGGTTTTGGAAAAGTTCCCAAGAAAAGGGCCTGAGAGAAAAACATTCCCAAATGCTCCCCCCTCCCCAAGACTGTGGAAGAGACCTTAATAGCCACTAAGTGAAGCAATTCATGTGTTCTCACAGATGGCTGTTAAGAAGTGAATCAGGCTTATCAATTTGTGAAAACAGAAAGAACAAGGAGTGTAGAACTCCACTATGTAGCCAGGTCTTGTTCAAGGTCTCATGAATGGCCAGATAATCTGGAGTTAGTTTGTTGTTCTCCAATTCTTCTCTCCCCAACCTTGGTTTTGGCAGCTGTGTTTCTAAAAGGGCAGCCACTATGCTCTGATCTGCTGTCATACTCCATGTGATCTGAAAACCATTAGGAAAAGCTGATGCACCCCACCTGGTTGTTAGTTTGCGAGGGCTGCTCTAACAAAGTAGCACAAACTGAGTGGCTTCAGCAGAAATTGCTCGAAGGCGATGGCACCCCACTCCAGCATTCTTGCCTGGAAAATCCCATGGATGGAGGAGCCTGGTAGGCTACAGTCCATGGGGTCTCTAGGAGTCAGACACGACTGAGCGACTTCACTTTCACTTTTCACTTTCATGCATTGGAGAAGGAAATGGCAACCCACTCCAGTGTTCTTGCCTGGAGAATCCCATGGACGGAGAAGCCTGGTGGGCTGCCGTCTATGGGGTCGCACAGAGTCGGACACGACTGAAGCAACTTAGCAGCAGCAGCAGCAGCAGAGTTCTGGAGACTGGAAGTTCAAAGTCAAGGCGTCAGCAGAGTTGATTCCTCCAGAGGGCTGTAAGAAAAGGGTCTGTTCCAGGCCTCTCTCCCTGACTTATATGTAGCCATCTTCTTCCTATGTCTCTGTGTTGTCCTCTCTGCATTAGTGTCCTTGTTTCCAAATTTCCCCCGCCTCTTTTTAAAAATATCTGCTCTTTTATTTTTTACTTTATGATTGCACTGCACAGCATATGGGATCCTAGTGTCCTGACCAGGGATCGTACCCACTCCCCCTGCATTAAGAGCCCGGAGTCCCAACCACTGGACCACCAAAGACGTCCTCCCCTTTTACAAAACCATAATTTTACTGGATTAGGGCCAGCTCTTAATGATAACATTTTAACTTGATTACCACCATAAAGGCCCTATTTCCAAATATATTCACATTCTAAGGAACTAGAGGTTAGGACTCCAACATATCTTTTTTTGGGAGAGGACACAATTCAACCCACAATAGTGGTCTATGCAACTTGAGATCTAAGGGAGAGGCCCTTTCTCGTAACACTAGGAAACCCTCTGTTGGAATTGGGCCTCAGGGCATTTGGTTCTATGCCAATCAGGAAGGACTAGGACCAGAAATATAGGGGTTCAAGAAAAAGAGTGTTCAGAGAATAGGGGATAAAAGGAAATGTGGAATTACCAGGAGTTCTGGGGCCAAAGCTGCAATCAGAGGACCGGGAGTTGAGCTGAACTGACTCACACGGGCAAAGGTCAGGGTCTACGTTCCTGGCACACACTGTACATACCTAGCAAGCATCTAGCAAAATAAAAAGAAATGCAGAAGACCAAGCTGGACACAAAGACAAAAAATGTAAAATGGGATTATATCAACTAGGAAGTCTCATTCGTAAATAATAGAAACTAACTCTGGCTAATTTAAATAGAAAACAGATTCATTAAGAGAATTTGGAACCTAGAGATTATCATACTAAGTGAAGTAAGTCAGACAGAGAAAGACAAATATCATATGATATCACTCATATGAGGAAATTAAAAAACTGATATAAATGAACTGATTTACAAAATAGAAATAGACTCACAGACGAAAACAAATTTGTTACCAGAGGGGAAAGGGTGGGGGAGGGATAAACTAAGAGTTTGAGATGAAAGTATACATATTACTATATATAAAATCAATAACCAACAAAGATCTACTGTATAACACAGGGAACTATACTCAATATCTTGTAATAACCCATAATGGGAAAGAATCTTAAAAAAATATATATGTATATAACTGGGGCTTCCCTAGTGGCTCAGTGAGTAAAGAATCTGACTGCAATGCAGGAGACCAGGATTTGATCCATGGGTTGGGAAGATCCCCTGGAGAAGGAAATTTCTACCCACTCCCATATTCTTGCCTGGGAAATACCATGGACAGAGGAGCCTGGAGGGCTGCAGTCCATGGGATCACAAGAGTCAGGTACAACTTAGCAACTAGACCACTAACCACCACCATATATATAATGGTGGTGAATCACTTTGCTGTATACCTGAATCTGTTAATAACATAACATTGTAAATCAACTGTATTTCAATAAAAAAAATTTTAAGTGATTTCTAAAAAAGAAAATTAGAATTGCAAGGAAGCATTTGAGGATGAATAATAGGTTCACTATCTTGTTTTTGGTGATGGTCTTACAGATGTATACATATGTCAAAAGTTATCAGATTGTCCACTTTAGTATTCATTTTGTTGTATGTCAGTTGTACCTCAATAAAACTGTTTCTAAAAAAAGGATATTGTGGAAGTTCCCTGATGGTCCAGTGGTTATGACTCTGGTTTCACTGTCATGGCCCAGGTTCAATCACTGGTCGGGAAACTAACATCCCACAAGCCATGCAGCTCCACCACCCCACCCCCAGAAAAAAGGATATTGAAAACATTCATACACTTATGGTGGGAGTTTAAATTGACATAATCACTTTGGAAAATGATTTGGCAGTGTTTACGAAAACTAACCCTTGTGGCTCAGCTGGTAAAGACTCTTCCTGCAATGTAGGAGACCTGGGTTTGATCCCTGGGTTGGGAATATCCCCTGGAGAAGGGAAAGGCTATCCGCTCCAGTATTCTGGCCTGGAGAATTCCATGGTGTCACAAAGAATGGGACATGAGTGAGTGACTTCACTTCACACTTCACATGAAAACTGAAAATGTATTCTATGACATTTATTTTCTCTACTGAGGAGCCATCCAATATAAATGCACTCAAATCTTCACCAAAAATGTGTACAAGGATGTTCATAGCAGCATTATTCGTGTTAAAAAAAGTAAACTGCCTAAATGCCCATCAACAATATAATAGTATGCAGAAAGGACTAATTCTATAAACCTAGACTACTCAAACCCTGGACAGTCCCAAAGTCCTCAGAACTAGCCTTTGCCTTGTATTCTAGGAGATCTCTGAGTCTATGGAACATTCTGCCGGAAAAGAGTATCTTCGTATGCCTAAAGCCATGGGCTATGCCAGTTAACTTAAGCCAATAATGTGACTCACGTGAATGCCTGCTTCTGTATGCCTGTCTTTATATCATGAGGTATCAGTTTGACCCATAAGTGAGGGTGAGACTGAGTAGCTGAGGTCCATCACGTGTGCATCTCATGCCTACAGTGATGATTTCCAAAAAACCCACAAGGCCTGAACATCGAGGCTCGAATGAGCTTCCCTACTAGACACTTTGTACCTGTTGTCACACATACTTGCTGGAAAAATGAAGTACTATCCATGCAAATCCACAGGAAGAGCACCCCTAGAAACTTGTGCCTGTTTTTTTCAGACTCAGCTCTATGTACCTTTTCCCTTTGCTGATTTCAAATCAGCAAACTGTAATAAACCTAACTGGAATGTAACAGTTATGAGTTCTGTGAGTCTTTCCAGCAAATTGTTGAGCCTGAGAATGGTCTTGGAGACTGAAAAAAAAAATGCACAAACTAAAAATTGTGAGTTATATTTTATTTGGTGGGCAAAACTGAGGACCTAAGCCCAAGAGACAGCATCTCAGATACCTCTGAGGGACTGCTCAGAAGAGGCAAGGGCGAGCCAGGATACACAGGAATTTTTGCAACAAAGACCAGATAGCCAAAATGTGGAATTTGGCACTTTTCTGTGTATGAGAAAATGCAAGATTCTCAGTTCACTGAAATCATTCCTTTGATATTCACCTCAGCTATCCCCTCAGGGCTCACCATCAAGGACGGCTGAGGTGGTTGATGGCTCTAACATCCTTTGTTACTGATCTGGAAGGCAGCGTTTTTAGTTCACAGGTCCCTCAACACAAATAGATAAATGTGTTATAGTATACTTATAAAATGGAATGCTTTACTATTCCAATAAGAATAAGCAAGCTACAACTACACAAAACAATAAGAGTGATTTTCATAAGTATAATGGTGGATGTGAAAAGGAAAGATATATCCATTTGAATGCAGAGTTCCAGAGAATTAGCAAGGAGAGTTAAGAAAGCCTTCCTCAGTGATCAGTGCAAAGAAATAGAAGAAAACAACAGAATGGGAAAGACTAGAGACCTCTTCAAGAAAATTAGAGATACCAAGGGAACACTTGATGCAAACATGGGCTCAATAAAGCACAGAAATGGTATGGACCTAACAGAAGCAGAAGATATTAAGAACAGGTGGCAAGAATACACAGAAGAGCTATGAAGAAAAGATCTTCATGGCTCAGATAATCACAATGGTGTGATCACTCACCTAGGGCCAGACATCCTGGAATGTGAAGTCAAGTGGGCCTTAGGAACCATCACTATGAACAAAGCTAGTGGAGGTGATGGAATTCCAGTTAAGCCATTTCAAATCCTAAAAGATGATGCTGTGAAAGTGCTGCATTCAATATATCAGCAAATTTGGAA
Organism: Bubalus kerabau; assembly: GCF_029407905.1. Lineage (NCBI taxonomy): Eukaryota > Metazoa > Chordata > Mammalia > Artiodactyla > Bovidae > Bubalus > Bubalus kerabau. Next base: position 185,348,560 of record NC_073625.1, on the reverse strand, counting down.
AACTCAGCAGGGGATACAGGACTGGAAAAGATCAATTTTCATTCCAATCCCAAAGAAAGGCAATGCCAAAGAATGTTCAATCTACTGCACAATTGCACTCATCTCACACGCTAGTAAAGTAATGCTCAAAATTCTCCAAGCCAGGCTCCAACAGTACGTGAACCATGAACTTCCAGATATTCAAGCCGAAAACTTCCAGAATTCAAGAAAATGCAGAGGAACCAGAGATCAAATTGCCAACGTGTGTTGGATTATCAAGAAAGCAAGAGAATTCCAGAAAAGCATCTATTTCTGCTTCACTGACTATTCCAAAGCCTTTGACTGTGTGCATCACAACAAACTGTGGAAAATTCTGAAAGAGATGGGAATACCAGACCACCTGACCTGCCTCCTGAGACATCTGTATGCAAGTCAGGAAGCAACAGTTAGAACTGGACATGGAACAACAGACTGGTTCCAAATAGGAAAAGGAGTACATCAAGGCTGTATATTGTCACCCTGCTTATTTAACTTCTGTGCAGAGTACATCATGAGAAACGCTGGGCTGGATGAAGCACAAGCTGGAAACAAAGTGCCGGGAGAAATATCAATAACCTCAGATATGTAGATGACATCACCCTTATGGCAGAAAGTGAAGAGGAACTAAAGAGCCTCTTGATAAAAGTGAAAGAGGAGAGTGAATTAGTTGGCTTAAAACTCAGCATTCAGAAAATGAAGATCATGGCATCTGGTCCCATCACTTCATGGGAAATAGATGGGGAAACAGTGGAAACAGTGTCAGACTTTATTTTTTGGGGCTCCAAAATCACTGTAGATGGTGACTGTAGCCATGAAATTAAAAGACACTTACTCCTTGGAAGAAAAGTTCTGACCAACCTAGGTAGCATATTCAAAAGCAGAGGCATTTCTTTGTCAGCACAGGTCTGTCTAGTCAAGGCTATGGTTTTTCCGGTGGTCATATATGGATGTGAGAGTTGGACTATAAAGAAAGCTGAGCATAGAAGAATTGATGCTTTTGAACTGTGGTGTTGGAGAAGACTCTTGAGAGTCCCTTGGACTGCAAGGAGATCCAACCAGTTCATCCCAAAGGAGATCAGTCCTGAGTGTTCACTGGAAGGACTGATGGCTGAAGCTGAAACTACAATCCTTTAGCCACCTGATGGGAAGAACTGACTCATTTGAAAAGACCCTGATGCTGGGAAAGATTGAAGGTGGGAAGAGAAGAGGAAGACAGAAGATGAGATGGCTGGATGACATCATCGACTCAATGGACATGAGTTTCAGTAAACTCTGGGAGTTGGTGATGGACAGGGAGGCCTGGTGTGCTGCAGTCCACGGGGTCTCAAAGAGTTGGACATGACTGAGTGACTGAACTGAACTGACACAAAAGAATATGTGGTATGATTCAATTTTTACAAAGTTAAAAAAACTGGCACAACTAGTCTTTGATGTTCGGAGTCATGATTATAGTTATACTTGGATGGCAGACGGTAATGAATGGGAGGGAAATAAGGAAGTTTGTAGGATGTTGCTAATATTCTGTTTCTTGGCTTGGGCACATGTGTTCGGCTGATGAAAATTCAGTTTGTGAAAAATCATCACTTATGTGAGATATATATATATACACATATATATTTATAAACACAAATATGTAACATGCACACCACACACACATATACTTCAATTGTCAACTAAATAAAATGCATAGCCTAAAAGTTGAGAATTATGTTTTATTTGGGAGACTTGCTAAAGGACTTAATCCCAGGAGACAATCTCTCAGATTGCCCTGAGGGACTGCTCTGAAGAGGTAGCGAGGAGCCAGGCTACACAGGAGTTTTTACAAAACAAGCAGACAAAAAAACAGGTAGTCAGAACATCAAAAAGTTATTGTTAGTGAGAGAAAATCAAACATGTTGCACAAAAGACATTCTTTGTCCACATGATCCCTGGGTTGGGAAGATCCCCTGGAGAAGGAGATGGCAACCTACTCTTGTATTCCGGTCTGAAGGATTCCATGGACAGAGAAGCCTGGTAGGCTACAGTCCATGGGGTCACAAAGAGTCAGACACGACTAAGCAACTTTTGCTCACTCCTTGTCCATTCAATAATTTAAAATGTTAAAGAATATTGGATGGCATGTAGCATCTTTAGAAAAACTAGACAACCAGGCTGGCAGACTACACAGTTGGAAAAGAGCCCCAAATCTCACTACAGAGCAGGTTTAGTGAAAACCCCACTGCTATGCTGCTGGGTCCCAGAAGGCCAACTGCATTGTTACTATGACCACTGGGAATGCTGCCTCTCAAGACTTCCTGTAGCTGCTCCCACTGCTGCTGCTGCTTCCTGTCCCTAGAATGTATGAGAAGTGTGTTTTTTCACTGAACCTGCTTCTTCTTTAAAGTATAGAACAGGTATGGGTATGGGTCATTGTCACGGCTAGGTCATGGCCTTTCCTCCACACTGAAAGGATGCTAGAAAAAATGAGTCTGGCATTTTCAGTTTCTATGATGGGATACAAACTCTGCCTTATTAGAAGGCAGATGCTCGATAGTCAAAAGAATAACTGTCAATACAAAAATATTCAGCATCCAACAAGGTAAACTTTAGTGTCTGGTATCCAAACAAAGATTACCAGGCAAAGAAGTAGGAAAGCATGATCCATAATAAGGAAAATAATCAATTAAATGAAACTGACTCAGAACCGGCATAGACCCAAGAATTACGAGATGTCGACAGTTAAACAATTATTTTAACTATATTTCACATGCTCAAAATCTAAAAGATATAGAAAATCTAAAAATATAATAAAAGTAGAACTTCTAGAGAGGAAAACTATAATGACTGAGATGAAAAATACATTTTAGTATTAATGAATGATTAAATATGACAAAAGGAAAGACTACTGAATTTAAATCATAGCTTGGGACTGAGACCCTGAGCTCCCCATACAGGAGGCCCACTTTGATCCCTGGTTTGATCTCACATGCTGCAACTAAAGACCCCGCAGAGCCAAATAAACAAATATTTAAAAAATTGCATTAGAAGGTGTACAAAGTGAAACTCTGGGAGAAAGAGAATGTAAAGATGGTGAATCGGTGTGCTGTGAGACAACAGGTGGCCCAAAATATCTTGGGGTCCCTGAAAGTAGATGCAGAAGAAATATTGGAAGAAATGATGGCCCCCAAATTTCCAAACTAAGAAAACTATAGACACAAGCTCAGTGAACAATAGGCTTAAGAAACATGAGGTAAACAGCACAAAACACACCATCAAGTTGCTCATCAGTTCAGCTCAGTCGTATCTGACTATTTGCAACCCCATGGACTGCACCACACCAGGCCTCCCTGTCCATCACCAACTCCCAGAGCTTACTCAAACTCATGTTCACTGAATCGATGATGCCATCCAGCCATCTTATCCTCTATCGTTCCCTTGTCCTCCCACCTTCAATCATTCCCAGAATCAAGGTCTTTTCAAATGAATCGATTCTTCCCATCAGGTGGCCAAAGGATTGGAGTTTCAGCTTCAGCATCAGTCCTTCCAATGAATACCCAGGACTGATCTCCTTTACGATGGACTGGTTGGCTCTCTTTGTAGTCCAAGGGACTCTCAAGAGTCTTTTCCAACACCACATTTCAAAAGCATCAATATTTTGGCATTCAGCTTTCTTTATAGTCCAAATCTCACATCCATACATGACTATTAGAAAAACCATAGCCTTGACTAGATGGACCTTTGTTGGCAAAGTAATGTCTCTGCTTTTTAATATGCTGTTTAGGTTGCTCAGAACCTTTCTTCCAAGAAGCAAGAGTCATTTAATTCCATAGTTGCAGTCACCATCTACAGTGATTTTGGAGCCCCCCAAAAATAAAGTCAGCCACTGTTTCTACTGTTTCCCCATCTATTTCCCATGAAGTGATGGCGCCAATGCCAGGATCTTAGTTTTCTGAATGTTGAGCTTTAAACAAACTTTTTCACTCTCCTCTTTCACTTTCATCAAGAGGCTCTTTAGTTCTTCTTCACTTTCTGCTATAAGGGTGGTGTCATCTGCATATATGAGGTTATTGGTATTTCTCCCAGCAATCTTAATTCCAGCTTGTGCTTCATCCAGCCCAGCATTTTTCATATATTCATTCTGCATATAAGTTAAATAAGCAGGGTGACAATATACAGCCTTGACATACTCCTTTCCCTATTTGGAACCAGTCTGTTGTTCCATGTCCAGTTCTAAGTGTTGCTTCCTGACCTGCATACAGGTTTCTCAAGAGGCAGGTCAGGTGGTCTGGTATTCCCAGCTCTTGAAGAATTTTCCACAGTTTATTGTGATCCACACAGTCAAAGGTTTTGGCATAGTCAATAAAGCAGAAGTAGATGTTTCTCTGGAACTCTCTTGCTTTTCCTATGATCCAGAAGATGTTGGCAATTTGATCTGGTTCTTCTGCCTTTTCTAAAACCAGCTTGAACATCTGGAAGTTCATGGTTCACGTGCTGTTGAAGCCTGGCTTGGAGAATTCTGAGCATTACTTTACTAGCGTGTAAGATGAGTGCAATTGTGTGGTAGTTTGAACAGTCTTTGGCATTGCCTTTCCTTGGGATTGGAATGAAAACTGACCTTTTCCAGTCCTGTGTCCACTGCTGAGTGCAGCACTTTCACTGCATCATCTTTTAGGATTTGAAATGGCTTAACTGGAATTCCATCACCTCCACTAGCTTTGTTCATAGTGATGGTTCCTAAGGCCCACTTGACTTCGAATTCCAGGATGTCTGGCCCTAGGTGAGTGATCACACCATTGTGATTATCTGGGTCTTGAAGATCTTTTCTTCATAGTGGTTCTGCTTATTCTTGCCACCTGTTCTTAATATCTTCTGCTTCTGTTAGGTCCATACCATTTTTGTCCTTTATTGAGCCCATGTTTGCATGAAATGTTCCCTTGGTATCTCTAATTGTCTTGAAGAGATCTCTAGTCTTTCCCATTCTACTGTTTTCCTCTATTTCTTTGCATTGATCACTGAGGAAGACTTTCTTATCTCTCCTTGCTAATTCTCTGGAATTCTGCATTCAAATAGGTATATCTTTCCTTTTCTCCTTTGTTTTTCACTTCTCTTCTTTTCACAACTATCTGTAAGGCCTCCTCAGACAGCCATTTTGCTTTTTTTGCATTTCTTTTTCTTGGAGATGGTCTTGTTCCCTGTCTCCTGTACAATGTCATGAACCTCTGTCCATAATTCTTCAGGCACTCTGTCTATCAAATCTAGTCCCTTAAATCTATTTCTCACTTCCACTGTATAATCATTAGGAATTTGATTTAGGTCATACCTGAATGGTCTAGTGGTTTTCCCTACTTTCTTCAATTTAAGTCTGAATTTGGCAATCAGGTGTTCATGATCTGAGCCACAGTCAGCTCCCAGTCTTGTTTTTGCTGAGTGTATAGAGCTTCTCCATCTTTGGTTGCAAAGAAGATAATCAATCTGATTTCAGTGTTGACCATCTGGTGATGTCCATGTGTAGAGTCTTCTCTTTGTTGTTAGAAGAGGGTGTTTGCTATGACCAGTGCATTCTCTTGGCAAAACTCTGTTGGCCCTTGCCTTGCTTCATTCTGTACTCCAATGCCAAATTTGCCTGCTACTCCGGGTGTTTCTAACTTCCTACTTTTGCATTCCAGTCCCCTGTAATGAAAAGGACATCCTTTTGAGTGTTAGTTCTAAAAGGTGTTGTAGGTCTTCATAGAACCATTCAATTTCAGCTTCTTCAGCATTACTCGTTGGGGCATAGACTTGGATTACTGTGATATTGAATGGTTTGCCTCAGAAATGAACAGAGATCATTCTGTAATTTTTGAGATTGCATCCAAGTACTGCATTTTGGACTCTTTTGTTGACTATGATGGATACTCCATTTCTTCTAAGGGATTCTTGCCCACAGTAGTAGATATAATGGTCATTTTAGTTAAATTCACCCATTCCAGTCCATTTTAGTTCACTGATTCCTAAAATGTCAACATTCAGCCTTGCCATCTCCTGTTTGACTACTTCCAATTTGCCTTGATTATAACCAGTGATAAAAAGAAAAATCTTAAATGATTCAGAGTTGTAGGAGAGTCTTTCAGAGTTGCTGGATAGATCTGGGATTATGTCCTGAAAATGATATGTTTTAATTATCTTTTTAGTTTTTTTAAGAGCCAGATAGACTCAGGAAAGATTATATTGAGAGGGAAAGACTTGGAAGCAAAGAGACAATAGGAGGGTTTTACAGTAACGCAATGAGATCAGTTGGCCTGAAACAGGGTCATGAACTAAGTATGGAGAGTAGCAAACATTTTGGGAAATAAAATGCTAATTTGCTTCAGTCATGTCTGACTCTTTGCAGTGCTATGGACCCTAGCCCACCAGGTTCCTCTGTCCATGGGATTCTCCAGGCAAGAATACAGGAGTGGGTTGCCATGTCCTTCTCCAAGGGATCTTCCCAGCCCAGGGATCAAATTTGCACCTCTTAAATCTCCTGCATTGACAGGTGGGTTCTTTACCACTACCGCCACCTGGGAAGCACAAAATTGACAGTATTTGGAGACTGAGAAAGTAAAAAGTAGTTCTTGCTGGAAAGTGGTAGATGCTGTCAACATTCACCGAGTTAAGGGAGAAGACAATAATTTAACTGTAGACATTCTGAGTTTGAGGCACCTGCAGGCTCTCTGCTTAAACCTGAGGAAAATGTCTGGCCTACAGATACAGTTTTGTGAGATATTAATAAGTAATCTGAATGTTCCCAAGTCTTCCAGTCTTCTTGTGGTGCCTTTACCCTTAACATTCAAATAAAATGACCTGAATTTCAATTCCATGCATGCAAATGCAAGGAGTCTGGGCCCACTAAACATTCTTAGTACCGAGTGAGGAAAGAGGCTGGAACCCAGCCAGCTGTTTCTCTTGTCTTTGGGCTCAGAGGAAGGTCCTGGGGCCTGGGCCTCTGACCTTGGAGGACAGGGCACTTACTGGATGTGCTGATACCACTGAGAGGGAAAATAATGCTGGCTCTGAGAGTGATGGAAATCTGCAAGTTGGATTCAACCTCCACCGTAGAAATAATATAAATAAATGCTGTTGCCAGGGTGAAGGAGCATCCCTGCTGTGATTCTCAAGAACAGGAAGCAAAACTGAAACAGAAAGGAGCAAGTCCCTTTTCATTCCTTCAACCTTGCAGTCGTTCTCTATTTGAAGGGCCTAAAGAAGGAGTAGCTGACAAAGTGATAAATGGTTTGTAGAAGCCAAGCATCACTGAAGAGAGTATAGAATGATGTGTTTGGAGTTGAGAGACAATTACATAATAACTAGCACACTCTGCCTGGGTGGGAGGGGGGAGTCTTATTGCTCTTTTCCTGTGACTCTGTTAGTAACTGTGGTCCCAAGGAATGGTTGTGTTAATTTTTGCCTAGTGATATTATGGAGCTGGTTGTGCTTTTGTGACTGAGCAGGACCCTATTCGACCTTCCTGGAATAGACCCCCACCCCCATGTCCTCTGCCTACCTCTTGCCTGTGGAAAAACTTTAGCCACCTAGGCTTTTCCTGAGTTCCAAACAGTACATTTAATCATAGAAATGAGAAAATGCAGAAAGATGGGAAAACAGGCAAGCTAAAATAATATTGACAGTTTAGCCATTAGACAAAGTCAAGGACCCCAGTTCCTCCTAGATAATATTCTGAGCCATGTCCTTCGAGCTGTTTTGCAGATACTGAAACCCCCACCAAGAAGAAAAAGTTAAGTGTCTGCTGCCCGCAAGCACATAGACCCCAGACAGATTGGAACCAGAAGGTTGATGATGTTGACTACTGATTATCTCACCATCAAACAACCAGAAAAATGTCCATGAGGCTGACCACATGTCCCACAACACCCCTCTTTCTCACTCTGTCTTTAAAAACCTTTCCTTGAAAGTCTTTGGGGAGTTCGGGCCTTTTAAGCACTTGCTACCTGGACTCCTGCTTGGCACCTGCGATAAACACCCCACTTTCCTGCACCACACCTGGTGTCAGTAGATTGACTTTACTGAGCACAAGCAGGTGGACTCAGGTTTGGTTTGGTAAAACTTGCAGAAAAACAGGCAGAATGTGAACTCTGTTAGAATGACTCCTCCTCTTCTAGGGACAAGGTGAACTCTATATATTTCAGGAGATAGAGGGAGAGAAGAGGGAGAGAAGACCTCAGCTATCCTGAAAGGATGTTGTCCAGTAAAAAATTTAACTGTGTTATCGAACTCGTAAATGTTTAAAATTAGCAACATGAAATTCTTCTTTCAGACGTTATATCCAGTCCAGTGCATATTGAATTTCAAATGGTTGTCTCAGCATTGCATCTGCTTCCACCATAGCAAGAAACCCAGCCTCAAGCTTCCGCGGACTCAGTAGCTCTGGCAATCTAAAGCTGCACAGTGAGGGCACCTGTTACAAGTTTGACTCTTTGGAAAACAGAAAAGACTCTCCTAACAAGGACAGAAGTGTAAGAAACTGTGCAGACGGAGGTGGAGAGTTGAGCACCTGCTGTTAAGGGGCTGGAGAGTCACTTTGTACAGATAAGATATGCGTGGTAGAAAGCCATCCAAAACACTTGGGGGAAAAGTCTTGGGTAGGAGAAAACCTTAGCGTGCTCTTGGAAAACAACTTGTTTATGAATTTACAGCTACATGAAGAAAGGTGACTCAACTGTGCTGTCATTTTGAACTACTTTTACAATTTTACGGAACAGTAACAATAACAACACTTCTGTTGCTCTCTGCATTGCTTCATCATTATATTCTTTTTGCACTCGACAAGTCTAGAGTTTAAAACATTGCTTTCATCATGGAGCATCTCAGAATTGTAGGATGTCAGATCCAGACAGGACCTCAGCAAGAGAAATCATAATGAGCCAAAAGAAATTCTGTAGCAATAAAGATTTTATAACTGTAAACAAAGGCTTCTGGGAAGATAGAGTTATATGTAATTGTCTGAAAACTGATATTAAGAAAGGAATGAGATTGTGTTACCAACCAGGGTTCTTGGCCTCTTAAATTAATAGAAATTGGTAAGAGGCCAGACAAGAAATGTAGGCAAGGCTTTATTGGGGCCACTACTGCAGCAGGAAGTATGAAAACAAGTAACAGCTTCCCTTGCTTGCCCCTGAGGGGATGTGAGCTAGTTCCTGATATAGAGTAAGGGTAGGGATGTGTCCGGGTTCAGGCTGGAAGGGTGGCTTAGGTGGTCTACCCACCCCCTTGGTGGTGCTGTTTGCAGGGGGCATGTGTAGTACTCTGCTTTTGCTCCTGAAACCCTGTTTTTGTTGGTCTTTTTGTATCATGATGTTCATAATTTGCCCCAGTTATGCATGCACATGGCTATTTTTAATTCCTTATAGTTTTTTTTTGTATTCTATTGCTTGAGGAGACATTTTTCCAGGTGCAAGCACTTCAGCAAAGGTCCCAGTCTGTCTCAATTGTTTGGGATAGTTCAAGGAAATAACTCAAAGTAACAATTTTAAATAAAGCAACTGTGAATGAGGATGAGAATTTTCTTTTAAAGCTGAAGATAGTAATGGAGACTTTATTCATTTTGATTAAATTTTTACTGCATTAAATAATACAGAGATCTTTCATCCAGAAAACTCAAGCATTGCAAATAACCTCTGAGTAGGCAATATTGTTCCAAACTTTGTAGAGATGTAGGTCCTTATTGTAGGAAAGAGGAAACAGTTTAGGTAGAAACAGGCATTGTTCTGATCATACTTCCTGTGCCCAACAATGTGCTGAGATCCTCAATGGCCTGTTTCTATCCTGAGGCAACTTGACCCATCGTTAAGGGCTGAATATTTCTTGTGTTCCCCCCTGAATTAGAATGTTGAAAGCCTAACCTTAAGATGGAGTATTAAAGTTTTGTTGAGGTCAAAAGTGTGGGGCCCAAATCCAATAGGATTAGTGTTCTTCTAAGAAGAGACCCCAGAGTGCTCTCAGCGTCTCTGTGTGCACCAACCAAGGAAAGACCATGTGAGGACATAGTGAGAAGGTGGCTGTTTGTAAGCCAGGAAGAGAGCTTTGACCAGAAACCAGATTTGTTATCCCTTTGATCTTGGATTTCCCAGCCTGCAGATCTGTGAGAATACAAAGATCTGTTGTTTAAACTACCCAATCTGTAGTTATTTTGTTACAGCAGCCCAAGCTGACTAAGATACCCACCAAATCATATACATCATTATGCAGTACACTGTTCATAGGTAAAGTCAAAGTGTTAGTCGCTCAGTCGTGTCTGACTCTTTGTGACCCCATGGACTGTAGCCTGCCAGGCTCCTCTGTCCATGGAATTCTCTAGGGAAGAATACTGGAGTGGGTTGCCATGTCTCCTCTAGGGGATCTTCCCAATCCAGGGATTGAACCCAAACCAGGTCTTCTGCATTGCAGGTGGATTCTTTATCACCACAGCCTCCAGGGAAGCTCATAGGTAAACCAGTGTATAAATTCTCTAGTAATAATGGAGAATTATCATTTGTTGACTGCCTGTGTGATAATCTTCACAACAGTTGTTTTATTTTTGATCTTTCAGTGAGACCGTTTTATGGCATTAGCTTGACATTCTAAGAAATGGTAACATTAAGTGAACAGCTATAATGGAGCTTAGTTTGAGCCAAGAGTTATGTTAAAGACCAGGAGTACACAGGCTGGAAAAGGTGACTGTCTTTATTTGGAAGTATAGGCTCCATGTTTAATGGGAATGGAGAGATCTCTAACCACATATCTGTTACTTCAACCACCATAATCCAGACCTAAAACAGCTCACTAGTCACAGGGCTTTACATGGAATGGATGACAACATAAATGTTGATTGGTGTGCTCTTCAGTTTAGTTCATTCTATAAGCACATTCTGTGCACCAGGCATTCTGCTTGGTGATGGAGGAAGATACTAAATAGCTATGAAGGCAATACTGTGTAATAGTTAAGAGTTTGGGATTTGGAGTTAAATAGAACTGGGCTGGAATTGTCAACTGGTCACTTAAATGCTATATTCCTTCAGGCAAGTAGCTTTACTTCTTTGAGCCTTATTCCTACTCACAGTTCAGTTCAGTTCAGTCACTCAGTTGTGTCTGACTCTTTGCAACCCCATGGACTGCAGCACATCACACTTTCCTGTCCATTACCAACTCCCAGAGCTTGCTCAAACCCATGTCTATTGAGTTGGTGATGCCATCCAACCATCTCATCCTCTGTCCTCCCCTTCCCCTCCTGCCTTCAGTCTTTCTCAACATCAGGGTCTTTTCAAACGAGTCAGTTCTTTGCATCAGATGGCCAAAGGGTTGGAGTTTCAGCTTCAGCATCAGTGCTTCCAGTGAATATTCAGGACTGATTTCCTTTAGGATGGACTGGTTGGATCTCCTTGTAGTTCAGGGACTCTCAAGAGTCTTCTCCAACACCAAAGTTCAAAAGCATCAATTTTTCGGTGCTCAGCTTTCATATAGTTCAACTCTGACATCCATACATGACTGCTGGAAAAAGCATAGCTTTGATTAGACTGACCTTTGTGAGCAGAGTAATGTCTCTGCTTTTTAATATGCTGTCTAGGTTGGTCATAACTTTTCTTCCAAAGAGCAAGTGTCTTTTAATTTCATGGCTGCAGTCACCATCTGCAGTGAATTTGGAGCCCAAGAAAATAGAGTCTGTCACTGTTTCCATTGTTTCCCCATCTATTGGCCATGAAGTTATGGGACTGGATGCCATAATTTTAGTTTCCTGAATGTTGAGTTTTAAGCCAACTTTTTCATTCTCCTCTATCATCACTTTCATCAAGAGGCTCTTCAGTTCCTCTTTGCTTTCTACCATAAGGGTGGTGTCATCTGCATATCTGAGGTTATTGACATTTCTCCCAGCAATCTTAATTCCAGTTTGTGCTTCATCCAGCCGGGCATTTCACATAATGTACTCTGTATATAAGTTAAATAAGCAGGGTAACAATATACAGCCTGGGCTTACTCCTTTCCCAATTTGCAACCAGTCTGTTGTCCCGTGTCCAGTTCTAATTGTTGCTTCTTTGACCTGCATACAGATTTCTCAGGAGGCAGGTCAGGTGGTCTGGTATTCCCATCTCTTGAAGAATTTTCCACAGTTTGTTGTGATCAGTTCAGTTCAGTCACTCAGTCATGTCCGACTCTTTGCAACCCCATGAATCACAGCACGCCAGGCCTCCCTGTCCATCACCAACTCCCGGAGTTCACTCAAACTCACGTCCATCGAGTCAATGATGCCATCCAGCCATCTTATCCTCTGTCGTCCCCTTCTCCTCCTGCCCCCAATCCCTCCCAGCATCAGAGTCTTTTCCAATGAGTCAATGCTTCGCATGAGGTGGACAAAGTACTGGAGTTTCAGCTTTAGCATCATTCCTTCCAAAAAAATCCCCGGGCTGATCTCCTTCAGAATGGACTGGTTGGATCTCCTTGCAGTCCAAGGGACTCTCAAGAGTCTTCTCCAACACCACAGTTCAAAAGCATCAATTCTTCGGCGCTCAGCTTTCTTCACACTCCAACTCTCACATCCATACATGACCACAGGAAAAACCATAGCCTTGACTAGACAGAGCTTTGCTGGAAAAGTAATGTCTCTGCTTTTGAATATGCTATCTAGGTTGGTCATAACTTTTCTTCCAAGGAGTAAGCGTCTTTTAATTTCATGGCTGCAGTCACCATCTATAGTGATTTTGGAGCCCCCCCAAAATAAAGTCTGACACTGTTTCCACTGTTTCCCCATCTATTTCCCATGAAGTGATGGGACCAGATGCCATGATCTTCGTTTTCTGAATGTTGAGCTTTAAGCCAACTTTTTCACTCTCCTCTTTCACCTTCATCAAGAGACTTTTGAGTTCCTCTTCATTTTCTGCCATAAGGGTGGTATCATCTGCATATCTGAGGTTATTGATATTTCTCCTGGCAATCTTGATTCCAGCTTGTGCTTCTTCCAGCCCAGCATTTCTCATGATCTACTCTGCATATAAGTTAAATAAGCAGGGTGACAATATACAGCCTTGACGTCCTCCTTTTCCTATTTGGAACCAGTCTGTTGTTCCATGTCCAGTTCTAACTGTTGCTTCCTGTCCTGCATATAGGTTTCTCAAGAGGCAGGTCAGGTGATCTGATATTCCCATCTCTTGAAGAATTTTCCACAGTTTATTGTGATCCACACAGTCAAAGGCTTTGGCATAGTCAATAAAGCAGAAATAGATGCTTTTCTGGAACTCTCTTGCTTTTTTGATGATCCAGCAGATGTTGGTCATTTGCACTCTGGTTCCTCTACCTTTTCTAAATCCATGTTGAACATCTGGAAATTCTCGATTCATGTACAGTTGAATCCTAGCTTGGAGAATTTTTAGCATTACTTTGCTAGTGTGTGAGGTGAGTGCAATTGTGTGGTAGTTTGAACATTCTTTGGCATTGCCTTTCTTTGGGATTGGAATGAAAACACCTTTTCCAGTGCTGTGGCCACTGCTGAGTTTTCCAAATTTGCTGGCATATTGAGTGCAGCACTTCCACAGCATTATCTTTTAGGGTTTGAAATAGCTCAACTGGAATTCCATCACCTCCACTAGCTTTGTTCATAGTGATGGTTCCTAAGGCCCACTTGACTTTGCACTCCAGGATTTCTGGCTTTAGGTGAGTGATCATACCATCATGGTTATCTGGGTCATGAAAATCTTTTTTGTATAGTACTTCTGTGTATTCTTGCCACCTCTTCTTAATATCTTCTGTTTCTGTTAAGTCCACACTGTTTCTGTCCTTTATTGTGCCCATTTTTGCATGTAATGTTCCCTTGGTATCTCTAATTTTCAGGAAGAGATCTCTAGTCTTTCCCATTCTGTTGCTTTCCTCTATTTCTTTTCACTGATCATTGAGGAAGGCTTTCTTATCTCTCCTTGCTATTCTTTGGAACTCTACATTCAAATGGGTATATCTTTCCTCTTCTCCTTTGTCTTTTTAGATTCTCTCCTTTTCTCAGCTATTTGTAAGGTCTCCTCAGACAACCATTTTGCCTTTTTGCATTTCTTTTTCTTGGGGATGGTCTTGATCACTGCCTCCTCTACAATGTTATGAACCTTTGTCTATAGTTCTTCAGGCACTCTGTCTGTCAGATCTAATCCCTTGAATCTGTATGTCACTTCCACTGTATAATCGTAAGGGATTTGATTTAGGTCATACCTGAATGGTCTACTGGTTTTCCCTCCTTTCTTCAATTTAAGTCTGAATTTGCAATAAAGAGTTCATGATCTGGGCCACAGTCAGCTCCCTGTCTTGTTTTTGTGGACACTGTAGAGCTTCTTCATCTTCAGCTGCAAAGAATATAATCAATCTGATTTCGGTGTTGACCATCTGGTGGTGTCTATGTGTAGAGTCGTCTCTTGTGTTGTTGGAAGGCAGTGTTTGCTATGACCAGTGCATTCTCCAGGAAAAACTCTGTTAGCCTTTGCTGTGCTTTATTTTGTACTCCAGGGCCAAACTTGCCTGTTACTCCAGGTATCTTGACTTTCTACTTCTTCATTCCAGTCCCCAGTGATGAAAAGGGCATCTTTTTCCAGTGATAGTTCTAGAAGGTCTTGTAGGTCTTCATAGAACCATTCAACTTCAGCTTCTTCAGCTTTAGTGGTTGGGCGTAAACTTGGATTACTGTGATATTGTGTCCTACTCTACAGGGTACTTCGGAGACGTTGCAAGCAAAACTCACAACAGTTTTTGAAGTATTGTAAGTCATTAACAGAGAAGGCAATGGCACCCCACTCCAGTACTCTTGCCTAGAAAATCCCATGGACGGAGGAGCCTGGTAGGCTGCAGTCCATGGGGTCGCTGGGAGTCAGATGCGACTGAGCAACTTCACTTTCCCTTTTCACTTTCATGCATTGGAGAAGGAAATGGAAACCCACTCCAGAGTTCTTGCCTGGAGAATTCCAGGGATGGGGGAGCCTGGTGGGCTGCCGTCTATCGGGTTGCACAGAGTCAGACACGACTGAAGCGACTTAGCAGCAGCAGCAGCAGGTCATTAACAGACTGTTAATAATGTCAAATATGAATTTTCAAATGATAATTTTTGGATGTTAATTATTTGAGCCCTAGGAATTTGCAGTTGAGTTTTGTATGGTTGACCCTGTTCATGATGCCAATTGTCTTGCCGTTCACACTGTCAGCTGAACCCAGGGTAGGCAAGGCACAAGTTAAGAGTCTGGAAGAAGAGTTGAGGAGCCATAGTAACTGCAGACACATTTATTCTCTCCTGGCTGATGCAGCAGCCATAGGAGCTACCATAGCATAACCTACCTCAGCACAACATCTCTCTGGCTGGCACAGTGGCCATAGACTTGATGCAGCAGTAATGCCACTGCTTTCTAGGTGGAGCTCATATATCCATACAGCACAAAGTAGCCCATGATCGTAGCTGTCACAGGTAGCTGTCATGAGTACTTCATGATGCACATGCGCTGTGCTGTAAAATGATCTCAGTTGTTACATAGTCATTATTTACAAAGTATGTGATGAGAGAGCCTGAACACACCAACTTGCCTGATTTGTTCTCTTCCCACAAGTTTGAAGCGAGAAGTGGACACATTTCTTTATGAAGCCAATATTGTTATCACATGTACTCAAATGAAATCCAGTGGGAGATATTTGTTTCTAGTAGGAGGAAGAAGAGATTGGAGAAAGTTTTAGGAATGCAGTAAACCATTATGAAAAGTTACTTTCTATGTAAAACAGATAGCCAACAGGAATTTGCTGTATGGCTCAGGAAACTCACACAGGGGCTCTGTATCAACCTAGAGGGGCGGGATGGGGAGGGAGATGGGAGGGAGGTTCAAAACAGAGGGGATATTGTATTGGTTTTGCCATATATCAACATGAATCCGCCACAGGTATACTCCTGTTCCCAATGCTGAACCCTCCTCCCTCCCCGTACCATCCCTCTGGGTCGTCCCAGTGCACCAGCCCCAAGCATCCAGTATCGTGCATCGAACCTGGACTGGCAACTCATTTCATATATGATATTATACATGTTTCAATGCCATTCAATATTAGTTAAAAAATAAAATTAAAAAAATAAATAAATAAAAAGAAAGCAAAAAAAAGACAAAAACAAAACAGAGGGGATATATGTATATCTATGGCTGATTCATGTTGAGGTTTGACAGAAAACAACAAAATTATGTAAAACAATTATCCTTTGATTAATAAATAAATTTTAAAAAGAGAAAAGTTAATTGCTAATAGTATGTTGTTTATACCTGCGATAACATAGAAATGGATAAGTAGAGCATCTGAAAATAGATCCAAGTTGTTACTGACTGAATTATGTCTCCCCACCCTCACCCAGATCTTCCCAAGTTCATTTGTTAGAGTCCTAATCCCTTGTCCTGCAGAATGTGTTTGTATTTGGAGATAAGTACATGTAAGTGTTAGTTAGTTTACAATGAGATCATTAGGGTGGGTAATAATACAATATGACCAAGGTCTTTATAAAAGAGGAAATTTGGACACAGGTCATGTGTAGAAGGAACCCCATGTGGACAGAGTGATGATGGCCATCTATAAGCCAAAGAGAACGGCTTCAAAGAAACCAGCCCTGCTCACACTTTGGTCCCAAACTTCTAGCCTCCAGAGCTGTGAGAAAATACTTTCTGTCGTTTAAGGCACCTGGTCTGTGGTACTTCATTGTGGCGGACCTAGTAAACTAATAAATAGCATAAATTAGAACTGAATACAGCTGTCCCTCAGGATCCACCGGAGTTTGTTTCCGGGTCCCTGAAGACACCACGATCTGCAGATTTTATAAAATTGTAATATACAAAATAACATAACCACAGTTGGTTGAAAATGCAAATACAGAGTGCATGGATGTGGAGGGCTGATGGTACTATACCATTGTAAATATATAAGGGACTTGGGCATTCACAAATTTTGGTATTTAAGGGGGCTTCTGGAACCAATCACTCATAGATGCCAAGGGATGACTGTACAAAATAAAATTTAAATGGTATTAAGTATCTAAATGTAAAAATTAAAGCACATTAGAAAATATATAGAAATACTTTTATGTATCTAAAAAGGACCAGAGAAGTCTTATTAAGAAATTTAGTAAGTCTTGACATGTGTTACAAGATGGTGGCAGGCCTGGGGTAGAGAGGAGAACTTGAGCTGCTGCTAAAGGCTTTAATGAATGAAAAACCATCAGGGGAAGATAAAGAACTCCTAAACAACTCCCAGGCCCAGAGAGATGAGGAAATCTTACAGCAGCACCAGCCAAGAAAGAACTTTCCATCCATATTATTCCTCTTTCTATCCCCTGCCTTTGCACTGGCAGATCCAGAAATCTCAGCAATCTGAGGGATGAGGAGAAATGCTATACTGTGAACAAGAGCAGGAGGACCACTCTTCTCTCTTCTATGGCAAATAGTCAGTGCTTAGCAGGTTTCAGCTGGAGGGAGGGGAAAAGACTTACAGGTAAATCAGGTTGAAATTTTTTTCCTGAGATGAGGCAGTATCAAATTGAAACTGTGCTTGTGACTTAAAGTTACTGTAGGATTTCCCAGTTTCTAAAAACGTCCTGGGGAGGGCCCAAAAGTTTACTCCTGTATAGAGGAAGGTGAGGTGCGCGCACGCGCGCGCGCGCGCACACACACACACACACACACACTCCTCATAGAACACATTTAAAGGGACAGCAGGCATCTAAAATAATGTTTATTTTTATGCCACCCTATGAGTTCACTGTGTTCAGTGAACCAGTTACACCAGAAAGGACTCAGTTAGTGAGAAAAGTCAGGGGAAACTTAGTCTAGGTATTCCACAGAATATAGATTCTCTATGAAAACCCTCTCCAAGGAGGTGTTATTTAAGCTGAGATGTAAAGAATGAAAAAGGTGGCAGCTGCACACAGGGAGAATTGGTCTCACCTTTGTGTCTTCCCAAATAACAGTCAATGACTTAAAAAAAAAAAAAAGAGGAGGGGCACAAACCCAAAGAACCAAATGAAGAGGAGAGAAGATAAACACCAATCTTCTGAAAGGAAATTTCAGTCCCCTCCTTAAGGGAGTGAGGCGGGGTCTGGTCCAAATGCTGCTGCTTCTTCTTTTAAAAGATCTATTATTTATTTACTTATGGCTGGGCTGGGTTTTTGTTGCTGCAAGCAGGGTTTTCTCTAGTTGTGGCGAGTGGGGGCTCCTCTTTGTGGCAATGCTTGCGTTTCTCGTTGCAGAGACTTCTTGTGGTTGAACATGGGCTCCAGAGCTCAGGCTCAGTAGTTGTGGTGCACAGGCTTGGTTCTTCCCAGACCAGGGATCGAACCCATGTCCCCTGCATTGGCAGGCAGATTCTTAACCACTAGACCACCAGGGAAGCCCCCAAATGCTTCTTAAAGCTTTCCAACTGACCTTCCTATGTCCATTCCCACTTCCAAAGTTACTCACTCTGCCAATTCCTGAGCCTCTGGGGAATTCTGCAGACCATGTTGGATTTCTTCTCAGTTTTCTGTGTTGTTGCCTCAGGCTTCAGCTCCTCTATTCTCTTAAGTCAGAGGCCACTTGTTCTGTGCTCTGGCTTCCAATTTGTTGCTGTTTGTTCTGGGTGTTAGGAATGACTGATATATGGGTGTGTTTCTTATCCTCATGGAACTTACATTGCCAGGGAGGAGATAATAAAAGAAACAAAGGAATAGAAAAATAGCAAACTGTGATGAACATAATGGGGTAAACTCACCTGACAGGACATCGGAAAGGAAGTTTCCAATGGAGGCTCTGAGATAGTGTTGGTTGTGTATTCCAGGACAGGCGCTGGACTCTTGTCAGTCAGAATGGTGGGGGGAGGGAGGGAAATGTGGAACATTGGCATCACCCTGGAACTTGTTAGAAGTGTAGAATCTTGTGCCCATGCCAGGCCTACCAGGCGATTTATATACATATGAAAGATTGAGAAGCACTGTACTAGAATCATGTAAAAAGTTTGGAAGACATTAACCCAAACATGTGTTACAACTCTCTTGAGCCTCTTACCTACATTGTGTTACAGAAAAAAAATTATTCATGACTTGTTAAAGATGATAAAGGAGACTTTATTCAAGAGGGACTACCACAAGGGAGGCCTGACAGTGGGGGAGAGAGATTGCACTCAACTCTGAAAATACCAAGGACAAGCGGAGACTGCAGTATGGTCAGGTCATACAAGATGGCAGTTCTCTTGCTGTCTGTAATCCCCTGCTTGACCAAGCCCTGCTTCACTCAAATGACTATCCAAATCCTCTTAATTATAGGGTATCTGCCTATGTGCTTGTCCCTTGCCCTCGCTGTTGATTTCCCTGGTAACTGATGAGTCAACCTGACATCAACTGCCCCTAAGAATGGTAGCCTCCTACCCCAATCGTGAAGATTGCTGTCATGTCTTGCCTCCCATCTGCCATACATGATGGGGTGTTGCCCCAGGACCTTTTGTTTCAGTTTCATAAGATCCCCTATCCAATAAACTATTGATATTTGTCACTGACCCTGGGCTCTTTCTTTGGTCTGAAAGCTGAGCAATGAGAAGGCTTGCAGGCCTTCAGGGTGCAGCCCAACATCAGCCAAAGAGCAGGGTTGGGGGTCAATGGATGGAAAATTACTAAGAGGAAAGATCAAGGCTAGGAGATTCTTACTAGACCAACTCAAGAGGATTCTTCCTGAAGACAAGCCATGGTGATCAGATATGAAGGTGAAAGATTTAATCTAAACTGACCCAAAGGACTTTTGCCAGAACTAAGCAGGCAATCTTGGGACATAGTTAAAAAGAAAACTCAAAGGAGCTGACCCAGGTTTGGCCAAGATGAGGTCCCCAGGCCAACAGCATCAGCGTCATCAGGGAGGCCAGCCCAGCTGCAGGAGGCAGCAGATCTACTACTCTATCCTAAGAGAGTGTCACCACTGTGCAAGGCAGGCCAAGACTTTTCGAACTTTTAATTTTTCAAAAGAAATCAGAAACTCAAATATTTATGTCAAATCTGACTTTAAATGCTTGCATTTACTTTTTAAAAATGTTACCAACCAAATTGTTTTATAAACAAAATTAGCCTGTGATGGCTAGTTTGCAACTCTTTTCTAATCTGGAAAATGAAACCCATGAAAAAGTTTACCAACAGAGAGAGAAATATTAAAGTTGCAAAGAAGAGGCTCCTGGGACTTCCCTGGTGGTCCAGTAGCTAAGACTACAAACTCCCAATGCAGGGGACCTGGGTTCAATCCCAGGTCAGAGAACTAGATCCCACGTGCTGCAGCTAAAGATCCTGCATGGTGCAATGAAGCTCAAGGACCCCACGCTCTACAACTTAGATCCAGCACAGCCAAAATTAAATAAATAAAAATAAATACTAAAAAAAGAAAAAGCACTCCATTTCCATTTGGTAGAAATTAGGGAACAACTCTCACAGAAAAAGTAGATGATCTTTATGACCTTGGGGTAAAGGACCAGAGAGTGAATATTTTAGGAGTTCTGAGCCCTGCTGCTGTAGCAGGAAAGTGATCACAGACAACACGTGAAAGAATGGGCATATCTATGTTCTGATAAAACTTTATTTACAAAAATAGGCAGTAAGTCTGCTTTGAACCATGAACCCTCGCTCGCAGAACCCTGAGGTAATTCATAAAGGAAAAGACTGGTACACAACAAAATTAAAATTAAGAACTTCTTTTCATCAAAACAAACAAATAAAAAACTCCATCTCCCTGTGAAAAACAAACATCAAGCCAAGAGTGAAGTGGTAAGCCACAAACTAAGAGAACATATTTGCAATAATTGACAAAGGATATACTGATAAAAGATTAGCACCTATAAAAAAGTGCATATGTGAAAGTGTTATTTGCTTAGTCACGTCTGACTCTTTGCAACCCTGTGGACTGTAGCCTGCCAGGCTCCTCTGTCCATGGAATTCCCCAGGCAAGAATACTGGAGTGGGTAGCCATTCCCTTCTCCAGTGGATCGTCTGGACCCAGGTATTGAACCCAGGTCTTCTGCGTTGGCTGAACTGTGGTTATAATAGGAACTTGGGTGGGAGTTGAACATGCATTCTGGGAAAGTAAAAATGCACCGTCAGGCATGTGTGCTAAGTTGTTATGGACTGTAGCCTTTCAGGATCCTCTAACCATGGGATTCTCCAGGCAAGAATACTGGAGTTGCCATGCCCTCTTCCAGGGGATCTTCCCTACCCAGAGATCGAACCTGTGTGTCCTGCAGCTCTTGCATTGCAGGCAGCTTCTTTACTGCTGAGCCACTGGGGAAGCCCTCAAATGCACCATTCAGTTCAGTTCAGTCGCTCAGTCATGTCCGACTCTTTGCGACCCCATGGACTGCAGCACCTCAGGCCTCCCTGTCCATCACCAACTCCTGGAGTTTACTCAAGCTCATGTCCATTGAGTTGGTGATACCATCCAACCATCTCATCCTCTGTCATCCTGTTCTCCTCCCGCCTTCAATCTTTCCCAGCATCAGGATCTTTTCAAGTGAGTCAGTTCTTCGCATCAGATGAACCATGAAAGTGAAAGTGAAGTCGCTCGGTGGTGTCTGACTCTTTGCGACCCCATGGACTGTATCCTACCAGGCTCCTCCATCCATGGAATTTTCCAGGCAAGAGTACTGGAGTGGGTTGCCAGTTCCTTCTCCAGGGGATCTTCCTGACCCAGGAATTGAACCTGGGTCTCCTGCACTGCAGGCAGACGCTTTACCCTCTGAGCCACCAGGGAAGCCCATAAACAGATACAATTACCCCTGCATGGTGGGGGCACTGAGAAAATGTCATAGGAAGTGGCACAAGTGCTTTAATTGCACAGAAAAGCAGACTTTGGTGCTGTGTGAACTTGTGCTGATGACCAATGGTAAAGGCCTCCCTTTCCTCGCTCCTGATTTCATTTAAAACTGTCTTTGGGGGATCAGGAGGCTGGGCCAGTTTCCACAGACCTAGTTGGAAGAGTGATTTCTGAGTGGTATTCATTATGAAAAATGGTTTCTGTTTCTAGGGCTAGCTGCTTCTCCATCATCCAAACTGCCTGCCCGTCACTTGGTATCTGGGCTGGAGTAGCTTCCAGAGAATAAAACTCTCAACTCTGATGGTTTTAAAAGAAAAAGAGAAAGAAATTGATGTTTTGTCCTGATGCAATTGGGAAACTCCGCCCACTTAAAGGTATCCTGGAGACATGTTTTCTGTTTTCCTTTCCTGTTTCTCATCAGAAATTTAACACTTGGGTCCCATTCTTTCCTCTTTGCCTTTCCCCTTTAACAAATTACATTGGCATGCATTAATGAAATACCTACTGTTTGCAATGCATGGTGCTAGGTGGCTTCACAAACCCACATTTTTATCTCATCTTCTCCAACGTTTGAAAAGGAATAAACTAAAATCTCTCTCTTCACCACTTTGTCACTATTTTTTCTGGCTTTGGTTTTGCCTCTTTATATTCCTCTTCAAGTGAAGAGACTGAGATTCCCCATATTTTAAGCTGCTTGTGAAAAAGCAGGTAGTTCTTAGAAATCAAAGAGAACACATGAATATCCTTTCCTAGTGAGATTGTAGCCTCCATCAGTGCCTTTCCTGATTTGTGACTTCTGCTGGTTATTTTTCTGTTGAATAGAGGACTAGGGGAGGGAGGGAGTCCAAATAACAGGTCGTCATTTCGCTCTTTATTGTGCTCTTTGCAGGGAGTGGAATAAACCTCTTATCACTTGAAGCAGCTACACAGAATTCTTCTGGTTCTTGCAGACACACTGCAGACACCAGCACTCTGGCCGACTCCCTTTCGCCAAGGCAGCTGAGTCATGGTGGTGATCAACATGAAACCCCTCCAGGCTGAGATGCCAGGGGTGGCCACTGTGAACACAAAGGGATGACGGCATTTACCTGAGAAACTGGGTGTGTCAAATCCTATACCATGTTTGTGTTAAATGTTCAGAGAAATGGACCACTGCAACCTATGTCAAACAGAAACTGAGATTATAGCAGTTTTCAACGTTTGCAAAGCAGAAAACTTGTATCCATGGATACAAACTCTTTAAGATCACTAGAAGCATTTCACAAAGAAATCTTGAAGAGGTAAATAATAATTCTCTCTTATTTACAGAGAATCCAGGGTGGGAAGGTGTATGATTCTTCATGAAGATGCACCTGGTCTCAAACCTTGTCATCTTGGTCTGTGAATTCCTATCATTGACATTTGTGTTTTCCTTTTACAAGGCATCTCCACACCTTCCCATTTTCAGTTAATTCTTAGAGGGGTCCTCAGAATCCATTTCTGTAATGGGCTGAGAGGCTGCGCATTGTACTAATTGGGAACCAAGATTCTGCGGTCAGACTATTTGATTGGAATCTCTTCTCTACTTTGTAGCTGTGTGACCTGAGCAAGTTGTTTACCCTCTCTGAGCTTCAGTTACCCCATAGAGGGCTATAGGATTATACGAGATGATACATGTAAGGAATCTAGCACAGTACCTAGCCCAAAGGCCTAGTAAATACTAGACACAATTTGTATTTATTACCAACTAAACACCTAAGGGAATTTTAATTGCATTTGCTTCACCAGTTTTTCTTTTCATGCTCAATCTAGTCAGGATAGTTTTTGGTTTGGAGGTTTTTTTCCTCCCTCCCCATCTCTTTTCATCACTTTCCTCAACCCAAGAAAAGATGACCGTGAAACAACCATTTGAAATGAGGTCTGCTTTGCGCTGCTCCATTGGGAAGAGGCTTTGATCACCAGCCATGCTGTGGGGGTGTGGCCCTGCCCGCATAAGAGGCCTCTGTGAAGCTTTTGATAGTTTCAAAAAGAGAAGCCAAAGGGCAGCTTGTGGCTTCCTGGAACATGTGTATAAATGGACCTATGCCTGTGCCCAGTGCCCTGAGGGCCACCCCTCTTCCCAGGGCCAGAGCAGGCTGGGAGGGCACAACACACATGCCCTTAGCATTCTGGTGGCTCAAAAGCATGGTGCTTCTCTGCGACTCCTATTAGAGTGGGCTGCCCCCAGCCTGTGGAGGAAGAGGGCTGCAAGAGCCTCCGTGAGTATGTAGCAGTGCACCTGGAGGGGGGTCATGAGGGCAGGGCCTCCTCCAAGGAGCCAGCCCTAGCAGTATTATGCAAGGGACCTCTTGGAATTGCCAGCCTGGCCCTGGCGAGACTGGAAGATCACCTTGCAAGTGGGCGGACGCCAGCCTGACAGATGGCCTGGGCTGCTCACAGCACAGCCTACGTTAGCTGATCGAGTGTGTTCCCTGAAGGCAAGTAGCCCAACCAGGATGTCAGGGAGGCTATCCAGGGGAAAGGCGCAGGCTGCAAAATGGGTTCCCCAAGCTCTGCTTGACCTCTGCACTCTGGCCTTCAGTGTTCTTTCTGCAGGGGAAAAGACCAGCTCTCCTCTTTCACCTGAAAGCAAATCACTGGCTGATGTATACCCTGGACTATATATGACTGCCCCTCAGAAAAGTGGCCAAATGTTTCATCAAATAAACCAGCTACTGCAAAATTAAAAAGGGTAATAATATAGCAAAGCCTACTAGGGAAATTTATTCAGAAACCCTGCGACTTCTATAGAGAATTAAGAAAATGTTGAACTTTCAAATTTTATGATTTCATGTCCTTTATGACCAAAGACCTCTTACCATGTTCTTTTTTAAGCATGAATCCTTTTCATAAGAGTTAGAAAGTAAATGTATAACATTTTTCTTCCTTAAGCTCAGAATAGAGTCTGGGGAAATTTAATGTTCCAGGATTCAGCCTGTGAGTATGTGATAAGGATTCATGGAGAGAAGCCTTTTAACTCAAAACAAAATCTGTTTGCAGCTATTGTTCAGCTGACATAAAGTATCTGGTTACTGGGCATGTTGCATAATGCATGATAGTGTAAACCAACCATTTTAAGTGCTGACACTGAACTCCTTGATAAGGATGAAGACTGAAGTAATTTGTTAATTTTTTTTTTAGAAATCCTCTGAAACAATGCTTCTCAAGGCTGAATGATTCAACACTTTAGAACTGAGATGCCGCTGAGGGTGTGTGTGTGCGTGCTCATGCTGATAAGAATTCTGGAAGGAAACAGGAAAAAACCATGTCATGTCCTCTTTAAGAGCTAGAAAAGCTGTCAGAAGAATTAAGATTAAACCTCATGAGAGTCTGTGGGTGTGGAAAGTCACCAGCTACCTAATATTAACATAGCTTGCAACAGAACGCTGTTGCTAGAAATAGGACAGTCACATCACTACCACTAAGCAATTTGCATCCGGCAGACCAGCCCCTGGATTCCTCCTGGCTCCTGCTGCTCTCTGGGTACTGCATTTCTGGAAGCTTTCAGGCAGCCTTGGGATGTGGCTGTCTGCTTTCACTATGAATTCTACCTGAAAGAGGAAGCAGCAAGGAGAAGAACATCTGCTTTGTTTTCAGGAAAGTGGTCAAGCTACAAGCAAATCTCTAGGCATCTGAGGAATTGTGAAGCTTCTAGATTTCATGTGGTTGCTGACAGGGAGGGGCAAATAAGGATCTTTGTGATCTCCTCATCATGGATAATCTGTTGCCTCAGTCAAGATTCTCTTATTTCAAAAAATATCCTCTCCATGCAATTAGAAAATATTTATCGATGCTGAGAAACCAAAAAGAGGAAGAACAGGTACCATTTTGTTTATTTTACCTTTAAGGTTAATGGGGGTTTGCTTCTGGGTGTTGCTTTTATGTCACTTGGTGATTTAGTTTCTGCTAATTTACCTGTTTGTAGGCACAAATCGGCATTTGCTTTCAGCTGTTCAGACTTGGCAGAGGAGCAAACAGGCATGTGGGGGATTTATTTGAACTTGGAACATTTGGATCCCGAGATTAAGCTCAAGTTCTGTAATAAAACCTTGTGCTTTCTTTTTTTCAGAATAGCTAAACTACTCTGAATTAAACTGTGTGGATTCCTTGATAATTTTCTAGGGCCTCAAATACAAATTTTAAAACTGTTAATATTTTGACAGACAATAATATCAGGCCCCAGAAATATACTCAGCTTTTTGTATATATTTATGTCTAGGTTATACACCAGGATTTGCCAAACAAAGAAACATTTCGTAGACTGTAAGTGTGATAGCCTTAAACAGATCACTAATTGTGAGGATCTTTCAGAGTAATTAGTCACTTTTTTGATGGAAGTTAGCGGACAGAGCACTGCTGATTTTACTCTTTTTAGCTAATCAAAAGTACTTCTAGCAGTAGACTCTAGCATGTGGGAGTTTAAACATAAAAAACAAAACAAAAACAGAAAACAAAACTGCTAAAATGTTTGATCATTTCTTTTTAAAAACCATGCATTCATTTTACTGTTTTGAGATTTATATTATTCTATCCCTTATAATCTATGAAAGGGCATTTCCTAAAACTATTTTTCTAAATCATACCAAATTATAAGAAGAAATAGCTATGTTTGATCCACTTAAATCTAGTTTAGGAAAAAGGATGGTAGTGGTAAAGGACAAATGTGTAGCCACATTGAAGACCCAAAACAGTCATAAATTGTGTGTGTATCATGCTAGTAACTAGAACTGCAAAACCTCATGGGAGACAGGAGCAGTGTCCTGTATTTGAACAAGATGCCCTACTTAATAAAACACTTCCAAGATGAGAAAGCAAAAGTCAGCAGACAGAAAATCCTCTAATGACAAGTTTCCCCAAAAGTCGATGCATAATTCAGAAAAATAAGAATTATTATTACTGTTTGAGGGGAAACTGCTCTTATGCAGTTCCTTTAATGATTTTGCAAGTGCTGGAAATTCAGACTGTGCTAACTAAAGGGGTTAGGTTGGTCTAGATTATCTCTTATTTAGGCAAGGTGTTGGCATTATAAGGAGATCTCTTGGTTTCCAAGTCTCAGTATATGCGTGCTTTTTAAGTGGAAAGCCAGAGACACAAGTGCTGTTTCTGGGTTGGCCACATTGGCTAAGTCCACACCCACAGGCTTTTTCAGGCCTCATGAGTGGGGGAGGGGAAGGAGAGGAGGCTAAAAGGATGGGGCTGGAACTGTGGAATGTGGATTAGGTAATTGCCACTCCCTTTTCTCAGTATTTGCAAATTTTCAGAGATGTGGCTATATTGCTTGTACATTTTATTTTTTTAAGTTTATTTTTTAAATGCTACAAAATACATTCAGAGGACTATTAGAATATAATAGGATCCTCTGTCTTGGGCTGAGTGGACGGTCCCCTCCCCAGTTGACAACCATTTGGGATGACCTGAAATAGCGACGAGCATTGTGCTGATTTCTTAACTCACTATGTAAACTAATGCAGACAGTAAGAAAAATAACATATTCAGTTCCTTTCTGAAACCAATTAACAGCTCTGCAGCATAAGATCTCACAGAATTAGAGAAATGAGGTCAAAGTCGGTCATGGCTAACCTTGGAAAGCTCATTGGAAAGTTAGAAAGGAGGTTGCTAATGTGTATAGTTTCAGGACCTGCATTAGCTATCTCTAATCCTTATATTCCCATAAGATGGATCCTCAATACAAAGCTGAGGGAAGGCAGACTTTCAGACTGTAAGAGGCCTTGCCCAAGGCCACCAGCCAGCAAGTGCTGAAGGCAAACTGGAATTCGCATTGTTTGGCTTTAAACTGATCCATTTTACCATGCTTGATCTCTTAATGATCTAGTGACAGCAACACAGCTTATACTGCCCTGAGGTGGCTTCATCAACTTGAATCTCTTCTTCCATGTATCCTACAGATGAGGGATCTGAACATAGAGGATGACTCATAGACAAGAACTTGGGGGATGACCTGGTGCCTTCCTGTCTCTTGAACAGAAAGACTTCTTTCTGAACAAGAAATAAGATTTAAGAGCTGACCTGACAGGTCTTGCCTATTTAATGGTAAATTTGCTTAGGAGAAGGAGAGTGATCTTGGGGGCCAGAGGGCACGTACAATAGCTATAAATAAATAAGCTTTTTGGAATTAGACCCCTGAACTAGTGTAATATCATCTTCCAACAAAATAAATACACATATTTTTTTTGCTATCTCTCCATATTCTTGTTATCTGAAAATGCAACCATGTTACCAATGATGTCCTCATATATAAATATGAACACAAATGTTGACCTAGCAAAGACTGACCGTCATGCTCACAACGCTCTGCTTTGTCATCTTGTTTTGTGGAATTCTTTTGATGATTAGGCAAGTTTTTCATATATATTGTGTGTGGAGCATTTTCATAGGTGATGAGGATCAGGTGTAGTATACCCCTTCTGTGATGTTTACAGTCTTAATTAGTGGAAAGAGCTGTTCTCAAGTGTTTATAATGAGGCAAAAACCATACACTGCTGTCATAGCAAGTATTTTGGGGCTCAAGACCTGCCCTGATTAGTTTGTTTAAAATGAGGAGAATGGTCTTTAGGGGGGTCAGGGGTTATGCATAATATCTATACTGTGGTTACAGATTAGAACCGAATTTTGTTTTGAAGGCTGTTCTAAAGTTTCTCTTCAGTGGCTTAAAGAAAGTTTTCCAGTTAAACAGAATCACTGAAGTTTTATTTCTTGCTTTGTTTCTTAGTAAATGCCAACCTCAGTGGTGGGTTGTTAAATAAATACTTGGATTTAATTTGAACCTTAGAAACTTAGTTTGTCATTTTGGCTCTTATGTCTGCTCTGAATGACAGTATAAAAATTAAGGAGTCCCCTCAGACGCCCCCAAAAAGCTATGTTGAGATTTGGAACACGGCATAGGGTGTTGAGTTGCTGATGCAGGCTTTCCTCTATAGGTAAAATGATAGAAACTTTCATACAGCGTGGTTTAAGAAATATTAAGAATATTTAGGTTAAGTAAGTGTATTATTATATTTTGATGGTATACCAAAGTTATCCATTTTTAAAAGCCTCCAAAAAAATTCATGAAATGCTATTGGTACTTAAAATGACATCTCAGGGGAAAACTAAAGCCATTTTCCCCTTGTCCTTGTGCTTGGGTAGAGAAAAAGTTTTAATGCTTTAGAGGCAGGAAGAAAAGATGATCCTTGTAGAATTTAAGGTAGAGGGCAGAGACTCTACCCCATTTCTGTAGAGGAATTTGCATGATTGTATACAAAGCAACACTGATAGTTAAATTAAGCAACATTGACAGTTAAATTGCTGTGATAATATGAAACTGAACCTTAATATTTGGGACTATTAAATATGACATTAAAAGTTGAACTAGTTTATCATGGTAAATGCAACAGTCTCTATCTGAAGGGAGAAATTTAAAAAGACAGCTGTTTATTCACCAAATAAAAAGTCTCCAGTGGTTTTCATGCCTCAGTCTGTTTGGGCTGTTGTAATAAAATATCATACACTTATAAACAGCAGAAGTTTATTTCTCACAGTTCTGGAGGCTGAAAGTACAAGATCCAGGTGCCAGCCAATCTGGTATCTGGTGAGACCCACTTCTCGCATTCAGATGCTGACTGTTAAGCTGTGTCCTCACATAGCAGAAAGCGAGGAGGGAGCTATGCAGCTTCTCTTTTATAAGGTCACTAATGCCATTCATGTGGGCTCTCTTCTCATGACCTGTCACCTACCAAAGGCCCCTCTCCTAATGCGATCACACTGGGGTTAGGATTTCAGCATACAGACTTGGGGGACACAAACAAGTGTGTCTGCAGCACTTCATAGCCTATAAACACCCAAGGACTGTGATTGATGGCTTGTATGAAGATGAACGTTCTTCTGGTCATGGCACACACGCTCATACTCTGTCTCTCTCCCAATCCTGTCTTCTCTGAGAGAATGTACCACCATCCATCCTGCACTCAGGCAGAGACCTAGGAGTCATCTCTAGCACTTTATGCTCCCTCAGTCAATATTTAATTTATCAGCAAATCCTTTCAGTCTTATCCCCAAGTATGCCCCCAATTCAGAGAAGGCAATGGCACCCCACTCCAGTACTCTTGCCTGGAAAATCCCATGGATGGAGGAACCTGGTAGGCTGCAGTCCATGGGGTCGCTAAGAGTCGGACACGACTGAGTGACTTCACTTTCACTTTTCTCTTTCATGCACTGGAGAAGGAAATGGCAACCCACTCCAGTATTCTTGCCTGGAGAATCCCAGAAACAGGGGAGCCTGGTGAGCTGCCATCTACGGGGTTGCACAGAGTCGGACACGACTGAAGCGACTTAGCAGCAGCAGCAGCAGCAGCAGCAGCAGCATGCCCCTAGTTGTTCAATCTACTTCTTTGTCTTGCCACCCTAGCCCAGGAGGCCAGTTCCCTTCTTATCTGAAATATTGCGACAGCCGTCTCATTGGTCTCCCTCCAGCCACTGCTCTCCTGTCTAATGGGTTCTTCTCACTGCAGTTAGGGGGTCTTCCAGAGATAAACTGACTGTGAAACTCCCCACCTCACCACGATGCCAGCCCCCATGTGCTTTCCTGCTGTGTGCCTGCCTTTGGTCTCTGCACCCCAACTCCAGTCTCCTTCTCCTCTCTCTGCATCCCTGTCACATCCTGGTTAGGCCTTTGTCCCAACTGTTACTCACTATCCTCCCATAGTTAATACCTACTCTCCCTTCAGGTGTTAATTCAATATGAGGTCCCTGAGGGCAGCCTTTTCTGACTCTCTTACCTTGTCCCCTCTCCTCAGCATGTATTACTTTGGAGGCACCTTATAGCTCTCTGTTGCTGTGCTCATCCCAGTAGCTACTGAGCACCTATTTTGGGGGCCACTTGCTTCCCAGTATGTCCTGGAGGGCAAATAAAGTGCCGGTTGCCTGGAAGGCACTAAGAACTCATTTGTGGAATTGGTTCCCAGGGGCTGGGTGGTGAGGGTGGCAGTGGGGAGGGGTCTAGGCAGATAATGAATGCTATTCTGAGGTGTTGGAAGGAATCCTGGATGTTAGGCTCTGTGAGGAAGACATGTAAGGGCTGATTGTTCTGTGTATGTACTTGTTCCTTGTGTGTTTCACAAGACACATAGGGCCAATTTGTGGAGAAAAATGGAGGTGGTATTTGGGAGGTCTCAGAGAAAATAACCATAACTAATGAGTAGAACTGTAGGGAGAGTTGGGATACAATAATAAGAATGAACTTTCTAAAAAAGTGAGGCTAAACAATGGGCCACCCTTTGCGGAGTGCAGGGTACGTGACCCTCCTTGAGAGATCGTGTAGTGATGGTTTCTGCATCATGAAAGAGAAGATTGAATGATACGTGAGGCCCATTTCAGCCCCAATATTCTGATACAGTGAATAGAAAGATGATTCAGACCCCTTAGGAATGAAGGTGACTCATGCAAAATGCTGGAATCCAGCATTGCTGGGAGAAATATCCATAACCTCAGATATGCAGATGACACCATCCTAATGGCAGAAAGCGAAGAGGAACTAAAGAACCTCTTGATGAAGCTGAAAAGAGGAGAGTGGAAAAAGCTGGCCTAAAACTCAACATTTGAAAAACCTAGATCATGGCATCCGGCCCCATCATTTCATGGCAAATAGATGGGGAAACAATGGAAACAGTGACAGACTTTATTTTCTTGGGCTCCAAAATCACTGCAGATGGTGACTGCAGCCATGAAATTAAAAAACCCTTGCTCCTTGGAAGAAAAGCTATAACAAACCTAGATAGCATATTAAAAAGCAGAGACCTTTGCCAACAAAGGTCCAAATTGTCCAAGCTATGGTTTTTCCAGTAGTCGTGTGTGGATGTGAGAGTTGGTTCATAAAGAAGGCTGAGTACCGAAGAATTGATGCTTTCAAACTGTGGTTTTGGAGAAGACTCTTGAGAGTCCTTTGGACAGCAAGGAGCTCAAACCAGTCAATCCTAAAGGAAATCAACCCTGAATATGCATTGGAAGGACTGATGCTGAAGCTGAAGCTCCAATACTTTGGCCACCTGATATGAAGAGCTGACTCATTGGAAAAGATCCTGATGCTGGGAAAGACAAAAGGCAGGAGGAGAAGAGGGTGACAGAGGATGAGATGGTTGGATGGCATCACTGACTCAACGGACATGAGTTTGGGCAGACTCCAGGAGATAGTGGAGGACAGGGAAGCCTGGCGTGCTGCAGTCCAAGGGGCTGCAAAGGGTTGGACAAGACTGAGCGACTGAACAAAAACAAGGAACAAAGAAAACGTAGGTGCACAAGCTAGAGTTCATTTGTTTAACTCAGTGGTAAATACTCCACAGTCTGAGCATGTCACTCTGAAATCAAAAGCCAAAGAAAACAGAATCCAACATCCTGGGAGATTCATGTAGCATATAATCCTCCATTAAGGAAGGGAAATATGGCTACATCTAGAAAACAGCTCAGGTGAAAAGCTTATGCACCAGTGACTAGCTTTTCTGAGCCTGATCCACCACTGAACTACCTGCACCCATAGTTTCACAGGTTTTATAACCTCTTCAGTATAAATAAATAACTAAGTATACTTCTGCAGTCATTGATGAATGGGTACATGGAAAAATTTTAGGTATTGTGTGACATTTTAACCACTTTCCCCCCTTGATATCAAGCCTCCTTTACTTTCCTTTTTTCCCCCCTGCATTTAGTGCTAACAATCAGTTGCTTATTATGGTCTCTTTGGAAGGTGTTCCCCTCTTCTTGTCCATATTGCCAGAGCTGTGAAGTTTTAGACACGCCTGGGAAACACCTGGATCCTGAGCTAACTTCTGAGCTACTTCTAATCTTGTTATCTGCTTCTAAACTTTCCTAATCTACTGAGCTCAGATGTCTTTGAACCATAGGATGAAACTGATAAACACCAAATCCTTTGCTTTTGAAAAAAATCACATTAACTCATATATGAAACCCTTTTTTTTTTTTAACTATAATGTAGCTTTTTTATGCAGATTCCTAAATTTGCTATCCTATCCCACTTCTCAGACAGTTTGTAACATTTTATTTGCTATCTTTTGTTCAGAATGGAAGATGACATATTTTCTCACCTTGTACAAATAGTTTCATGCCTTAGCAGAAAAAGAAATGAGCTTCCCACATATGTTGTACTGCTCATAGTGTGCTGTGAAGAGAGCAGGAAAAATATTGAAATTATCTCTTTCCTGTGCATCCTAAAGGTAGCTATTAGTAAGATTATTTCAAGAAATACAACTTGGATTATTCATTCAAGAATACGGAATTTAGGGATGTCCCTGGTGGTCCAGTGGCTAAGATTCCAGGTTCCCACTGCAGGGGGTCCAGGTTCCATGCCTGGTCAGGGAACTAAGATCCAGCTTTCCCTGTGTTACAGCCAAAAAGTTAAAAAAAAACAAACAAAAAACAAGAAATTAAAAATTTTTACTAAATGTCTTATGTGCCAGGCACTTAGCAATATACTTATATATGTTGTCATTTAATCTTCATAATAATCTTATAAAACTGGTGGTATTATCCCCACTTTATGAGTGAGAAAACTGAGGTTTCAAGAGGTGAGGTTAGGCTTAGCATATAGCTTGGCACGTAGCTTACACATGATGGCAGCAAGATTTCAGCTCCAGGTTTGCCTGTTAGACTCCACAGTCTGGTTCACTGCCTCATACTGAAATACCTCCATCGGTAAGGTCCCTTTCTCCCTTTCTTTCCCTTGCCTCGTCCTTTCTTTTCGTCCTTTTTCTCCTGGTGTTTTCTCTCATTAATTGAGAATAAAGGAGTTAAAAAATACAACCATCATAACTACTGTGTAGGAAAGACACGTTAAATCCCTTTAGGTAGAGATCTATGTTTTTGAAAGATTTGAAGGTTAGTCAATTTGGGGAAACTTCTTTTAAGAAAAAGAATACAAAATTATAGTATTAAATTGGATATAAAGTGAAGACTTAGAATGGAATAAGAAACCTCAATAAATTACAGATTTGGGTGACAAATATAAGAAACATCACAAAATCTAAAAAAAAAAAAAATGCATTTTTGCTAATTCATGGATGCATCCTAAGGTGTTTTGTTCCTACATTTTTAGACTACAGAGTCTTCAATCACCACTTCATGTGAAAATGGTTTTCTAATATTTTCTATTGCTAAAGCTGAAACTCCAGTACTTTGGCCACCTCATGCGTTGACTTATTAGAAAAGACTCTGATGCTGGGAGGGATTGCGGGCAGGAGGAAAAGGGGACGACAGAGGATGAGATGGCAGGATGGCATCACCAACTCGATGGACGTGAGTTTGAGTGAACTCTGGGAGTTGGTGATGGACAGGGAGGCCTGGTGTGCTGCGATTCATGGGGTCGCAAAGAGTCGGACACGGCTGAGCAACTGAACTGAACTGAATATTTTCTAAAGAGATCATCAAAAGATAATTCAGATACTCCTAACATGGTTAATTTATATTTGGTTTTTATTAGAGTCTAGAAAATTTCTAGTGACTAGTTTCTGGCTCTGTTTCTCCTTTACCACCATACACTTCAGGTGCTGGGCACCACCGGACACACTTAGGTAAAGATTTCAGGTCTCGTGATTTAGGATTATAGGCAGTGGGAATATTCCTAGATGTCCTCCCAAGACAGCTAGTGATGACTTAACCATACACAGACATGACTACAAACCGCACTTATATGGCACGAAATCCAAATACAATCTAAATGTCTCCTCATCTCAACTTCCTTTAAGCCAGATTCAGAATTTTGGCCTTGGCTGCTCCAGTGCTATGATAGGAGACACGTGAAGGGAGAAAAGTCAGCAGAAAGAGTGGTCTAAAGTCATTTGCAGTTAAAATATCTTTTGTAAATTTTACCAAACCATGAGACCTAGCATCTCTTTTAGGACCTTAAAAGGTACATCTGCAAGTGAGGGGCCCTCAAACTTAATTTTTTTCTTGGTTTCCAAGAAAATCCAGCTCTGGAAGGATGGTATAACAAACAGGCAAAAGAAACAAAATAGTGTTTTGCTACAATATGCAAGAGTACATGCCATAGGGTGGCTTCCAAGTAATGGATGAGGTCCTATTCTGAACAGCCTGAGCTCCCCAAACCATTGAATGAGGCAAAGGATATTCTTTCAGTGTATTTTGTACTATAGTAAATAGTACCATGGAGATGAAGATGTTCTGGAACTGCTCAAACTCAAAGATTTCCTCACCCCCACCCTCATTTATATTTGCAAAAGACATTATTTGTAATGGGGTTATTTGCAAATGCAATAGATCTCAAAACTCCCAAATTGGTCTAATTAATATTAAATACACCCTTTGCTATCCTTCCAAGCAGGCCAGGATATACCCATAGAGAAAGAACATGTTCTTGCTGTTAGATGACACAGTAGAAAAATTATAGCAACACTAAAGAAAGTCTTTAAGATTTCATTGAGATGTAATCAAGCTTTTGTAAACTCACTTTTATATGCAGTTATAACATAGTTGCTCTAATTTGTATCTGGATAAAATCACCTTTATGTTGGGTCTCTTTACTGAATTGTTCTGACTGGTAATGTATTTGAACACCTAGCTTTCTTGGGTCTTGGGTATGTTTTCCTTTTAGTGGAAACTCTTGACTCATCTTACTCCCTTTCCTTTGTTCTAAATGAGTAACTGTTCTTATAATTGTGTCCTGTACCATTAACCTTATTATAATATTTACCAGTAAACTAGAGTATGGCTTATAAGTACACCTTAAAATAAATATATTATCATTTTTTTTTTACTGCTAATATAATCTTTGTTTTTATCAGAATGATTTTGGTAATCCATTGTGAACAATATTATTAATAGATCATATTATTGAAGTATTTTGGTCTTATATAATGAGTACATAGTTTATTGTTTAAAGTGATTGATTAGTGTAAAATCCTATTTCACCAAAGCTGAAAAATTACACTTTTGCTCTGTACCCACCATATAATTTCTATATAATGTACTTAAATTTTTTTTATAACCTCTGAAATGCTACATAGTTTTTGTTGCTGTTGTTTTGTTTTTGAGGGATGAAACTATTTCTCTGACGAACACACCATTTCAAGAGTAATGGCATTTTTTATTTATGAAGCTTCCCCCACTTTCATTTAACTGGTGTTGCTAAAACCTGATACACCTGGTCAAAGAAGCATTGTTTCAGAGGTCTTCAAACCTGAAATAGGAGAACAAAGGTTGAATTCATAGCTGAGAACACAACCATAGCTCCACTGCCGCTGCACTGCGCTTCTGTTCTCTTCGATATGGAAATTCCATCGCTATACAGATGCGACGCTCAGGGTTACTTAAAAGGGGAGAAGAATAATCTCTTCATGGTCTTAGTGCCCTTTCCCTTAGTCTTTTAAAATAACTGGTCTTAAGCCAACAGATAACTACTCAAAGTTCAAAGCCATATATGATTTAAGAATGCTGGAGGAGATTTATGGATTTCCCTGGTGGTCTAGTGGTTAAGATTCTGAGCTTCCACTGAAGGGAGCTCAGTTTTAATCCCTGGTTGGGGTACTGTAGCTTCCCTGGTGGCTTAGACGGTAAAGCGTCTGTCTACAATGCGGGAGACCCAGGTTCGATCCCTGGGTCGGGAAGATCCTCTGGAGAAGGAAATGGTACCCTACTCCAGTACTCTTGCCTGGAAAATCCCATGGATGGAGGAGCCTGGTAGGCTACAGTCTATGGGGTCGCAAAGAGTCGGACACGACTGAGTGACTTCACTTTCACTTTCACTTTGGGGTACTAAGGTCTTACATGCCACATGGCCAAAAAAAAAAAAAAAAAAAAAAAAGAATGCTGGAGGAGGTTTAAAATTCAGATATACATTCTCAGCTGTTCTTTGGAATTGAGGACTTTTTTACACAAAAGTTTTATATTTCTTGGATATCAGTGCTTAAACCGGAAGTTATTCGTATAATACAGACTGCAGGGCCCTACCCACACAGTTGCTAATTCAGCAGGTCTGAGGCAGAGCCCCAAATTTGCATTTCTGAGAAGTTCTAAGGTGACAAGGACCATAGTTTGAGAACTACTGATATAGATCATTTAATGATATGTATTTCCAAAATCAAGGTTGACAGGGGTTGCTCTACTTTTTCAAGAACAGCACATGTGCCCTTTAGAAGATGGAGAGTCATTGCTAAAGCCAGGGGGATAGTGATGATGACTTACAGCTTCACAGGTTCCTGTGGAACATCTCCAGCTACAGGTGTCCCAGCCCTACTAGTATGATACAATACTTTAATGCAAGAAATCATTAAACAGTGTCTTTGTTTTATTCTTATAAGAATATAATTGAAAATACATTTTATCTATAGTTCTTTTGTAGCTGTTTACTGACTGAACTGATACAGCAACTGACAACTTTAATTGTTGGTTTAAAGTGCAGAATATAGAAAAGGTATAATAGTTGTTATGTCCTCCATGCTATCTAAAGCCATTATGAGGTCTTAGCATTTAAAAATATATCTCTCAGTTTTTTCGTTGCCCCTACTCTGGTAAATATGTAAATATAATTATAAATACTAAGGACAAAGGAACATTTTACGAGTTGGAAAGATGAAATTAGTATTCCTAATACTATTTAGTGCCTCTAGTTTAGATCCTTAGAACACATGCTTAAAATGTTGGTTTTCCAATAAAGCATGTTAATGAACATGTCTCAATTACTTATTGAATAATCTCTCTAAAATGCCTGTTTGTGATTATTATAAGATAACATTCTTATTTTAATAGTAATTTTCAACTCTGAGAAGATAAATCCAAGGAATTCTAAAACATCTTCTACTTGGAGCATGATTTTCCCATTGATGGTGTCTGAAGGTTAAATAAGAACAAATGAAAAAATGCAGACAATGACCAAGAATGTTCTAGAATCAAGTCCCTATTAATGCATTTTTGAATGTCACAAAATGAGCTATGAAAGTGAAAGTGTTAGCTGCTCAGTCATGTCCGACTCTTTGCGACCCCATGGACTGTACTCTTCCAGACTCCTCTGTTCATGGGAATTCTCCAACAAGAATAGTGGAGTGGGCTGCCATGCCCTTCTCCAGGGGATCTTCCCAACCTAGGGATTGAATCTGAGTCTCCTGCATTGCAGGCAGGTTCTTTACTGACTGAGCCACCAGGGAAGCCCCTGGTGCAGATATTCTAGGCTCAGGATTAATGGGCTTGAAAGATGCCAATGATTTAATGAAACAAAATGATAAAAGATAATTCAATGAAGAGGATAACTTCTTCTGTATTTCTAATGGTCACTATGGAATTTTTAAGGAAATTGAAGCCAAGATGGATATTTGGCTCCTGGCTTTGACATTAAATAGTGAGAAATTCTTTATACAAGGAGCTTCACCTATGAGTCTCAGACTTGTCAGCTATAAAAAACAATACAGCTAGTCCGCTCACATTGTAGGGTTATGAGGATTAAATTTAATAAAGTACATGAAGTGTTATGTATACTGAAAAACACTAAACAGATGTGTAGTTTTGGTGGCTGTTCAGTGAAAATTGATTCTAACTTTCTTAAAAGTAATTTAAATTCTCTAATCAAATGTGCAATGTTGGCATCTTTACCTTGGCAGCACTTTTCCAGGATTCAAATGAGCAGTTTAATCATGTAAATTAGTTCAGTTCAGTTCAGTTGCTCAGATGTATCCGACTCTTTGCAACCCCATGGACTGTAGCACACCAGGCTTCCCTGTTCACCACCAACTCCCAGAGTTTAATCAAACCCAGGTCTATTGAGTCGGTAATGCCATCCAACTATCTCATCCTCTGTCCTCCCCTTCTTCTCACGCCTTCAATCTTTCCCAGCATCAGGGACTTTTCAAATGAGTCAGTTCTTAGCATCAGGTGTCCAAAGGATTGGAGTTTCAGCTTCAGCATCAGTCCTTCCAATGAATATTCAGGACTGATTTCCTTTAGAATGGACTGGTTGAATCTCCTTGCAGTCCAAGGGACTCTCAAGAGTCTTCTCCAACACCACAGTTCAAAAGCATCAATTCTTTGGTGCTCAGCTTTCTTTATAGTCCAACTCTGACATCCATACATGACTACTGGAAAAACCATAACTTTAACTAGATGGACCTTTGTGGCAAAGTAGTGTCTCTGCTTTTTAATATGCTGTTTATGTTGGTCATAGCTTTTCTTCCAAGGATCAAGCTCCTTTTAATTTTATGGCTGAAGTCACCATCTGCAGTGATTTTGGAGCCCCCCCAAAATAAAGTCTTTCACTGTTTCCATTGTTTCCCCATCGATTGGCCATGAAGTGATGGGACCAGATTCCATGATCTTCGTTTTCTGAATGTTGAGTTTTAAGCCAACTTTTTCAGTCTCTGCTTTCACTTTCATCAAGAAGCTCTTTAGCTCTTCTTCACTTTCTGCCATAAGGGTGGTATCATCTGCATATCTGAGGTTATTGGTATTTCTCCCAGCAATCTTGATTCCAACCTGTGCTTCATCCAGCCCAGCGTTTCTCATGATGTACTCTGCATATAAGTTAAATAAGCAGGGTGACAATATACAGCCTTGACGTATTCCTTTCCCGATTTGGAACCAGTCTGTTGTTCCAAGTCCAGTTCCAAGTGTTGCTTCCTGACCTGCATACGGATTTCTCAGGAGGCAGGTCAGGTGGTCTGGTATTCCCATCTCTTTGAGAATTTTCCACAGTTTGTTGTGATCCACACAGTCAAAGGCTTTGGCCTAGTCAATAAAGCAGAAATAGATATTTTTCTGGAACTCTTGTGCTTTTTTGATGATCCAATGCTGCTGCTGCTGCTAAGTTTCTTCAGTCATGTCTGACTCTGTGCAACCCCATAGACGGCAGCCCACCAGGCTCCGCCGTCCCTGGTATTCTCCAGGCAAGAACACTGGAGTGGGTTGCCATTTCCTCCTCCGATGCATGAAAGTGAAAAGTGAAAGTGAAGTCGCTGAGTGGTGTCTGACTCTTAGCGACCCCATGGACTGCAGCCTACCAGGCTCCTCCGTCCATGGGATTTTCCAGGCAAGAGTACTGTAGATGTTGGCAATTTGATCTCTGGTTCTCCTGCTTTTCTAAATCCAGTTTGAACATCTGGAAATTCATGGTTCACATATTGTTAAAGCCTGACTTGTAGAATGTTGAGCATTACTTTGCTAGCATGTGAAATGAGTGCAATTGTGTGGTACTTTGAATATTCTTTGTCATTGCCTTTTTTGGGGATTAGAATGAAACCTGACCTTTTCTAGTCCTGTGGCCACTGCTGAGTTTTCCAAATTTGCTGGTGTATTGAGTGCAGCACTTTCACAGCATCATCTTTCAGGATTTGAAATAGCTCAACTGGAATTCCATTACTTCCACTATCTTTGTTCACAGTGATGCTGCCTAAGGCCCACTTGACTTTGCATTCCAGGATGTCTGGCTCTAGGTGAAGGATCACACCCTCGTGGTTATCTGGGTCATGAAGAACTTTTTTGTATAGTTCTTCTGTGTATTTTTGCCACTTCTTAATATGTTCTGCTTCTGTTAGGTGCATACAATTTCTGTCCTTCATTGAGCCCGTCTTTGCATGAAATGTTCCCTTGGTATCTCTAATTTTCTGGAAGAGATCTCTAGTCTTTCCCATTCTATTGTTTTCCTGTATTTCTTTGCATTGATCATTGAGGAAGGCTTTCTTATGTCTCCTTGCTATTCTTTGAAACTCTGCATTCAAATGGGTATATCTTTACATTTGTCCTTTGCCTGTTGCTTCTCTTCTTTTCTCAGCTATTCGTAAGGCCTCCTCAGACAACCATTTTGCCTTTTGCATTTCTTTTTCTTGGAGATGGTCTTGATCACTGCTTCCTCTACCAGGTCACGAAGCTCCGTCCATAGTTCTTCAAGAACTCTGTCCATCAGATCTAATCCTTTGAAATTTGTTTGTCACTTCCACTTTATAATCATAAGGGATTTGATTTAGGTCATATCTGAATGGTCTAGTCGTTTTCTCTACATTTTTAACTTTAAGTCTGAATTCTGCAACAAGGAGTTCAGGATCTGAGCCACAGTCAGCTCCTGGTCTTGTTTTTGCTGATTGTGTAGAGCTTCTCCATCTTTGGCTGCAAAGAGTATAATCAATCTGATTTCAGTATAGACCATCTGGTGATGTCCATTTATAGAGTCTTCTCTTGTGTTGTTGGAAGAGGGCTTTTTAAACTAGAGAAGAATACAAATAGATTTTTTAAAATGTCACAGTTTTTTAACTTTTAATTTTATACTTTGAGTCATAAAATGGAAAAAAGATGGTGTCCAAACCTTAAAGTAATAAATATCTTTTTCAAGATTTTTTTTTCAAGTGTGTGGAAAAAAAAAATGACTGTCATACTTTAAGAGGTATAAACTTAATTTTTAACAATTTCCTAGTAGAATCCCTCACTTAGTAGTCATTAGTTGAAGAATTAAACAGGAAAAAGTCTATATTAGGACACACAACTACATTAAAAAATAAAAATTTGAGATATAATGTTTCCAAATATAATGTGTAGCTGCATAATTTTAAAATACTCCTAACCAGTAATAAGAAAAACTTCCCAAAGCAGTTTCTGGAATCAATAGCTATTTTAAAACTTTCTATGCTAGAATGGAAATCTGTTAAAAAAACAAATGTCACTCTCTTGTTCAGTGGTTTTTACCTACCTCTTATTCTGTAACTTCTTATTAATTAACACTGCCTTTAGCATTTTAAGTAATTTATTTAACATTTTATCATTTAAATATGTCATATGATATTGAATTTTTAAAAACTTGTATAGGATCAGCGTCAGAGAAGGCAATGGCACCCCATTGTACTCCAGTACTCTTGCCTGGAAAATCCCATGGACGGAGGAGCCTGGTAGGTTGCAGTCCATGGAGTCACTAAGAGTCGGACATGACTGAGCGACTTCACTTTGACTTTTCACTTTCATACATTGGAGAAGGAAATGGCAACCCACTCCAGTGTTCTTGTCTGGAGAATCCCAGGGATGGGGGAGCCTGGTGGGCTGCCGTCTATGGGGTCGCACAGAGTTGGACATGACTGAAGCGACTTAGCAGCAGCAGCAGCTTAGGAGCCGCCTAAGCATCAACCAAAGTATGTTTTCTCATTTAGCTTCCCAGGTGGCGCTAGTGGTAAAGAATCCACCTGCCAAAGTAGGA
The DNA here is from genome assembly GCF_029407905.1 of Bubalus kerabau. Taxonomy (NCBI): domain Eukaryota; kingdom Metazoa; phylum Chordata; class Mammalia; order Artiodactyla; family Bovidae; genus Bubalus; species Bubalus kerabau. Next base: position 185,306,557 of record NC_073625.1, on the reverse strand, counting down.
GATGTGAGAGACATGGGTTTGATCCCTGGTTTGGGAAGATCCTCTGGAGGAGGGCATGGCCACCCACTCCAGTGTTCTTGCTTGGAGGATCCCATGGACAGAGGAGCCTGGTGGGCTACAGTCCATAGGATCGCAAAGAGTCGGACAGTACTGAAGCAACTTAGCTTGCACAAGCATCAATGACTATCTTTTAACTTATGTATATGAGGTAAACTATTTTTTCTCCTTTAAGATTCTATCAGTTAGGATGTTTCTAGCTGAAAGTAGCTGAAAATGTTTATTATCTTGTAGTAATGGAAGTCTTGTGGCAGGACAGGCTCCAGGGTTGGCTGATTGATAGCTTGATCATGCATTAAAGGTCTTGACTTCCTTGGTATTGGCTTTTCCATGAAGAAGAGTGGTAATAAGAAGGCTATAGTACTTCCAAGCTTTCAGAATCATGGGGAAAACAGGAAGGCTTGTTAAGTCATTTATTGCTGAGCTCAATCCCCAGAATTTCTGATCCAGTAGGTCTCAGTTCAGTCGCTTAGTCGTGTCAGACTCTTTGCGACTCCATGGACTGCAGCACACTAGGCCTCCCTGTCCATCACCAACTCCCAGAGTTTACTCAATGGACTCACTGCCTCAATGGACATGAGTCAGTGATGCCATCCAACCATCTCATCCTCTGTCCTCCCCTTTTCCCCCTGCCTTCGATCTTTCACAGCATCGGGGTCTTTTCAAATGAGTCAGTTCTTAGCATCAGGTGGCCAAAGGATTGGAGTTTCAGCTTCAGCATCAGTCCTTCCAATGAATATTCAGGACTGATTTCCTTTAGGATGGACTGGTTGGATCTCCTTGCAGTCCAAGGGACTCTCAAGAGTCTTCTCCAATACCACAGTTCAAAAGCATCAATTCGTTGGCACTCAGCTTTCTTTATAGTCCAACACTCACATCCATACATGACTACTGGAAAAACCTACACTTTGACTAGATGGACCTTTTTTGGCAAAGTAATGTCTCTGCTTTTTAATATGCTGTCTAGGTTGGTCAGAACTTTTCTTCCAAGGAGCAAGCGTCTTAATTTCATGGCTGCAGTCACCATCTGCAGTGATTTGCAATCCCCCAAATATAAAGTCTGTTGCTGTTTCCACTGTTTCCCCATCTATTGACCATGAAGTGATGAGACCATATGCCATGATCTTAGTTTTCTGAATGTTGAGCTTTAAGCCAACTTTTTTACTCTCTGCTTTCACTTTCATCAGAAGCTCTTTAGTTCTTCTTCACTTTCTGCCATAAGGGTGGTGTCATCTGCATATCTGAGGTTATTGGTATTTCTCCCAGCAATCTTGATTCCAGCTTGTGCTTCATCCAGTCCAGCATTTCTCATAATGTACTCTGCATATAAGTTAAATAAGCAGGGTGACAATATACAGCCTTGATGTACTCCTTTTCCAATTTGGAACCAATCTGCTGTTCCATGCCCAAATTTTAACTGTTACTTCTTGAGCTGCATACAGATTTCTCAGGAGGCAGGTCAGGTGGTCTGGTATACCCATCTCTATAAGAATTTTTCACAGTTTATTGTGATCCACACAGTCAAAGTCTTTGGCATAGTCAATAAAGCATAAGTAGATGTTTTTCTGGAACTCTCTTGAGTTTTCAATGATCCAGTGGATGTTGGCAATTTGATCTCTAGTTCCTCTGCCTTTTCTAAATCTAGCTTGGAATTTCATGGTTCACGTACTGTTGAGGCCTGACTTGGAGAATTTTGAGCATTATTAGTAGGTCTGGGTAGGATCTAAAAATCTGCATTTCTTATAACACTACAAGTGATGCTGAAACTGCTGGTAGGTGGATGTTTGAGGATCACTGTAACACTCATTACAAGATGTACTTTATCATTTGGAGTAGAACAAAGCTCTTTTTACTCTTCTCATAATGCCTGATGCCATTTCTAGTTTGTCAGCTCAGTGTTTAATATTTTGTTAAATCAGTGCAAACGTAATTGCAGTTTCAGACTGTGAATTTTAAATAATTTAAACTCGTCTCAAATGCATCTTTATTAATCGAAATAGGAATAATTACAATTCACAAATTTCTGCCAGACAAAATAAGTTTGTTTATGCCCAGAGCATAAAAACTGTGCTTTGGAATTTGACAAACTCTTGGAAAGCATTTTCTGTCTCCTGATGGTTCTGGAAGAATCTTTGCTGCAAGACGTTGTCAAGATGATTGAAGAAGTGGTAGTCTGTTTACAAAAGGTCTGGTGAATGTGGCAGATGAGGCCATACTTCATATCCCAATTCCTTCAACTTTTGAAGTGTTGGCTGTGCGATATGCAGTCAGGCTTTGTCATGGAGAATTGGGCACTTTCTGTTGACCAATGCCAGTTGCAGGTGTTGCAGTTTTCAGTGCATCTCATCAATTTGCTGGGCTTCCCTGGTGGCTCAGGTGGTAAAGAATCTGCCTGCAAGACAGGAGACTCAGTTTCGATCCCAGGGTCAGGAAGATCCCTGGAGAAGGGAATGGCCACCCACTCAAGTAGTCTTTCTTGGAGAATCCCTGTGGACAGAGGAGCCTGGCGGGCTTTGGTCCATGGGGTCACACAGAGTTGGACATGACTGAGCGACTAACACTTTCACTCTCACTTTCCATCAATTTGCTGAGCATATGCCTCAGATATAATGGTTTCATCAGGATTTAGAAAGCTGTAGTGGATCAGACTGGCAGCAGACCAACAAAGAGTGACCATGACTCTTTTTTGGGTGTATGTTTGGCTTTGGGAAGTGGTTTGAAGTTTCTTCTTGGTCCAACCACTGAGCTGTTCATAACCAGTTGCTGTATAAAATCTACTTTTCATCGCACATCAAGATCTGATTGAGAAATGGTTCATTGTTGTTGTGTAGACGATTTTTTTGATTTGCAGTCAGCTCATGAGGCACCCACTTATTGAGCTTTTTCACCTTTTCAGTTTGCTTCAAATACTGAATGACCATAGAATGGTTGACATCAAGTTCTTAGGCAGGTTCTTGTGTAGTTCTAAGGGGATCAGCTTTGATGATGCTCTCAATTGGCTGTTGTCAACTTCCAATCATCCATCACTGCTGCGCTCCTCATCTTCAAGGCTTTTGTCTCCTTTGCAAAAGTTATTGAAGCACCAGTGCACTGTATGTTCATTAGCAGTTCCTGGGCCAAAGGCACTGTTGATGTTTTGAGTTGTCTCTGCTGCTTTACAACCCATTTTGAACCTGAGTAAGAAAATCACTCAAATTTGCTTTTTGTCCAATGTCCTTTCCCTAGTCTAAAATAAATATAAAGTGAACAGCAAATAATAATGAGGAAATTAGTAAAAACAAAATAAAGTGAGAAATGTGCATTAAAATGATGTATAACAAAACCACATTTATTCAAGAATGTATTTCAATATCAAATGGCAAAGTTCAACAATGCAAAACCTCAATTACTCTGCACCAACCTAGTAGAGTGGACCACTGGCCTGTATTCCCAGTAGTTGTGAAGTATGTTTCTTAGAAAATAGTTTGGGTCTCAACTTTTTGAACTGAGGACTGGTAGGATTGGTTCAAGCCACCAGTTTGCACTTCAGTTTACTTGTTCCTGTCTTGTAGAGAGCTCTTATTCTTTCTAGAATCCACATTTTCCTAATCTCCCAAATAAAGGGGGATAATTTGTCAATATTAAATTATTTAAAATACCTTCTGAAAGAGGCTACATGATCATTGTCTTTTATAATGAAAAAAGCAAAAATAAAGTTGTCTGAGCTAATACTGTAAGTGCTGCTAATCTAATTTTCCATCTGATCTTTATTTTTTTTAATATTTAAATATTTATTTTACTGCATTAGTTGTGGCACATGGGATCTTGGTTGCCCCATGTGGTATATTTCGTTGCATTGCCCAGGCTCCAGAATATGTGGGCTAAGTAGTTGCAGCATGGCATGCAGGATCTTCATTCCCTGTCCAGGGATCTAACCCATGAAGGTGGATTCTTAGCCACTGGACTACCAGGAAAGTCCCTGGTCTTTATTTGTAGTGATGGATTTTCTAACCTGAAGTTTTAACATTTTAAAAGTTTGCTTGTGTTGTTAAAGCTTCTTCCTGCCAATTGGCAAGTCTCCTCCTCTATCACCTGTCTTGCACCATCCCTTTGGTGTGGGTCCTCCATTTTGTGTAGGATGCTCAACAGAAACATGGTCTGTTTGTTTGATTGTCCTAGGCTAACCTTCAGCATCTTCATAAAGCTTTGGGAAATTTCTGGGCTGTGGATTTCTCTTTCATTTATGATCATAATGGCATTTTGGTGCCTTTTTTCTCATTTGTTCTCCCAATGGGAAGCACAGTGGAGGGAAATAATGTCTGTGGGTGGCCTGGAAAGACAGAGGACAAGTTCAGGCAAAGATGCAAGCTTTGCAAAAATATTTCACTTCTAGAAAATGGTTGGGTAGAAAAATTTATGTGTAAAATGAATCATTTTGGAGGTCTGAAGAAATGCAGCCTTTCCTGAGGCTTTCTCAGATCCCAGTGTGCAGCAGAGTAAAGAGAAACTGAAGGTGTTACTGATGTGAAATTGAGGAAGCTTTTAAATGGAGGGGGGAGGCCTAGGCTATTACTGCCAACACAGCAGGGGGCTGGAAGACACACTATGGAATCTGTCCAATAATTTCAACTACTTATGACATCCAACCCATAAGCAAGGCTTTCAAAGTTAGTAGGAGGTATTGGCCAATAGCAATTTAAATTTCTTGGTTTTTCTAAGTCCTATGGTGTACACCTCATTTTTGAGTCATCTTTTCCAAGAATTAAGAGTAGATGCCACGGATCTAAGGAAATAACTGAAGAGTAGATGTCTCTAAGGAATTAACTGAAGATTGTACTGAGAATTCGAGTGGTTTTGGCTTTGTCAGGCATTGATATGCATGCCATTAGAATCTAAAGCACAAGCTCAGCTGAAATTTCCTACCTGCACAGAAGAAGCCACCTCAACATTGATATTTTTTAATTTCAAGTGGTTACCTGAATTCAAAATCCAAGTGTGAAATTTCATCTGTTCTGGGCAGTACTCAATACTTAATACCCATGTTAATGATTAGTACCTCTTTCATTCAGATCAAGTTGTCCTAGCTAACCCTTTTGTGGTTTGGAGATGTGAGTTCATTTTTAAACCTTTGAAAATCCATGGGTTTTGTTTTTGTTTTTGTTTGCTTTAAAGGAAAGCAGAGACTCATGTTTTTGTTTGTTCATAGAAAACAAGAAGCAAAGTAACAGTGGGATTATGTTTATTCATTCACCAATGAAATTTTTTTATGATGACTCTTTTCCAGGTATTCACAGTTTGTTGTGATCCACACAGTCAAAGGCTCTAGCATAGTTAGTGAAGCAGAAGTAGATGCTTTTCTGGAATTCTCTTGGTTTTTCTATGATCCAGTGGATATTGGTAATTTGATCTCTGGTTCCTCTGTCTTTTCTAAATCCAGCTTTAACATTTGGGAGTTCTTGGTTCACGTACTGTTGAAGCTTAACCTGGAGAATTTTGAGCATTACCTTGCTAGCTTGTGAAATGAGTGCAATTGTGCATTAGTTTGAACATTCTTTAGCGTTGCCCTTCTTTGGGATTGGAATGAAAAGTGATCTTTTTTAGTCCTGTGGCCACTGCTGAGTTTTCCAAATTTGCTGGCATATTGAGTGCAGCACTTTCACAGCATCATCTTTTAGGATTTGAAATAGCTCAGCTGGAATTCCATCACCTCCACTAGCTTTGTTCATAGTGTGGAAAATTCTTAAACTGATGGGAATACCAGCCCATCTTATCTGTCTCCTGAGAAACCTGTATGCAGGTCAAGAAGCAACAATTAGAATTGGACGTGGAACAACGGACTGGTTCCAAATCGGGAAAGGAGTACATCAAGGCTATATATTGTCACCCTGCTTATGTAACTTATATGCAGAGTACATCATGCAAAATGCCAGGCTGGATGAAGCACAAGCTGGAAACAATGAAAACAGTGACAGATTTTATTTTGGGGGGCTCCAAAATCACTGCAGATGGTGACTGCAGCCATGAAATTAAAAGACGCTTGTTCCTTGGAAGAAAAGCTATGACAAAGCTAGATAGCATGTTAAAGAGCAAAGACATTACTTTGCTGACAAAGGTGTATTTGGTCAAAGCTATTGTTTTTCAGTAGTCATGTATGGATGTGAGAGTTGGACCGTAAAAAAGGCTGAGCACCAAAGAACTGATGGTTTTTAACTGTGGTTTTGGAAAAGACTCTTGAGAGTCCTCTGGACTGCGAGGAGATCAAACCAGTCAGTCCTAAATGAAATCAACCCTGAATATTCATTGCAAGAATTAATGCTGTAGCTGAAGCTTCAATACTTTGGCCACCTGATGCAAAGAACTGACTCATTGGAAAAGACCCTGAAGCTGGAAAAGATTGAAGGCAGGAGGAGAAGGGAATGACAGAGAACGAGATGATTGGATTGATATCATCAACTCAATGGACATAAATTTGAGCAAGCTCCGGGAGATGGTGAAGGACAGGGAAGCCTGGGGTGCTGCAGTCCATGGGGTTGCAAAGAGTCAGACACAACTGAGTGACTGAAAAACAACAAAAATTTTTCAGATTACCCATTTGTTCAGCAGGTCTTTTATTATATATTTACTATAGACAATATATTTTGGGACTAGAGATGAATTATGCCAGCTTGAAAACTGGACAGAGTGGCTTTTAAATGGGTACATTTGAATCTCAAATTTTACATTGTATATGTAATGTGGAATATTCTATGGCTATTTTCCATGGAAATAATCAAGTGCAGAGTTGGTTCTTGGATGTGAAGTCACACTCATTTTTCCTCCCTCTCTTTATTTCCTCATTCACCTGCACCTCGACCTGCCCTTATCTCCAACCCAGAAGATTGGTAGTACTATGTACCAAAGAGCCCAAATATCACTGCATGCTCAGAACCCTTGAACAGGGGACCTGAGTCATATTTGGAATAAACTGCTTTAAAAATTAAAAGAATATACTTTAAATTCCCTTGTTTCTACTGCTCATTTTTGAGCCCATTTGATTTTCATTCTCGCTTCCAGCTTTTACACTTCCACTACTGCTAAAACATAGAACCAAGGAGATCTATGGCAATACTGGCAGGTTGATGTTATGACATTCATTTCATAGGACATTTCTTGGAATAAGACTGTATTTTCTCAAATGTGACCCTTAGCATGTCCTTTAGCATGTTCTTTATCCTGTAAGAAGAAAAATACTTCTCTTGTTCTGTTGGAGTGGGTCAACTTGCAAAAATAAAGTATTGTCTTTATATGCTTTTAAAAGACTCTGTTTCAAATATGACAGCTTTTTCTTCCAGCAGCTATGTAAAATTTCTTAATTACTAACTTTGAGTAGTTTAAACAAGTTAAAAGTCAAGACACTGAGGAGAGATTTAAAAAATAACCTTTCCTAAGTTAATTTTAAATCCTAAAGGCCACATATATCTTTATAATCCAGGTTTATAAAAATGCCAGCTATCAAATTTGATACTAAAAACAGGATACCTCACAACCTTTGTGTAATAAGGCACAGTATAAATAAAATTAGAACATCATGTCTGTCCTTCCTCAATATTCCCTCTTTGTAATACTCCCCAAAGAAGAGATGTCTGACAAATTTCCCCTCTATTGCTCATGTCTGACCACCTTTTGCATTGGACATATTTAATTTTATAGGTTAAATATTTTAACAAAATGTGGGTAAAGATTTTTAGAGCATTTATTTCTAAAGAAGAATTAAGAGGAAACTTTAACATAATACCTTTTGTTGCCATCAATCTTATTTTAGCTCCTTATAGTCCATACTTTAGTTGGTTTTTCTGTATGATAACCTTAAACTTTCAAAGCTTATAATTCACAACCTGTCTTCATCTTTATCAGATCGTCACAATGATCTTTTGAGGGAAAAAATGGTGGATATTATGTCTAAATCTATAAAGTCTCATAATATATATGCATGTTGTGTGTATCAGTTCAGTTCAGTTCAGTCGCTCAGTCGTTTCTGACTCTTTGCAGCCCCATGAATTGCAGCACGCCAGGCCTCCCTGTCGGTCACCAACTCCTGGAGTTCACTCAGACTCACGTCCATCGGGTCAGTGATGCCATCCAGCCATCTCGTCCTCTGTCATACCCCTTTCCTCCTGCCCCCAATCCCTCCCAGCATCAGAGTCTTTTCCAATGAGTCAACTCTTCGCATGAGGTGGCCAAAGTACTGGAGTTTCAGCTTCAGCATCATTCCTTCCAAAGAAATTCCAGGGCTGATTTCCTTCAGAATGGACTGGTTGGATCTCCTTGCAGTCCAAGGGACTCTCAAGAGTCTTCTCCAATACCACAGTTCAAAAGCATCAGTTCTTCGGCACTCAGCTTTCTTTACAGTCCAACTCTTACATCCATATGTGACCGCTGGAAAAACCATAGCCTTGACTAGATGGACCTTTGTTGGCAAAGTAATGTCTCTGCTTTTGAATATGCTATCTAGGTTGGTCATAACTTTTCTTCCAAGGAGTAAGTGTCTTTTAATTTCATGGCTGAAGTCACCATCTGCAGTGATTTTGGAGCCCCCAAAAATAAAGTCTGACACTGTTTCCCCATCTATTTCCCATGAAGTGATGGGACTAGATGCCATGATCTTTGTTTTCTGAATGTTGAGCTTTAAGCCAAATTTTTCACTCCCCACTTTCACTTTCATCAAGAGGCTTTGTAGTTCCTCTTCACTTTCTGCCATAAGGGTGGTGTCATCTGCATATCTGAGGTTATTGATATTTCTCCTGGCAATCTTGATTCCAGCTTGTGCTTCTTCCAGCCCAGCGTTTCTCATGATGTACTCTGCATAGAAGTTAAATAAGCAGGGTGACAATATATAGCCTTGACGTACTCCTTTTCCTATTTGGAACCAGTCTGTTGTTCCATGTCCAGTTCTAACTGTTGCTTCCTGACCTGCATACAAATTTCTGGTTGTGAGTATATATACACATAAATGTAGGTAATGCAGTGTTTCTACATTTTAGTCCACTTCCTGCAGAGACGATAAAGTGGAGACTGCTACATCAAAGTTTCATGCAGGTTAATTTATCAAAGGAGATGCTGAGAGAAGGGAGATTGCTGAAGCTTGTGGCCAAAGCATTCCCCAACGCTCCTACTTGAATATTGTTAACAAATGATACTTTTCATATACACAGGAAGTCAAGGTTGGCATTACTAATATTGGCCAGCTTGGTGGAGGTGGTGTACAGGCATAGAATAGAGGATCGGAAGGACTGATGTTGAAGCTGAAACTCCAATATTTTGGCCACCTGATGTGAAGAGCTGAGTCATTTGAAAAGACTCTGATGTTGGGAAAGATTTAAGGCAGGAGGAGAAGGGGACGACAGAGGATGAGATGGTTAGATGGCATCATTGACTCAATGGACATGAGTTTGGGTAAAGTCCTGGAGCTGGTGATGGACAGGGAGGCCTGGCATGCTGTAGTTCATGGGGCCACAAAGAGTCGGAGATGACTGAGCAACTGAACTGACTGACTATAGAGATATGTTGATGAAGCTTAATAATCAGCTAAGTGGTTGAAAGCTACCCTTTACAGGTTTTTGTTACTGCCATGCCCTGGAATTTGTGAGATAACTGCCAATGGGTTAAGAATGAAGTATGTAACAATTTTTCTGGACAACGTTGGTGTTAATCAGGTTTTTTGTCTTGGCGATACAGATAATGGCTTTTACAACTGAGGCAAGCAAAGAATAAAATTCCATTGTAAGTTACTTTAGATATAAACCATGGAGTGATAAATCTATGGAGGAGGTATTAACTAGGAATTCAGTAGCAATGCAGGAGTATTGCAGTTTACAACAGATAACTGAAAAGTTGCCTTTGAAAAAATTTTCGAGGTCATCAAAGCAATTTAATGAATTACCCTCTATTTTGTAAGATCACACGTTAATAACAAATAATGTCTATACCTGTGCATTTCCTACTTTAGATATTTTATGTTTTTAATGTGATGCTGTGCTGTCAAAGTCCATAGTAACAATCATTCCAAATTGATTAAAACATTGAGTAAGAGATAGAACTTTCATTGTTGTACCGATCATAATCTTAAACTTATCAGCCCTAAACAAACAAAAATCATTAAGCATACAAGCCAAAGATGGCTATATATATAGTGTGATTTTAGGGTTTCATTTTTGAAATTTTAAAGTAACCTCACAGAATAAAATCGCGATGTTTCTTTAATCCTTCAATCAGGATTTTTGATCCTAGACTAGTTCCACTTATCCTGGGGCCAAACAGAATAGGTAACCCTGTCCCTTTGTTTATTTTGATGCTGAACATGTGGTAAGAGTACATAAGGATATGTTACAGGACCTGAGGGGTAAGGGGCAAAATTTTAAACAGGCCTAAGTGTAGATGAAGAAAAACACCTCTAAGCATATAAGGAAAGACGTTTCTTTTGCCATCTCCTGAGTTCTTTACAGGATGCGCTGGAACTCAGCAGGTATAGACCTGCCCTCTAGTGGATTTGGGGGCGAGAGGATTTAGGTTCAACCTCTGCTATGTCAGACTTGACAAGAATTATTAAACTCAACCGTCCATCAAAACTGACTTGATGGGGGTCTAGGTTAGGTGCTGAGTAAGGGGATATTTCAAGTGTCAGAAGAGGCTGAAGGTAACGCCGGTTCCTTAGCTTTCATCTGGGGGCACGAGGCCTTTAGCTGTTCTAGCCTCTCCGGTTGCACACTGGAACCGATGATCTCGGCTCCTCTGCCCGAGTGCGCTGAAGCTGAACTCCATCAGGATGGAACTTTGAGACGTGGCCCCGCGGGGACCTGCCCCACGGTCAGCGGAGAGCAGCCCCGACAGGCTTGCAAGCGAGGCTGCGGGTCCGCGCGTCGCCAGCCCATATTGTGACGGCCGCCCGGCGGGAGGGGCTCCCCGCCTCATCTTCCGGGCGCTCCAACATCTCGTGGGCCGCGAACATGGCTACGCCTGCCCGCTCGGACCGACCCCGCGGCTGCCTCCTGAGGAGGCGCGGCAGGCCCGGGGGAGCGGGTGGCTCTCCCACACTTGCGCCTGGCAGGTGCGTGGAAAGGCCGAGCACGTCTCCCGGGTAGGATAGGGGTAACAGCAGGGGAGATGGGATCGGGGCGGACGCCCCTAGCCGCAGGCCCCTCCGGACCGGCAACCTGGCCTCCGCTCACTTCCGCCGTCCCCGCCAGGGCGTGCTAGTGCGCCTGCGCCCGCGCCCCTCACGGCGGAAGTGGTGGCGACAAAGCTCGGTCCGCGGGCGCCGGGAGTGCGGGGCGGACCCGGGGTGCGGGGCGCGCCGGGGCGGCGGGCGGCGGGGAGGGCGGAGCCCAGGAGGCGGAGGCGGGAGCAGACCAGCACGGCCGCGTCGAGCCCGGGCCGGCTCGAGACCGGTCTCCTCACCTGCTCCCCTTCCCGCCCCGCCCGCCCTCCCGGTCACCGCCCTCACGCCGGGAGAGGCGCCCGTACGGCGCCGCCGCTTGGCAAGCCGCTCCCGCGAGCTTGCGGGTGAGTCCCCCGAAGCCCAGAGAGGGGTCTGGGGCTTTGAGGCGGGGGGGCGCCCGGATTACCCACTGTCCCCCCGTTTCCAGAAACTTCTAGGTCTGGGGGAGCGTCCAGAGTACCCGGCTGGGGGCGTCTCCGGGGCGCTGCCCGGCCGGCGTGAGTTGAGGGATGCGGGCGGCCAGGGCGCGGGCGCGGGGCCTGGAGCTCCTGGGGCGGTGGGCGGTGGTCCCTCCCCGCCCCCGTCAGCGCTGCTTCTCCGGTTTCTCTTGCAGATGCTGCTGCTAGGGGTGGTGGGCGCAGCCGCGGGCCGCGTGGCCGGGAGCGGGGGTGACGGCCTGGGATTCCGGGGGCTTCTCTTGTTCTCCTCTCCTTCTTCCCAGTGTGGCCGTGGCTGACACTAAAGACTTTGTAGCCATCAACCCAAGTGCAGTTTCGATGGAAGATGAAGGTAAAGGCCCCCCGGCAGGCGGGTTGCAGCGCGGAGTTGAGGGTGTGGTGGCTGGCTTTTAAGTTGTCTTTCTCCACGTTTTTGGTTCTGATTTTATTTTTTTCCTTCTATTGTGAAGTCCAAGGAATTGCCTTCCTGAGGTATCTAGCTTGTATTTTCGTAACATAGGGAGTTTCAGAAATTAAGGTTCTGTAGGGTGACTGAGCTTGATAATGCTTTCCGGAGGAACCTGCTTTCTTTAGCTTGGGGTTTGGAAGGGAAGTTTTCATTTCAGATGGCATCTCTGCTGTTTCCATAGCTCTCAGAGAGGAATCACTCCAGGGGAGGTGGAGATGGGAAGGGAAGGCTCTGCACTGCATCCCTCTGTATTTGCCTTTATTTGATTTAACTGGATTCCTTTATAAGAAAACAATTTTTTAAATTAAGTTCAGTTTTGGGGAAAAAATTCAGTGTTTTTCAGTTCACAAAAATAAACTCTGACTTTAGCTAGATATTATGAGGTGATTTCCTTTCTTGAAAGTTCCTCCTCGTTTCAAAACATGCCTTTATAGGAGGTTGACAGTGGAACCTGTTTGTCCACTGGACGCTGCAAATACACCGGATTATCATTCACATGTTACTCGATTCTTTTGGCCTTATAAAATATTTAATACTTTCATACACAGCACTTTTTTTTTTTTTAATCGTTGAACAACTCTGAATAAATGTCGTTGTTTTTTCCCTCTTGAAAGAACCGCACTATTCTTTGGACTGACTTGTGTGTGATTATCTTTTTAAATTTATTCCTTTTTTTTTTTTTTTTTTTAATAAAGTGGGGCTGCAAGATGCTATGAAAGATGTTTACATATCACATTTTGTCCTCATGTATCTTTGGTTTTTAAAATTTGCACCTGGTACAGCGGAGCTGCAATTGTGCTTTCTGGCTGCTTTTCTAATTTGTTTTTCCATTGTTGAAAACATAAGGTTGATTGTACTAAGTAGGACTAGTTATTTTAAAATAGATGTTTCTTATATGTGATAATCTATTTCGTTGTCTGAGACCCCTGGGATGTGAGGGAAATATGACAAAAGGCATGATTATCTTGCTTAATTTTGCTCTGGATGGATAATTGGTAGAAGACATTTTCTGAAATACTAATGTAAATAACTGCAGAGGATGTTTACTGTCTAAATTAGATCTTTAGAAACAGCATTCGAAAGCAGTGATTTTTGCTGGTAATATGGAAAATCACTTTTCTGAATTTTTTTCTGCCTTGTCTGTATTAATAGGTTTAAGGAAGGCAGATCTTTTCCTCACAAGAGACAAAGAATATTAAATGCATTCATATACCTGTTTGTTGGTAGTTGCATCTTAACATGTGAAACTTGAGCTTCTGCTTTACCATGTTTACCAGAATGTTACCAGATTTAAGAGTATAGCCTAAAGTCAGTGGGTTGTTACATGTTGCTTTTCTGTTTCTTGCTCTTTCTTGAAAAGGAGTATGACTAGTAAAGCTGATTCTCATTGTCTGTTGGGGTGGGAGGGAGTGGTTGTGAGACAGGATGAGGTGGGAGGGAGTGGTTGTGCTTTGGAAGCTTGGTATACACTTGTGGCTGACTTGGTACTTTATGGTTAAATAATGATTGGGCCTCATAGTAAAAGGTTATTCAGTTCTTAAAAACTGGTGGGGGTTTCTGCCTCATAATAATTGAGGCCATTTTTGTCAGCTTTTCATTCCCATTACACTGTTTTTCCCTTTTTCTTAAAGCATATTTAAGAACTTGTGTATAGCCTAGAAAATTTCAAAACCGATTGGCTGTTTTGAAATACTTAGATCGCTTTCCTTTTTATAGACAGTGTTCTCTTTCAGATAAGATATATTAGCATCTTACGGGTGTGAAACAAATGGATTGGAATTATACCTTAACCACTAAAAGTTGCGTGACTTTTTAAGTAAACTCATCTTTCTGAGCCCCTCTGGAAACATCTATAAATGGGATTGATAATATTTAGCTTACATATTTAGGAGAGTTAAGTGAGAAACCCTGCATAAATTCTCTTGAGAGAGAGAAAGGCTAGCATTGAAGATATGCATTGTGGAACCAGACAACTTGATTTGAATGCTGGATCCCCACTTACCATCATGTGGCCTTGTGCACATTAATAAAGCTGGTTTTGTTTCGGTTTCTTTATCTGTGAAATAAAGATATTGATAGAGTTTACCCAGGTGATGTAGTGGTAGAGAATCCGCCTGCCACTGCAGAAGATGCAGGAGACGCCGATTCCATCCCTGGTAGGGTAGATGCTGTAGAGTTGAAAATGGCAGCCTACTCTGGTATTCTTTCCTAGAAAATCCCATGGACAGAGGAGCCTGGTAGGCTACAGTTCATGGGGTCTCAAAGAGTCGACCATGACTGAGCAACTGAGCATACACACACATACCATGTGAGTAGCGTTTAGATTGTTCGTGTTTAGAAAAAGTATGTGGCAGTGCTCAGTAAATGTTAATTGTAAGTAGCCTTGCCTAGTGTTTACATCGTAATGTTATAACATTGAATATTGAAAGGGGGTACAGTAGTGGCCAGAATGCTCTGCATGAAGTTGTCATTATTAGTTACGGAATGGGTAGAGTTAAGGGCAGAATTTTCTTTAGTGTTAAGGCCTTAAACCCATAGAGAAAAATTGGAGCTCTGCCAACAAACCAGGGGACAGGGTAAAAAGAGACAGGCTTGGATTTGAATCCTGTCGGGTACTTTTTTTTCCTCTCCTAAAAGTCTCACGAGTTACTCAGTTTCTAAAGCTTTCTTAGCTGCTAAGTTTTTCCATCTGTAAATGGGCTAAATGCCTTTTTCTGGAAGGTGAGTGTAAGGAGAGAATGAAGCCTGGTATGTAAAGTGCCCAGGAGGATGGCTGATACACAGCCTGGTGAGCCTCTGAGTGATTGCTTGCTGCTGTTCCCCAGAAACAGAGACTCCTCTGGTTGGTGTGTAGGTAAGTTCCCCCTACCTCTAGGTGTGCGCAGGATGGAATTGCCAGTGGCCCCAGGAGCAGGAGCCTGGAGGTCCTAGGGCGTGTGCCATGTCTACAACTTCATCTGTATGACTCCTTTCAGCCACGGTGCTCATTTCTTTCTATACTTTAGTTTTGATTCTTCTGGACCTTTCTCCCACTTTATCGGCAAACCTTGACCAGTTTTTGGCCTTAGCCTCCAGGATGAATACTCCAGTCAGTCACTGGAAGTATCTGAAATGTTAGTTTCCTGGGAATTTCAGGGACTGGTCCTACACTTCCATTTGTGGGTTAGGATTTTATCCATATCCTAGATCAAAGCAGATAGCATGTAGGAATTGAAGATGCACAAAAAAAAAAGGCTCTTTTTTTGATTTTTTTAAAATTTATCATTTGGATGTTTAAAAGGATGATTTATTAGAAAAGCTATTTCCAGCTGGATAATTTGCATATCCTTCCCAATAATGGATTTTTTTCTGTGGAGGAAATCTGGTCTTTTACATAGAAAATCCACTATAAATTTAATACACACGAAACTATTTAAACGTAACCTTAAATATAGAGATTAGTAACCTTCAAGATTTTAGGACATGCTTAATTTAAGGTTAGAGGATAGGCTAGTCCATCTAGAATAAATTCACTCGAGCTTTTTGGATAGCATTTGAAAATGATAGTATGTTTCTTTGCACTTTTTAAAATAGTTTCTTATTTAAGTTCAAATTGTTAATCACTGGAAATGTGTTAAGAAAAGATTATGTTAGGATAGTTGGAGGAACTGTAAGGAAAAAGGGATGAGAAGCCATGTTAATTGTATTTCTTTAACAGGAAATAATAGAAAACCAAGTTGTAAAAATATTTTATATCTTTAGCTGTGGAAAATAATTTATTATGTTTGTTGTTTTGTTAATAAAATAATTTTAATCAGTATTTCTAGAAAAGAGTTGAAACTAAAAATTATGTGGTAGCATTTTATAAACTGTAGTAATTTAACCCAGAGTTAGGATGCTGCAGAGAATGTTGGTAAAATGTCATCTTCCGACAGTTCAGCCCTAAAGATGTGATTTGTCTTAATGTTTTTATTATTCATTTAATGTCAGCAGAATTCAACTCTGTTAACTGAAGCAGTACCAATCAAAATAGTCTAGGGAACATCCCCCTTGAACCTCAAGGCTGATTTTCTTTTGTGATCTTGGTTAACCATAATCTGTTTAAATTTCATAATCAAGTTTAAATTTTGTTTTAAAGTAGGAAGGAACACCTTGGTTGTGGTTTAGTCGCTAAGTCGTGTCTGACTCTTTGCGACCCCATAGACTGTAGTCTGCCAGGCTCCTCTCTGTCCATGGGATTCTCCAGGCAAGAATACTGGAGTGGGTTGCCATTTCCTTCTCCAGGGGATCTTCCCAACCCAGGAATTGAACCCAGGTCTCCTGCTTTGCAGGCAGATTCTTTATCAACTGAGCTACAAGGGAAGCTCTAAGAACACCTTAGCTTGATGGTAAAATTAGCTGGGATAATTTTAAATTACACCGTTGTTACATGTAACATCTTAAAGATCTCTTTATACGTTCAAAAATTCTTCCCACCTTTACTTTGTTAAAAGACAGATTTTCTTTATAGTAATTTCAGGCATCAGTTGTGACAAGATTATTTTTACAGTTTTCATGAGGACAAGTGTTGGTAAAAGACAGTAAAGTAAAAACTTGTTGGGTGAACTCTTGGTTAATGCCATCATTTCCTGCAGGAAAAGATTTCCCAAAAAAAAAAAAAAAGGCCTTCAGTGCAATTTCCTCTTGAATTTATATGGCTGCTATTTATATGCATTGGTTAATATGTGTTCCAGCTTTAAGGTTCTACGTTAATATTGACAAAGGTATACATCCTAGAACTAGTCTTTTCTTAGTATCTGGGGATTGGTTCCAGGAACCCAACAGATACCAAAATCTGAGGATGCTCAAGTCTGTGATCCAGAATGGTGTCATAATTTACATGTAGCCTGTGCAGATGCTCCCTTACACTTTAAGTTATCTCTAGATGGCTTATAATACCTAATGCAATCTAAATGTTTTATGTAAATACCTGTAGAAACAATGCAAATAGTTGCTAGCATGCAACAAATTCAAGTTTTGCTTTGTGAAACTTTCTGGAATTTTTTTTTTTTTGATCTGCAGTTGGTTGAATCTGCTATACAAAACCTGTGGATAAGGCGAGTCGACTGTACAAGGCAATAAGACTGTACAAGGCAATAAGGCGAGTTGACTGTACAAGGCAATTACTTGAATTAGGTTAGTTTAGGCTAAGCTTATTGGATACATTTAGGAAAAAAACGAATGAAATGTTACAAGGCTATATATAGTAGGTTAAGGAAGGAGAAAGACAGTAACAGCAGGGGTCAGAAGCATCACTTTAAGATGATTCCTAACTGGGCATCTAATTCACCTTCAGTCTCTCTGCACCTGGTATTAGAGAATGTATGAATATGATTATGTGTTTAATATTCCTGTTAATGATAATTTCTTAAGGGAGATCTTTTGGCTTGGCTTTTGATCATTTCATGATGACACAGACTTAAACTTGTATCCCTCATGAGGAAATAATTCTTTATTCTTTCAGAAAACTCTGAGACATTGAAGGATCCTTGTAGAAATTATTTTGATTTATTTACTTACATAAAACAAATAATCTGATAAAGTTGGAATAGCAGTAGGACCCTGACACTGAATATATTTGCTACCCTGTACTGGTGTTTAATGTTCAACCCTTTATAGGAAAACTCAGAATAATAAGGCAGAAGTATTTAGGTTGTTACCCATAATACTTTTCTGGATCATTGTTTTGTTTTGTTTTTTTAACTGTGAATTATAAATTAAAACTTTTGATTAGGTTGTGAATTTTAGGTACTGAATTTAAAGTTATCTTGATTGTGATGTCTTAAAGTCACAACAAATAAAGCATTTCCTAAGAACTATTAATGTAATGAAGTTCTATTGTCTGCGTAGAATAAAGGTCAACTTTAAAACAGATCCTGGATTTTTATGTCACCTCAAAGCCTTTCATTTGCTAAATAAATTAACATTTTGGTGCTGTATATCATGTTATGAATGTGTTATATATGTCTTTATTGAATTCAGTTCAGTTTAGTTGCTCAGTCATGTCCGACTCTTTGCAGCCCCATGAACCGCAGCACGCCAGGCCTCCCTGTCCATCACCAACTCCCGGAGTCCACCCGTATATGCAGTTATTTCACTGGATTTGTTTGATTGTCTGTTTTAGAGTTTCCCTAGTGGAATGTTTGCTGCATTTACCTCTGCGTTTATACATTGGGACGGGCAGAAATGCTAGTTGGTTCAGGCTTTCTTTGGGAATCTTATCTCACTTCCATCTTGAGTGTCAGTTCTACATTGGCTTGGAACAGACAAAAGTGATTCATGGCACAAGTGCCAGGAATAGCATGCGAGCCGCTTTTTAATGGCAGGTGAACTAATCTCTCAGAGTCCTTTTCTTAATGCTTGTCAGGGCTGCCGTTTACTGTGATGGGATGTTAAATTTCAGTTTCCTTTCCTACTCCAAAAAAAGAGGATATGGTGTTTGCTGACCACTCTTTAATATCTGCCAGCCCCCAACCCTAGAGGTTGGTAGTCTGTTATACCTTGATGTGTACCCTTAATTCATTTGAAGGATCAAGAGGTGAGTTTCTTCGGATTTCTACCAGTGGTAGAACGAGGGGAATTGGACATGTATCTACATTAGAATGATGGAAATGTGGGGTAGGGATGGATGAGAGACCCATTTTACTCCTCCAGAAAACTAGCAGAACTTGGACAGTATCTCAGTAATAGGGAATGCTGGGGAGGGTTGAGTCAGAAGTGACTGCAGCTGTAGAACCAGTGCAAGTGGGTGAGTGGAGGTGCTGCTGATTGGCTGGAGGAGTTGGCTGATGTGGGGGCTGGCCAGAGGGACGGTGTTGAAGGTCACATTGTATGTGGAGAGAAGTTTGTTTTAAAATTGAACATCACTTGGGCTAGAAGTCATCGAAAAAGCAAGAGTTCCAGAAAAACATCTAATTCTGCTTTATTGACTATGCCAAAACCTTTGACTGTGTGGATCACAATAAACTGTGGAAAATTCTGGGAGATGGGAATACCAGACCACCTGACCTGTCTTTTGAGAAACATGTATGCAGGTCAGGAAGCAACAGTTAGAACTGGACATGGAACAACAGACTGGTTCCAAATAGGAAAAGGAGTACGTCAAGGCTGTATATTGTCACCCTGCTTATTTAACTTCTATGCAGAGTACATCATGAGAAACGCTGGGCTGGAAGAAGCACAAGCTGAAATCAAGATTGCCAGGAGAAATATCAATAACCTCAGATATGCAGATGACACCACCCTTATGGCAGAAAGTGAAGAGGAACTACAAAGCCTCTTATTGAAAGTGAAAGTGGAGAGTGAAAAAGTTGGCTTAAAGCTCAACATTCAGAAAACAAAGATCATGGCATCTGGTCCCATCACTTCATGGGAAGTAGATGGGGAAACAGTGGAAACAGTGTCAGACTTTTATTTTTTTGGGCTCCAAAATCACTGCAGATGGTGACTGCAGCCATGAAATTAAAAGAAGCTTACTCCTTGGAAGGAAAGTTAGGACCAACCTAGATAGCACATTGAAAAGCAGAGACATTACTTTGCCAACAAAGGTCCATCTAGTCAAGGCTGTGGTTTTTCCTGTGGTCACGTATGGATGTAAGAGTTGGACTGTGAAGAAAGTTGAGCGTGGAAGAATTGATGCTTTGAACTGTGGTGTTGGAGAAGACTCTTGAGAGTCCCGTGGACTGCAAGGAGGTCCAACCAGTCCATCCTAAAGGAGATCAGTGTTCATTGGAAAGACTGATGATAAAGCTGAAACTCCAATACTTTGGCCACCTCATGCGAAGGGTTGACTTATTTGAAAAGACCCTGTTGCTGGGAGGGATTAGGGGTAGGAGGAGAAGGGGACGACAGAGGATGAGATGGCTGGATGGCGTCACCGACTCAATGGACATGAGTTTGGGTGAACTCCGGGAGTTGGTGATGGACAACTGGCGTGCTGCCATTCATGGGGTCGCAAAGAGTCTGACACCACTGAGCGACTGAACTGAACTAAACTGGGCTAGAAGACCAGGGTTCAAAGCAAGCTCTTAGGGCAAAGATCTTCAGCTGTTCCTCATTCACTTTGAACAGGATTTGGCAATAGCCCTTGTCCATTAAATGAAAATACTGGCTTATTCACTCTAACTCAGTAGTGCTCAGCTGGGGGCAGTTTTGCCCTCCATGGGACATTTGGCAGCATTTAGAGAGGTTTTCATTGATCACAACTGTGGGAGGATACTTTTGCCATGCAATGGATAGAGGCCAGTGATTTTGGTACACATCCTGTCATTTACAAGACAGTCCCCTTGTCCCTACCAGAACAAATAATTACCTGGCCCCAAACGTCAGTGCTGCTGAGATTGAGAAACATTCTAGCCAAAGGCAAGGAAGTTAACTCCTTTAAGCCTTGATATCCTCACTTGTGAAGGGAGAATGATGACTCTACCTCATGAGAAAGCTGCTCAACAAATAAATATTTCCTTTACCTTGGTTGGTAAATAGATTTGAGGACCTTACTTTTGGCATTGATCTTTCTTCTAATTTCAAGGCTTCACATATTTTTCAGTGAGATGAGTGGGATGCCTAGGAAACTATAGCAGCTTTTTTTCTCATAGTTCCTTCAAATTATGTTGTTTTCGACTCGGTTGGCTTGGGGTTTGAGTATTTCATGATTTGTTTCTATGAATGGGCAAAAATGTTAAAATCAGGATTAAAAGCTTTTTAATCTAGGCTAAATTCTTTATTTCACTAGCTTTCAGAAATTCTACTGTTTGAAAGCAGTATTACTGTTCTTTGAAGTCTTGTGAATTATTTGTTTCAGAAAATGGCAGGCCTCCTGTCTTTGATGTCCTTTTCCTTTTTATCCAGTTACAAAATTTCAAGTAGCCTCCTCTTAGAAGTCAGCGATTTCTTCAGATTTGCTTATTTAGGTTTGGATAGGTGACTTTCATTTGCTTGTCAGTTATCTTTTTATTCTCTTTTGTTAGGTGTGGACATTACCACCAGCTCGTCCACTCGTGTTTGGGACAGGAAACATGTATTTTCAGTTCTAATGCAAGGGACCATTCTAATATTCTCACTGTGTTTAATGTTTCTTTACATGTATATAGTTGTGTGGCATTGTCATTTTTGAAGAATCTTTATTGGTATCACTGTAGGAAAAATGGAGGCAATGGCAACCCACTCCAGTGTTTTGCCTGGAGAATCCCAGGGACGGCGGAGCCTGGTGGGCTGCCGTCTATGGGGTCGCACAGAGTTGGATACGACTGAAGTGACTTAGCAGCGGCAGCTGTAGGAAAAAAAAACAGTTCCGTTTTCCTATACATGAATTTCCCCATCTGTCACAAGAGATTAATAAAGTAAAGGTGACTTTATGGTAGCAAAGTAATTCTCATTCAGCTTAAATCTTAAGATTCAGAGTTGGTAGCTTTTGATGCTATTGTTTCTGACCTCAAATTGCTGAAAGGGCTTTTACAGCTCCCTGCTGTACCTATAGCCATTTCAGTCAGGAAAGTACAAAGTGTGAGGAAGGCTACAGTCATGTCTTTGATTTCATAAGTGATTGGTTTGCCATAGCCTGTAAAATTAAGTCCATCAGTTAACTACTGTATGAAATGAATGTCATTAGCATAGGAGGAAGGAGGAGAAGTAATCTACCATTGGTCTGTAGATTTCAAGGAAAGTGATTCCTTTAACAAAAGAGGACCGCAGTCTTTTTTTAAACTCTGTTATTACTGGTAAAATAATTGTTGTTAGCTGAAGGCTTTAAAAAATGGTAGTTGGATGTTTAATAATATGTAATTTTTCTTCATAATGTAATAATTTAATTGTAATTAATATCTTTCTCGTGTAAGGAGGTACTTTGAAACTGCAAGCATCCTGCATCTCATCATACTTTTCACAGGCCAATTTTTGCCTCTGTTGGAGGCTCTTGCTGGCAGCAGTTAATACTGTGGTGATTACTTAATGATGATTTTCTCTTTCTTTTGTCAGAGAGGAAGAAAACTTTACACTTCTATGTTTTTCTGGCTGGTCTAAGAATTAGAATGGCATGAGACAGATTAACAGGAGAAAATCAAATTTTAATTTGTATGTACAGGAACCGCACATTGATGAGAGTCAGAGACTGCACAATAATGAGAGGTTCAAAGACAGGAAGGCAAAATGAGATGAGTATGCCATTCTGAGCTAAGGAATGGGGTTAGGGGCCTGGGGCTCCCAAGGACAAGAGGATCGTGTTTGGTAATTAGATATTTGCTTTGCCATATTGATAGAGCAACTTAATCTCTGGTTGTAACTCTTTTTCTGGGTAAAATCGCTAGTTCAGATTCTGTAGTAGGTTGTCAAGGCGTGAGCAGTAGTATCCCTTGAGCATACCGGATCTCTTTTGCCTTTAGCTCAAAAAAACCCACATGCCAAAGTGGTATATCTTGGGGAGACCTGTTCTGAACTCCTGTACTCTCATTCCTTCTATATTTGCTAATTGCAGTTCTATGTTAAGAATTGATGTTTTCCCTTCATTTACTAATTGCCCAATTGTTTATTTACATGGATCTGTGGATATTTATTTTTACCATATGAGTTAAAACATAATGCTTTCTTGCTCAAATCATTCCAGTTTTGGTTATTGAGAACAATTACAAATTTGCCTGCTGTGTCCTTTATACAATGCATCTATAATATTGTGAGTACTGATTTACTTTCTGATACCACAGTTTCTAGGTACAGCTCATGTTTTACCTGTTTGCAACAGCCATGGAATCAAACTGTTTTTTTCAAAGAAGGCAGATTCATTTTTGGAGAAGGCAATGGCACTCCACTCTAGTACTCTTGCTTGGAAAATCCCATGGATGGAGGAGCCTGGTAGGCTGCAGTCCATGGGGTCGCTAAGAGTCATACACGACTGCGTGACTTCACTTCCACTTTTCACTTTCATGCATTGGAGAAGGAAATGGCAACCCACTCCAGTGTTCTTGCCTGGAGAATCCCAGGGATAGGGGAGCCTGGTGGGCTGCCGTCTATGGGGTAGCACAGAGTCGGACACAACTGAAGCGACTTAGCAGCAGCAGCAGCAGCAGCAGATTCATTTTATTGGAGATTGGTATCTAGAAGCCAAGATCTGGGTGCCAGGCGTGCTCAGTACTCTTGGGATGTTACTGTTTCTAGGTCCTCTCAGTAGACAGAGCTAGCACATATATGTACAGTAATACACGTTTGTAGTAAACATACATTTTTATTTCCTTATCTATCAATCTGTAAATAAAAATCACGAGTTCTTACTGATGCTGCCACTTCCCATCCCATACCTCAAGACGCAATTAGCTCCCTCACCCCCTGGCCAGCTTTTCCCCTTTGATTTCCTTCTCCAAAGGTAGGAACCCTGATTCTTACCCACAATATATTTACTTATTTGTTCAGTCCTTGTGCACACCCACAAAAGTAGTTTCAAAATTGCTAACCTTTCCCCCGTGAGAAACATTGAATTTTTTTTTTTCCTGGTAAGATGAGATAATTACCTATATAGTTTTCATCCTTTTTTTCTTTTGTGTTTTTGTTGTCTCTAATTTTCTCTGTTTATGTTGCGTTTGTTAGCAAATTGAAGTTTCTGTAGTTATTTTTTCTACCCCCCCTTTTACCTTTATGATATAATGAAGTGTTAAAGAACGTATGCTCATGAAGAGTTGCAATTTTCTGAGTTTGTTTCCTTACTCAAAGTTCTGTGTATTTATGCCTTTTTGTTTCTGGTAGATGCAGGTCTGTGTAGATGAACTCCCTCAACTTTTGTTTGTCTGGGGAAGTATTTCTCCTTCATATGTGAATGATAACTTTGCTAGCTAGAATACTCCTGAGTGACAGGTTTTATCTTTCAGTATTTTGAGAATGCTATTCTACTCCCTCCTGACCTGTTTCTGCTGAGAAATCTGCAGGAAGCCTTAGAGGGTTTTTTGGTAGGTTCAGTTCAGTCGCTCAGTCGTGTCCGACTCTTTGCAACCCCATGAATCGCAGCACGCCAGGCCTCCCTGTCCATCACCAACTCCCGGAGTTCACTCAGACTCACGTCCATCGAGTCAGTGATG
This sequence comes from Bubalus kerabau, assembly GCF_029407905.1. Lineage (NCBI taxonomy): Eukaryota > Metazoa > Chordata > Mammalia > Artiodactyla > Bovidae > Bubalus > Bubalus kerabau. The sequence goes on along the minus strand of NC_073625.1, from coordinate 185,282,347 downwards.
CCATCCAGCCATCTCATCCTCTGTCGTCCCCTTCTCCTCCTGCCCCCAAAATCCCTCCCAGCATCAGAGTCTTTTCCAATGAGTCAACTCTTCGCGTGAGGTGGCCAAAGTACTGGAGTTTCAGCTTTAGCATCATTCCTTCCAAAGAACACCCAGGGCTGATCTCCTTTAGAATGGACTGGTTGGATCTCCTTGCAGTCCAAGGGACTCTCAAGAGTCTTCTCCAACACCACAGTTCAAAAGCATCAATTCTTCGGTGCTCAGCCTTCTTCACAGTCCAACTCTCACATTCATACATGACCACTGGAAAAACCATAGCCTTGACTAGATGGACCTTTGTTGGCAAAGTAATGTCTCTGCTTTTGAATATGCTATCTAGGTTTGGTAGGTTAGTATCCTTTTATTCCTGGCTGCCTTTAAAATACCTGGCTTTTGGCAATTTTAATATAAAGCGTCTTGGAGAAGGTCTTTTTGCATTGAGGTAATTAGATGTTCTCTTAGTTTCATGGACTTATATATCTGGTTCCTTCTCCAGGCTTGGGAAGTTCTCAGGTATTATTTCTTTAAATAAACTCTGTTCTCTTCTCCCCCTCTTTTCGTGAGATACCTATTATCCTAATGTTGCCCTTCCTGAAAGATTCTGATAGCTCCTACGGAATTTCCTTTTTTTTTTTTTTTTAAAGTACCTTATTTCTCTTTCCTCTTCTACTTGTATCATTTCAGGTTTCTGTCTTCAAGTTGGCTAATTCTCTCTTCCATATAAAGTTAGAATAAAGTTAAGTCGCTCAGTCGTGTCCGACTCTTTGTGACCCCATGGACTCTAGCCCATCAGGCTCCTCTGTCCATGGGATTCTCCAGGCAAGAATACTGGACTGGGTTGCTATTTCCTTCTCCAGGGTATCTTCCTGACCCAGGGATCGAACCCAGGTCTCCCGCATTGCAGGCAGACGCTTTAACCTCTGAGCCACCAGGGAAGCCCTTCTCTTCCATATGGTCTGCTCTATTTCCAGTGTTTTATAATTCATTCTTCATCTTGTTTGTTGAGTTGTTCTTCAACTCCAGAATTTCTGTTTGGTTCCTGTTTAGAGTTTTAGTGTCTTTGGTAAAGTGTTCCTTCTGTTCATTAATTTTATTCTTGAGCTCATTGAACTGCTTTGATTGGTGTGTTGGGGGGAATCACCTTTTGTTGCATTGTGTAACCGTCTAGTGGTTGTAGATTGAAGCAGAGAGGCAAAGGTAGCTTTTCACTCTGATGTCTGAGAAATACATTTTTAAACTACAGTATAACATTTTTCTTAGGTTTACAGTACACAGTCTAAATCTGCTTTCCAAAGTTCCTTAGGCAAGTTCTTTTCTTCCCTACATACTTTTGTGCAGTTGTGTCACACATTTGCAATAAAATTCAGTTCGTTTATTAACTGTTTGTATTCTCTTTTAGTTTCTTTTTACATCCTGTTTGATTTTTAATTTTTTAAAATCTTTTGAAGTAGCTGGTGATTTTATTCCTCTTCTATTTATCTGTAATGAAGATATGTTCATAAAAAGGACTGGATTTGATTAAAGTTAGGTACAGCTATAGTGTGCTTTGGCTCATAGCAGTTTATTTCAAATGAACTGTGCTCTGGAAATAATTACCTTGTGCTTGCTCATCTGGTTTCTTAGTTACAGTTCTCATTTCTATATCTTCTACACTTGGGAAATTGTACTGTCTATGGTCCCATGACTATAAATGCTTGAAGTAAGTCCCCCAATTAATCTTTATTCAGGTTGTGTAGTTTTAAACCCAAAGTCATGTAGAAGCTTAATACTAACTCTCTTGTTGCTGGGGTAAATCATGACAAATTATTTAGCAGATCCTGTCCTTTACTTTTTTTTTTTTGAGATATAATTCACATACTGTAGAATTTGCCATTTTAAAGTACACAATTAAGTGTTTTTTAGCATAGTCACAAAGTCATACATTAATCTAATTCCAGAACATTTCCATTACCTCCAAAAGAAACCCCTTTCCCATTAGTAATCACTTCTGTTCTCTCCTTTCCCCACCCTCTGGCAGCTATTAGATCACTTTTTGTCTCTGGGTTTGCCTGTTCTGAATATTGCATGTAAATGGGTAAATGTGACATTTTGTGTCTAACTTTTTTTATTTTAGGATGTTTTCAATGGGTAAATGTAACATTTTGTGTCTAACTTTTTTTATTTTAGGATGTTTTCAATATTTAGCCATGTTACAGAATATGTCATTTCATTCTTTTTTTTGGTTGTTGTATGCATATGCTATGTTTTGTTTATCAGTATATCAACTGAGGGACATTTGGGTGGTTTCTGATTTTTTTTTTTTTGCTAATATGAATAATAATGCTGGGAACTTTCTTATACAAGAAAGGTGTTATATTAATTTCTGCTCCACCTCTCCAACACTTGTTATTTTCTTTCTTTTTTAAAAAATTGCCATGCCATGGGTTATGAAATGGTATTGTTTGGTTTTTGTTTCTGTTTTCCTAATGACTAGTGATATCAAGCATCCTTTCATGTGCTTTTTGACTATTTGCATACCTTTGGAAACATGTTTATTCACATCCTTTGCCTCTTTCGTGATTTTGTTATTTGGTTTTTTATTGTTGAGTTTTAAGATTCTCTATGTATTTTGGACCCTTCATAACAATATGTACTGTGCCTCTACTTGCACAATCATACAAACAGGTTTATGTGAAAGTGTTTATTGCAGCATTTATAAGACCCTTTTAAGAGGATTTTCAAATATTTCTCTCATTTTACATTGTCTTTTCACTTTCTTTGGGGTCTTTGGTGTTTTGTAGCCAAGCCTTTAAAATTTTGATGAAGTCCAGTTTATTTATATTTTTTCTTTTGTTGTTTGTGCTTTAGATGTTATATCTAAGAAACCACTGCCTGCTTAAAGGTGACAAAGATCTGTGTTTTCTTCTAGGAGTTTTATAGCTTATAGCTTTCAGTCTTGATCCATTTTGAGTTAATTTTCATATATGTGTTAGATGAGGGTCCTGCTTCATTCTTTTGCATGGAATATCCAGTTACCCAGCACTATTTGTTGAAGCCTATTTTTTTCTCCATTGAATTACCTTGGTACCCTTGTTAAAAATCATTTGACCATGGATATATGAATTTATTTCTAGATTCTCAGTCCTGTGGCATTGATCCATATGTCTGTTTTGATACCTGTACCTCACTGTTTGGATTTTTGTAGCTTTTGTACTAAGTTTTGAAAGGGATTATGAATCTGTCAACTTAAAACAAATTATTATTATTATTTCTATTTTGGCTGCACTGAATCTTCATTGTTGTGCTCAGGCTTTCTCTAGTTGTGGCTAGCAGGGACTACTCTCTAATTGTGGAGCATGGGCTCAAGGGTGCTTGGGGTTCAGTAGTTTTGGCTCCTGGGCTCCAGAGTGCAGGCTCAGTAGGTATGGCGCCTGGGCTTGGTTGTTTTGTGGCATGTGGAATCTTCCTGAACCAGGGATGGAACCAGTGTCCCTTACATTGGCAGCAGTTTCTTAACCACTGGACTACTAGGGAAGTCCTGTGCTTCTTTTTTGAGATTGCTTTCTTTAGCCTTAGCCCCTTGCATTCCCATATGAATTTTAGAATCTGTTTGTCCATTGCTGTAAAAAAGACAGAATTTTCATAGGCATTGCCCTGAATTGTCCTTTACTTTTGAAGATATAATGTTCTTTTATAGGTGCAAACATAATATTTTTTTGAACATTTGGCTATCATTTTATTCTAGCTAATGTTGCAAAGTGGCTTTAAAAGTTTGAGTTAGTAATATTTTATTCTTACTTTCTTTGCCCTTCTCTTCAGCGAATAACTTAGTGCTTGGGGAGCAGTGAGGGAAGCTGTATTATTCAGTAAATGGTGTTGGGGCTATTAGCTTACTTTTGGCAAAAAATAAAAAACAAAACAGTAAAGCTGGAATAAGAAAGACTTTTTATAAAAAACTAAGCTTGAGATAAAATATCAAAACCATAGTACAAAAGAGTGATCATATAAAATTTTAAAAAGAAAGAAAAGAAGTAAATACACTGTAAACCAGTGCTAAAAACACTTGAAACAAATGATAAAAGTTTACTTTGTGCAGATTGCTCTTTAAATCTATAAGAAATAGGCAGTAACTTTTAGGAGAAAGTGGCCAAAGGATATGAACAAGTGTTTTACTGCAGAAGGCCAATAGATATGTGAAAAGGTCCCCAACTTCAGTAATGAAGAAATGGAAATTAAAATAATGTTTTCCACTCATCAAACTGGCAAAGATTCCAAAATGTGGTTATGCTTAATCTTGGCTAGATTGCAGGGGAAATAGAAGCTCCTGACAGGTGTTGGGAGTTCCTTTGACAAAATTCCTTTGGAGAGCAACTTAGTGATAGTTGTCAGAATAAAAAATATACCCAGCAATTTCACATTCAGGAATTTATCCTATGTTTGTACTTGTATAAGCATATAAAGATATATGTAAAGATATCATATAAATAAAATAGCAGCATTTATAATAGCAAAAGGTGGGAATGACCTAAACATCTGTCATCAGGAGGACTAAACTGGGGCACTACCGTATAATGAAGTGCTTTGTGAGCCATTAAAAGAAAAGTGGGACAGATTAGTGTGTGTGTGTGTGTATGTGTGTGTGTGAAGTCACATTAGTTGTGTCCTACTCTTTGCTACCCTGTGGACCATACCTCGGAGAAGGCAATGGCACCCCACTCCAGTACTTTGCCTGGAAAATCCCATGGACGGAGGAGCCTGGTAGGCTGCAGTCCATGGGGTCGCTAAGAGTCGGACACGACTGCGCGACTTCCCTTTCACTTTTCACTTTCATGCATTGGAGAAGAAAATGGCAACCCACTCCAGTGTTCTTGCCTGGAGAATCCCAGGGACGGGGGAGCCTGATGGCTGCCGTCCGTGGGATCACACAGAGTCGGACACAACTGAAGCGACTTAGCAGCAGCAGGACCATACCTCTGTCCATGGGATGCTCCAGGCAAGAATACTGGCTGCTACTGCTGCTGCTAAGTTGCTTCAGTCTTGTCCGACTCGGCGACCCCATAGATGGCAGCCCACCAGGCTCCACTGTCCCTGGGATTCTCCAGGCAAGAACTCTGGAGTGGGTTGCCATACTGGAGTGGTTTGCCATTTCCTTCTCCAGGGGATCTTCCTGACCCAGGGATTGAACCTGCGTCCCTTAAGTCTTGTGCATTGGCAGGCAGGTTCTTTACCACTAGCGTCACTTGGGGCACATCAGTATGTGTGGTGAAATAGAAAGAGGTCCAAGATGTATTGAGTGAATGTATTGTAGTTATGTGATTCCATTTGTAATTTAAACAAAACAAAACTTGTAACATGGGCATTGAAATGGCTGGCAGTGTTCACAGAGTTAACAGAGGTTCCTCCTGGGCAATGGGATTGGGCAGATGTACTAGTTACATTAAACCCTTTCTTATTACTTGATTCTTAAAAAACAATGAGCAGGTTTAATTTTTTTTTAAAAAAAAATCATTAAAAATGACTTAGTAATATAATTAGGAATTCATACTGTGCTAGTAACAAAAGATTTGTTTTTTTCTCTCAAGTTGATTATTTTGTGTATGATCCCTGTTGGTCTGCAGAGGTAAATGGACTTGTGTGTGTGTAGTTTATATTGCTTTACTCAGAATGGATTAGAATTAGCTCTTGGATGCAAATATTTAATAGCATTTATAACCTACTGCTTCATTCCCCAAGTTTAATAAGTATGGGAGAAAAATAGGATTTGCAGTTGTACTAGTTTTTGTCAAATGAGGAATATTTAAGCGTTGGTCTACATTGGAGCCTGATTATGCTCTGTTCTTTGGGTCCATGTTCTGGCACTTAAAGCTCAGTGTGAGAGATGACCATTTTACAGTATTTTCCTTACCTGAGGTTATCTGTTCATTGTCGGAAACCTTAGTACCACAGGCATTAAGAGCCAGTGGTATCTCCCTGCACTGAGGGGACCAGCTTCCCACCCCGTATAAAAATCACCAGTATTCTCTACCAGAAAGTTTTGATGACCGGAAACTACGCTTTTGTCTGTTGGCACTAGTATTTCCTTAATCTCAGCAGAATGTTGTATTTCGTATAACAGCCTTAAAATATTTGAAGGTGCCTGTCATATCCTTTATTAATATTTAGAAACTTTTATTGAAGTCCAGTTAATGTCATGCACTGCTCCTTCATAATTTTCTTCTCTAGACCAAATATTCCTAACTTATTCCACCAATTGTTTTAAGACCTCATTTCCATAGTATGTCACACCACAGTATGTCACACTTTGGGGCAGACCCTAGTGATGGTGTAACTGCATATAGAGTTGTTAGGGTGTGGTTGGATCAGATAGTACTCTGGGGTCCTTACTCCCTTGACTTAAAAGTTGTATTTCTCATAATGCGGTTTAAAATGTTGTTTACCTTTTCAGCAGTATAGAGCCTTAGCATCTGGTGCTTTAGTAGTTGCTTTTTGAGTTTTGGTTTTTACATTTATCTCTGTAAAGTATATATATGTATATGCTTTTGTAAACGTGAAGGTGGTGGCATATTGTCTCTACCTTTTGGTTTATTAGCCTGATAAGCTTGTTTGAATTATGAGGCAGAGTGGTGAACCCTCTCTGGCTTTGCACTGGTGTCATCTTGGATAAGCATGTTATTTAGGTATCTGAGTTGTTGATACACTATTAAACAGGACAGAGCCTAGTGGCACACTTAGTGGCACTGACTTATTAATACTTTTGGCCCACCTAGCCAGGAGTCTACCCAGGTTATTAGCCCATGTGTTTTCTGTTTTTGTCATGTGACAGAATTTAAATCCTGTCTTTTGGCATTAGGAGATTGTACCATCTCTTAGTGTTCCTTGTGAGAAATATTCAGATAGACGTGGGTCATTGTTTTCTCTTTTCCACTATTTTCAAAATTGTCTCTATATCTCTTCAAGATTTTTTTGAGCATGTGTTGGGAGGGGGAGGATGAAACGCTTCTTTATGCCTAGATTGTTTTTAGTTAAAAAGCTTTGCTAGATTTTTTAAAAACGGCTTTACTGATCAGTGATTTCAGATAAATTCACCCATTTTAAGTTGTTTTTGGTATTCTTACTACATTTTTAAAAAAATCATAAGACAATAACAAAATTTGTTATTTTGACTATTTTAAGTGTGCAGTTCAGTGGCATTGAGAATGTTGGTAGTGTTGGGCAGCCATCACCACCAAAATTTTTTCATCACTCCAGAATGAAACTTGTATCAGTGAAACAGTAATTTCCTGTTCCCTCCCTTCTTCCAGCCACTGGTATAACCCCTAATCTACCTTCACTATGAATTTACTTATTTTAGGTATATCATATAAGTGGAATCATTTATTGTGACTGGGTTGCTTTGCTTAGCGTAACATCCTCAGAGTTCAGCTATCTTGTAGCATACTTTAGAACTTCTTTTTTAAGAATGGTGATGAAAGTAAAATCTGATGCTACAAAAAACAGTATTGCATAGGAACCTGGAAGGTTTGGTCCATGAATCAAGATAAATTGGACCTGGTCATGCAGGAGATGGTAAGAATAAACATCAACATCTTAGGAATCAGTGGACTAAAATGGACGGGAATGGGCGAATTTAATTCAGATGACCATTATTTCTACATTGTGGACAAGAATTCTATAGAAGAAATGGAGTAGCCCTCATAATCAACAAAAGATTCCAAAATGCAGTACTTGGGTGCAACCTCAAAAATGACAGAATGAGCTCAGTTTGTTTCCAAGGCAAGCCATTCAGCATAACAGTAATTCAAGTCTATGCCCCTACCACCGATGCCAAAGAAGCTGAAGTTGATCAGTTCTGGGAAGACCTAAAAGACCTCCTAGAAGTAACACCAAAAAAAAAAAAATTATTCTATTCATCATTGGGTATTTGGAATGCAAAAGTAAGAAATCAAGAGATACCTGGAGTAACAGGCAAGTTTAGCCTTGGAGAACAGAATGAAGCAGGGCAAAGGTTAACTGAATTCTGCCAAGAGAATTTGTCACAGCAAATACCCTTTTTCAACAACATAAGAGACGACTTTACACATGGACATCACCAAATGGTCAATACCAAAATCAAATTGATTACATTCTTTGTAGCCAATGGAGAAGCTGTATACAGTCAGCAAAAATAAAACCTGGAGCTGACTGTGGCTCCAGTCATCAGCTTCTCATAGCAGAATTCAGTTTTAACCTAAAGAAAGCTGGGAAAACCACTAGGCCAGTCAGATACCACTTAAATCCCCTATGAATATGCAGTGGAGGTACAAATAGATTCAAGGGATTAGATCTAGTAAACTGTGGCTGAAGAACTATGGACAAAGGAGTGTAATATTGTGCAGGAGGCAGTGGATAAAACCATCTCAAAGAAAAAGAAAAGCAAGAAGGCAAGTGGTTATCTGAAGATAATATAGTTACAAATAGTTACTGACAAATAGTTAAAGAAGAGAAGCAAAAAGCAAGGCAGAAAGGGAAAGGTATATCCAGCTAAATACAGAGTTCCAAAGAACAGGATGGCGAGACAAGAAGGCCTTCTTCAATGAACAGTATATAAAACTAGAAGAAAACAACAGAAGGGAAAAGACTAGAGATCTCATCAGGAAAATTAGAGATATCAAGGGAACATTTTGCCCAAATATGGGGATAGTAAAGGACAGAAACCGTAGAGACCTAGTAGACACTGAAAAGATCAAGAAGAGATGGAAAGAATACATGGAAGAACTGTACAAAAAAGACCTTAATGAACCAGATTACTACGATGGTGTGGTCAGTCACCCAGAGCCAGGCGTTCTGGAGAATGAAGTCAGTGGGCCTTAGGAAGCACTGCTGCTAGTGGATATGATGGAATTCCAGTAGAACTATTCAAAACCTTAAAGGATGATGCCATCAAGGTATTGCATTCAATATGTCAGCCAATCTGGAAGACCCAGCAGTGGCCACAGGACTAGAAAAGGTCAATCCTCATCCCAGTTCTCAAGAAGGATAGTAAAGAACATGCTAACCATGAGGCAGTTGCACTCATCTCCCATGCTAGTAAGTTCATACTTAAAATCTTGCATACTAGGCTTCAGCATTATGTGAACCAGGAACTTCCAGAGGTCCAAGCTGGGTTTAAAAAAGGAAGAGGAAACAGATCAAATTGCCAACATTGGCTGGATCATAGAGAAAGCGAGGGAATTTCAGGAAACTATCTACTTCTGTTTCATTGACTCTGCCAAAGCCTTTGACTGTGTGGATCATAATAAACTGTGGAAAGCTCTTAAAAAGATTTGAATAACAGACCATCTTACCTGTCTCCTGAGAAAGCTGTGTGCAGGTCAAGAAGCAATAGTTAGAACCCTGTACGAAAGAACTGATTGGTTCAAAATTGAGAAAGGAGGATGACAGGGCTGTCTGCTGTCACCCTGTTTGTTTAACCTATATGCAGAGCACATGGTGAGAAATGCCAGGCTGAATGAGTTAGAAGCTGAAGTCAAGATAGGCAGGAGAAACACCAACAACCACAGATATGCGGATGATACCACTCTAATTGCAGAAAGCGAAGAGGAACTAAAGAGTCTCTTGATGAGGGTGAAGGAGGAGAGTGAAAGAGCCAGCTTAAAACTAAATATTAAAAGGAACTAACTAAGATCGTGGTATCTGGCCTCATTACTTCATGGCAAATAAGAGGGGGAAAAGGTGGAAGAAGTGACAGATTTCCTCTTCCTCGGCTCTAAAATCACTACGGATGGTGACTGCATGAAATCAGAAGACATTTGCTTCTTGGCAGGAAAGCTATGACAAAGCTAGATAATGTGCTGAAAAATGAAAAGCAGAGGCATTACCCTGCCAACAAAGGTCCATATAGTCAAGGCTTTGGTCTTCCCATTGACCACGTATGGTTGTGAGAGCCAGACTGTAAAGAAGACGGAGCACCCGAAGATTGAGGTCTTCGAACTGTGGTGCTGGAGAAGACTCCTGAGAGTCCCTTGGATAGCATGGAGATCAAACCAGTCAATCTTAAGGGAAATCAACTCTGAATACGCGTTGGAAGGACTGATCCTGAAGTTAAAGCTCCAGTAATCTGGTCATCTGATACGAACAGCTGACTCATTGGAAAAGTCCCTGAAGCTGGGAAAGATTGAGGGCAGTAGGTTCTAGAAGGAGGCGTCAAGAGGATGAGATGGCTGGATAGCATCACTAATGCAATGGACATGAACTTGGGCAAACTTTGGGAGATGGTTAGGGACAACGAGGCCTGATGTGCTGCAGTCCATGGGGTCACAAAGAATCGTACATGACTGGGTGACTGAACAACAACAAATAACTCTAATCTGCTTTCACTATGAATTTACTTAATTTAGCTATATCATATAAGTGGAAAGGGCTTCCCTGATGGCTCAGACTGTAAAGCATCTGCTGCAATGCGGGAGACTCGGGTTCGATCCCTGGGTCAGGAAGATCCCCTGGAGAAGGAAATGGCAACCCAGTCCAGTACTCTTGCCTGGAGAATCCCATGGACAGAGAAGCCTGGTAGGCTACAGTCCATGGGGTCGCAAAGAGTAGGACGTGACTGAGTGACTTCACTTTCACTTTTATAAGTGGAATCATTTATTGTGACTGGCTTGGTCCACATAGCGTAATGTCCGTCCTCAGAGTTCATCCATGTTGTAGCGTACTTTAGAACTTCTTTTTTAAGCCTGACTGATGAGACTTCTATTCTTTTCCTGTGTGTTTTCTGTATGTCATTACTTCCTGTGTTTAGTTAATTTGTTTGTTTGTTTTGTAATGAAGCATTTAAGTTCTTATCTTACTGACTTTTTGTATTTTTTTGGCTGTTTTCTTTGTGGTCATCAACATTGCATTTAACTTTCTGAAGTACTACAGTGTGATTTGGATTTGTACCAGTTTAACTTCAGTAACATAGAAAGTCTGTTCTGTCTCTCTACCCTCATTCCTTTTAGTTGTTATGTACCCAAATCACATTTTTATACGTTGTGTGTCCACAGGCCTAATTAAAAAAATACATTAGTGTCTTAAATCACATAGAAAATAAAATGTGGAGTTACAAACCAAGGTTTTAACAGTACTAGGTTTTACTGTTTTCTGTATATTTATTTTTACTCAGATTTTTATTTCTTCAAATGACTTCAGGTTACTGTCAAGTGCCATTTTATTTTAACCTGCAGGAACCTCGAGCATATCTTGTCAGGCAAGCCTAGTGGTAATGAACTCCATCAACTTTTGTTTATCTGGGAATATCTTAATTTCTTCCTCACTTTTGAAGGACAGGTTTTCCAGATATTGATTCTTAGTTTAGTTTTTTTCTTTTAACACTTTAAATACGTGTCTGCTTTCTTTTGGCCTCCATACTTTGTGATGAGAAATCTGATTACATTATTGCTGATCCCTTGTATGTGATGAATCACTTATCTCTTGCTGCTTTCAAGATTCTTTGTCATGTCTTTTGATTATAATGTGTTTTGGTGTAGGTCCCTTGGAGTTCTTTCTGCTTGGATGTTACTGAGCTTCTTGGATGTGTTTGATCAAATTTGGGAAGATTTTGGTCATTAAGTCTTCAGATATTCTCTCTGATCTTTCTTTCATCTTTTTTGTTCTTGTTGGTGTCCCACAAGTCATTTATGCTCTGTTCACTTCAATTAGTTTTCTTTCTTTCCTCAAATTCTTAAATTTCTAATTTCATATCTTTAAGTTTGCTGGTACCTACTGCCAGTTCAAGTGAGTTTTTGAGTCCTCTTAATGAATTTTTAATTTCTGTTATTGTACTCTGCAGCTCTTGGGTTTCCCTTTGGTTTCTTCCTGTGTTTTGTATCACCTTACTGTTACTACTACTAGTTCTTTATCATATCTCTTCCAACTACTACTGTGATAACATTTATTAACTACTATTATGCTGAATCAGGTTTTAGACTTTCTTTTTTTAAAATCAAAGCTTCAAAGTAATAAAAACACCATATTTCTTGTAGATCTTTCAAGGACAAATAATTTGTCTTTTAATGTGAGAATGCACTGCATAAAGTCTTGTAACTGGAAATTTTGGTTCTTTATAGTTTAGGGCTAAAGTCCTGAATATTCGTTAGAAGGACTGATGCTGAAGCTGACACTCCAGTACTTTGGCCACCTGATGGGAAGAGCTGACTCATTAGAAAAGACCCTGCTGGGAAAGATTGAAGGCGGGAGGAGAAGGGGATGACAGAGGATGAGATGGTTGGATGGTATCACTGACTCAATGGGCATGAGTTTGAGTAAACTCCGCGAGTTGGTGATGGACATGGAGGCCTGGCATGCTGCAGTCCATGGGGTTGCAAAGAGTCAGACATGACTGAGCGACTGAACTGAACTGAGCTGAAAGGCATTAGGTTTACAACTGAAAATTCACTGAAGTTAGTGATTCATGCCAAGTTACTTTTTGCCACATTGGGTTCAGTGGTATCATTTTGAAGTGTCTTTGATTATACCTTAATAAAAGAATTAGAAATTGAAGCAAGGAGTTAAAAACATACATGTGAGTTACTGATGAAGTTATAAAAGTTTTACACAAGTAGATGCTGAGGAATGAATACTTCAGAGACTTCTCATTGCTCTTTTATCTTTCACCTTTCTTTTCCAGGGCATACTTTTAGCATGGGGACATGTATTTCAGTAGAAAGAAGCTTCAGTTCAGTTCAGTCGCTCAGTCGTGTCCGAATCTTTGCTACCCCATGGACTGTAGCATGCCAGGCATCCCTGTGCATCACCAACTCTTGGGGTTTACTCAAACTCATGTCTGTTGAGTTGGTGATGCCATCCAACCATCTCATCCTCTGTCGTCCCCTTGTCCTCCCGCCTTCAATCTTTCCCAGCATCAGGGTCTTTTCAAATGAGTCAGCTCTTTGCATCAGGTGGCCAAAGGATTGGAGTTTCAGCTTCAGCATCAATCCTTCTAATGAATATTCAGGACTGATTTCCTTTAGGATGGACTGGTTGGACCTCCTTGCAGTCCAAGGGGCTCTCAAGAGTCTTCTCTAACACTATAGTTCAAAAGCATCAATTCTTCGGTGCTCAGCTTTCTTTATAGTCCAGCTCTCAAATCCATACATGATTATTGGAAAAACCTAAGCTTTGACTAAACTGACCTTTGTGGGCAAAGTAATGTCTCTGCTTTTTAATATGCTGTCTAGGTTGGTCATAACTTTTCTTCCAAGGAGCAAGCATCTTCTAATGTCATGGCTGTAGTCACCATCTGCGGTGATTTTGGAGCCCCAAAAAATAAAGTCTGTCACTGTTTCCCCATCTATTTGCCATGAAGTGATGGGACAAGATGCCACCATCTTAGTTTTCTGAATGTTGAGTTCTAAGCCAACTTTTTCACTCTCTTTCACTTTCATCAAGAGACTTTTTAGTTCTTCGCTTTCTGCCATAAGGATGGTGTCATCTGCGTATCTGAGGTTATTGATATTTTTCCCAGCAATCTTGATTCCAGCTTGTGCTTCTTCCAGCCCAGCGTTTCTCATGATGTACTCTGCATATAAGTTAAATAAGCAGGGTGATAATATACAGCCTTGACATACTTCTATCCCTATTTGGAACTAGTCTTTTGTTCCATGTCCAGTTCTGACTGTTGCTTCTTGACCTGCATACCAATTTCTCAAAAGGCAGGTGGTCTGGTATTCTCATCTCTAAGAATTTTCCACAGTTGGTTGTGATCCACGAAAAGGCTTGGGCATAGTCAATAAAGCAGAAGTAGATTTTTTTTTTGGAACTCTCTTGCTTTTTCGATGATCCAGCGGATGTTGACAATTTGATCTCTGGTTCCTCTGCCTTTTCTAAATACAGCTTGAACATCTGGATGTTCATGATTCATGTACTATTGAAGCCTGGCTTGGAGAATTTTAAGCATTACTTTACTAGTGTGTGAGATGAGTGCAATTGTGCGGTAGTTTGAGCATTCTTTGGCATTGCCTTTCTTTGGGATTGGAATGAAAACTGACCTTTTCCAGTCCTGTGTCCACTGCTAAGTTTTCCAAATTTGCTGGCATATTGAGTGCAGCAGTTTAACAGCATCATCTTTTAGGATTTGAAATAGCTCAACTGGAATTCCATCACCTCCACTAGCTTTGTTCATAGAGATGCTTCCTAAGGCCCACTTGACTTTGCATTCCAGAATATCTGGCTCTAGGTGAGTGATCACACCATCATGATTATCTGGGTCATGAAGATCTTTTTTGTATAATTCTTCTGTGTATTCTTGCCACCTCTTCTTAATATCTTCTGATTCTGTTAAGTCCGTACCGTTTCTGTGCTTTTTGTGCCCATTTTTGCATGAAATGTTCCCTTAGTATCTCCAATTTTCTTGAAGAGATCTAGTCGTTCCCATTCTGTTGTTTTTCCTCTATTTCTTCCCTCAGGAAGGCTTTCTTATCTCTCCTTGCTATTCTTTGGAACTCTACATTCAAATGGGTATATCTTTCCTTTACTCCTTTGCCTTTGGCTTCTCTTCTTTTCACGTTATTTTAAGGCCTCCTCATATAACCATTTTGGTTTTTTTTGCATTTCTTTTTCTTAGGGATGGTGGAACCTCTGTCCATAGTTTTTCACGCACTCTATCAGGTCTAATCCCTTGAATCTTTTTCTCACTTCCAGTTTGTAATCATAAGGGATTTGATTTAGATCATACATGAAAGAAGCCTATTCATTCATAAACTTAAGAATCATCTAAATACTCTGCAGTTTATGTAATAAAAATTTGTCACTAAATAAATCAATAATAGAGGATACACCATTCTGCATGGTGCAGGATTATTAGGACAGGTAAAGAAAACTTATTTGTGTCTCAAGCAATGAAATATTTAAGAATAATAGTATTCTTACGGTCCTATTGGGTAACATTCCTTTAAGAGATACTTATGGGTTGTGAGTGTTTAAAGTGATATAGGAAATATGATTTCCTTGGGGGTTGGGTTAGAATGTGATTGTTTAATAGAGTTAATCAGAGCTTAGACTTGTATTATTTTTATTTTTCTTTGCTTTTCAAACCATTGTGTATTACTTCAGTACCAGTTTCTTTTGGCTTGGAAAAGAAGTAGCTGATACCAGTGCAGAATTCAAATTGTCTGGCTAATGAAGTGGGAGACTGAATCTATGATATCTTAGCTTTTGGTGTAACTTAATCCCCTGGTTCTCTTTATGTTTTGATTGTCTGTTTACAAAAGTGGTATTTTCTTGCCTGCTCTTTTCATTGATGTTGGGGATTGGATTTTCGAAACATGGCTTTTGTTAGTGTATACTGATTATGAATTCATTCCTCCTAATTGTGTTGGTAGAAAGCAGCTGAGGTCATTAGTTAGCAGAAACAAAGTATTGAGCAGTGGATTTTACAAAAAATAAACCTAACTAACTTGGAAAGAGGGTACTTTTTAAAGGTGGCATATTAAAAATGTGAGCTTTTTTGGATTGTTCATTTTATGTACTACTTTAGTCTCAGTTGGATTACAGATGGTTTACAACTGTATTCAACAGACAACAGTTGGGAATGAATGCCAGAGTGTATTTCTGTATCTTAAAGAATTCTGTGCACTGAAAATTAAAATGAAACACTTCTGCTTTATTTTACATGAATATGTTAAAAAAAATGCTGAAACTTGGGATCAGATGGATGAAATTTGACAAGAGAATCTGTGATTATTTTTTCTTTAAATGGCATTGTTGAAGAAAAAAAGCTACACGTATACCTTACAAAGCACTTTAAGAAGGACTTTTGTTCAAAGAAGTATGTATATTGGAGTTTTTTCAAGTTGAAGGTAATATGGCTAATATAAACTTGAAAAGGGTCAGTGATCCTGTTCTTTACCCCTGTATGTATACGATAAGAAATATTTGCCAAAGAAAGGAGGGAAGAACCAAGAAGAATTCTGTCTGGTGGGTCAGAGGAATTCCAGAGGGTTGCCAGCATTAATACCAAAGTTAAACATTGACTAAATGGCCCCAAAAAAGAATGCCATCATGTAAAACATTATTGAATGTATGAACTAGATATACAGAAAGGTAGGTAGGTGGGATTGTAGCTGTCATTTTCTTTACTGTTTTTACATTTTTTATTTTAAGAAACTATTTGGCAGTCCTAGCCCGCCCTTGCAAGTTGGAGCTGGATGCCCTGTTGTGAAACCTTCTTGACCCTGGGGTCTGCTGTTTCTGTCTGACCTTGGCTTCCCTGGTGGCTCAGGTGGTAAAAAAAACATGCTTGTGTCTGGAAGATCCCCTGGAGAAAGGAATGGCAACCTATTCCAGTATTCTTGCCTGGGAAATCCCATGGACAGAAGAGCCTGGCAGCCTATAGTGTGGGGCTGCAAAGAGCTGGACACGACTGAGTGGCTAACACACACACATAAGCATGAATTAGTAGATAAGCATGACAATGAAAATGTTTTCCTTGGGAGAGGGAGAAAGTTGTAATATGTGGGGCAAAAACAGATTGAGAACATAGATTTAAATTATCAATAAAACATTTAATTGTAAGGAATAGGATTAGGGAAGGAAATACCAGGTCTTTGATGGAAACTGTTTCAGACTGTGCTTTCATTTTGAAGAACAACCTTCACCTTTGCATTTTCACTCAGGATGAGGAATATATGAGAAACAAAACTTTACCTCTTGGCTCTTGGTACAGTGATCATGGTGTGGGAAGTCTGCATTGCAGGTTTCAGCTTTAGGGAGTTGACCAAACCATCCTTCTCTGTTGCTTGTATAGTGGTAATCCTGATTTGAAACATTGTGGCAGTGTGTTCCAGAGTAATAAACTAGATTCACTTGGTTAATTTGTAAATGTCATAACCTAGTACTTTAGATTGGAAGGGATAGTAACATTGAAATATTTTTATGTATGAAGCATTTTTAAAATTGTGAAATATATTTAATATGAAATTTGCTATTTTAACCATTTTTAAGTCTACAATACAGTGGCATTCATTACAGTCACAGCATTTTACAACCATTACCACTGTGTATTTCCCAAACTTTTTCCTTAAGTGGAAACTGTATATCTATTAAATAATAAATCTACCCATTTTCTCTTTATTTCTACCCGTGGTTACCACTGATCTACTTTCTTCCTCTGTGAATTTGCCTGTTCTATTTCACCTAAGTGGACTCATACAGTATTTGTACTTTTCTTTCTGGCTTATTTCAGTTAGCGTATTTTCAGGCTTTATCTGTGTTGTGTATGTATCAGAATTTCATTTCATTTTGTGGCTGAAGAATATCCATTGTATGTTTATACCACATTTTATTTATCTTTATCTGTGGATGGATTCTTGAGTTGTTTCCCCTTTTTGGCTGTTGTGAATAATATTGCATTAGACATTGGCCTACAAATATTTGAGTGTCTGCTTTTAATTATATTGGATATATACCTGAGAGTCAAATTGCTGGGTCATATGATTATTCTGTATTTAGCTTTTTGAGGAACTATTAAACTGTTATCCACAGTAGCTGCATTATTTTACAGTCCAACCAGCAATAAGCAAGAGTTTCAGTTTCTCTGCATCTTTACCGGCAGAGTAAATCTTTTATCATTTTTCTTTTTTAAGAAAAAAATTCCTGCTGCCCTAATATATATGAAGAAGGATGTCATTATGGTTTTGATTTGCATTCCTTTATGACTATGAAGATCGTTTTATGTGCTTATTGGCCATTTGTACCTATACAAATGGAGCAATGTCTATTCAGGTCCTTTGACCATATTCTAATTGGGTTTTTGTATTTTTGTTGTTTAGTTTCAGAAGTTTTTTATATATTCTGGATATTAAACCCTGATTATCTGTAATAACATCTATAGATTCTCTTTTCATTGATAAAAGAATAATATATCTTCTCTTTTGATAATATCTTTTGATGCACAGAAGATTTAAAGTTTGAAGTCCAGTTTATCTAATTTTTATCCTTTTGTAGATTGTACTTTTGGTATCAAGAGTCAAGAATCCAAGGTCATGAAAATTCATCCTTTTTTCTCTGAGAGTTTTATGGCTTTTGGTGCTTATATTTAGGTATTTAGGTAGTTGATCCATTTTGAACTAAACATTGTAGAATTATGTGAGATTGATCATTGAATTTTGTAGTTATGAATAAGACATACTTTTTTTTTTTTTTCCCCCTTTAAAGATTCTGCATTGTTAAGTTTGGTAGTTACTTTCTAAGTTCTACCTTGTGTAATGTTTAGTCATTATATATACCCTAGTTATTGAGTATCACCTGGTTAATGGAATTGATAATTTTAGCTCTTAAAATACAGAGACAGTCAGAGGATTGAGAAATTTCGTTACATGAAAATGAAAAATTTTTTTTGCAAAACAAAAAACATAGTCCAGACAGTTGGTAGACTAGAAGAAAATATCTGCAATATATCAAGATAAAGGTTTGAGATCTCTAATATATAAATAACTCTTAAAAATTGAGAAAATAGACTGCAGTAATCTGATAAAAAAGTGATCAAAATACAGTAAGGATAATCCCCCAAAATGTATGAAAATGGCTCCATATTCCATTTTTTAAGCAGTTGGATAGACAAAAGTTAAAGTGTAGCAGTTGATGAGGCTATGAGGAAACTGACACATACATTGCTGACAAGGCAGACTGGTACAACTCAGTGATAATCTGACAAAGCCCTGCACATGCATTTGCCTTTTGACCTATCAGTTTCAGTTATAGGAATTTTTCTTGAAGGTACAATTCCAGTGATATGAAAATCCATATACAGGGTTATTTATGGGTCATTGTTTGCAATCTGCTACATAGAAGAGTAGTTGAATAAACTATGGTATGTATATGATGTGTGTATGTATGCGTGTGTGTGTGTGTGTGTCTGTAAGTGTGTGTATGCAGCTGTAAAAAGAATGAGGAAGATATCTGAACTGGACTCGGATGAACTGATCTCCAGGATATATTGTTAAGGTTGTTGATATTCAGTCCGCCCAGTTGTGTCCGACTTTGTGACCCCATGGACTGCAGCACCCCAGGCCTCTCTGTCCTTTACCATCTCCTGAAGTTGGCCAAGTTCATGTCCATTGCATTGGTGATGCTATCCAGCCATCTCATCCTCTGGCGCCATCTTCTAGAACCTTCTGCCTTCAGTCTTTCCCAGCATCAGGGACTTGTCCAATGAATCAGCTGTTCGTATCAGATGACGAAAATACTGGAGCTTCAACTTCAGGATCAGTCCTTCCAACGAGTATTCAGGGTTGATATCCCTTAAGATTGACTGGTTTGATCTCCATGCTATCTGAGGGACTCTGAGGAGTCTTCTCCAGCACCACAGTTTGAAGGCATCAATTCTTCGGCGCTCTGCCTTCTATACAATCCAGCTTTCACGACCGTATATGACTACTGGGAAGAACATAGCTTTGACTCTATGGCCCTTTGTCGGCATAGTAATGTCTTTGCTTTTCAGCACACCGTCTAGGTTTGTCGTAGTTTTCCTTCCAAGAAGCAAGTATCTTCTGATTTCATGGCTGCAGTCACCATCCGCAGTGATTTTAGAGCCCAAGAAGAGGAAATCTGTCACTCTTCCACCTTTTCCGCTTCAGTTTGCCAGAAGTAATAAGGCCGGATGCCATGATCTTAGTTTTTTTTAATATTTGGTTTTAAGCTGGCTCTTTCACTCTACTCCTTCACCCTCATCAAGAGGCTCTTTAGTTCCTCTTCGCTTTCTGTCATTAGAGTGGTATCATCAACCTTTCTTCTAGGTTATGTTACTATAAGCAGAAGAAGAGGAAATAAAATACAAACACATAATGATCATTTGAACAGAAGGAAATACAGGAAAGACCCTCTGGAAAGGAGATTGGTTACATAAAGAGGGTGGGGAAGAGAGAGACTGAAAGGATGGAATGCCCTGACGCTTGTCTGTGTTTACCTCTTTGACTAGTTTTAACTGTTAGAACTAAATTGATGTTTCATATTCTCAAATAAACAAGATTTACAAGGATAGGAGAGAGAAGGAGAAAATAACCTCCAAATTCTAAATGGAATAATAAACACAGAAGCAAATGAACCTAACTATATTTCAAATGAATAACATAACTCTCTGAAGGATGACCATGGGAAGAACTAGTCTAAATACTTTGGGAATACAGGTTTTGACTCTGTAATGCTCTTGACAAAGAACTCTAAACAAACCTGAGACTAAAGACAAAAAAAGCTGCACACAAATATTGTACTCGACTTAGTAGATTTTTGTTTTTTACAGTGATAATGGTCAGGACTCCCAGAACTACTCTGTGTATTCTAGATTAGAGCAAATAAACATGTATAAGGGTGATTATGAAAGTCAAGTGTTTCACTGTAAGAGAAAAGTGTTCCAGATAAGGAAAGGGAAAAGGTAGAAATGAACTTCTGTAAAGTTAGATTGGCATTGGCAGTTTCAGTATGGACTAACGGTTTTTAACATATTTACAGATAAACATAAAAGTAGATACAGACATGACTTTGCATGTATGTATATATTCCTTAACACAGTCTGTTAATAAGGCCTTAAAGCCGTGACACTTCCAAATATACTTGTCAATGAAAGGAACTAAGGTTCCATGGAGAAATGGTTGATTCTAACATAGGGGCAGGGGAGATACAAAGATAAGCTTGGAACGTCTTTTGGTTGCCAGAAAGTTGTGCTAAGTCGCTCATCGTGTCTGACTGTTTGTGGCCCCATGGACTGCAGCCTACCAGGCTTCTCTGTCCATGGGGATTCTCCAGGCAAGAATACTGGAGTGGGTTGTCCTCTCTTCTTAGAATGTTGAGTTTCAAGCCAGCTTTTTTGCTCTCCTCTTTAATCTTCATTAAGAAGCTCTTTAGTTCCTCTTCGCTTTCTGCCATTAGAGTGGTATTATCTACATATCTGAAGTTGTTGATATTTCTCCCGTCCATCTTGATTCCAGCTTGTGGTTCATCCAGCCTGGCATTTTGCATGTTGTGCTGTGCGTAGGAGTTAAATAAGCAGGGTGGCAATACACAACCTTGACATACTTCTTTCCCAATTTTGAACCAGTCCATTGTCCCATGTCTGGTACTAACTGTTGCATCTTGCTCTGCATAGAGGTTTCTCCGGAGGCAGGTAAGGTGGTCTGGTATTCCCATCTCTTTAAGCATTTTCCACAGTTTGTTGTGTTCCACAAAGTCAAAGGTGTTAGCGTAGTCAGTGAAGCAGAAGTGGATGTTTTTCTGGAATTCTCTAGCTTTTTCAATGATCCAGTGAATGTTGTCAATTTGATCTCTGATTCCTCTGCCTTTTCTAAATCCAGCTTGTACATCTGGAAGTTGTTACATACAAATTAAATTACCATTGCTGTGACCTTTAGTAGTGTTCATCTCTTGTTGGGAGTACTTCCTTGGCATGTCTTAGCCATTCTCTGCCATGCATTCTTCATGGCTTAACTCAGGAAAGTTTTCCTTGAAACCTGAGTCTGCAGATATGAATTCCTAAATAACATGTGAAAGACATATTATCTCTTAAAATGGTTTACTTTTGGATGGTTAAGATGGTTACATTCGACTAAGCTTCTGTGAACTTATTTGCATTTTATAATTGTCAAAATTGAAGCATTATTAAGTGGCTCAAAAGTTTTTAAGCTGAAATGTTTGCAGAACAACATAATAATAGTATGTAGTAGCTGCCAAGCTTTTCCATAGTGGTTTGTACCTTTTAGCACTTCACCAACAGTGTACGAGGGCTCCAGTTTTTATGCATTCTCTTCAGGTTTTTGTATTGTCTGTCTTTTTAAGTATAGCTATCCTAGTGGGTGTGATGTTGCCTCCTTATGGTTCGGATATCTGTTTGCCTCATGACTAATGATATTGGTGTCCATACTAATGGACATCACCAGATGGTCAACACCGAAATCAAATTGATTATATTCGTTCCAGCCAAAGATGGAGAAGCTCTATATGGTCAGCAAAAGCAAGACAGGGAGCTGACTGTGGCTCAGACCATGAACTCCTTATTGCCAAATTCAGACTGAAATTGAAGAAAGTAGGGAAAACCACTAGACCATTCAGGTATGACCTAAATCAAATCCCTTATGATTATACAGTGGAAGTGAGAAATAGATTTAAGGGACTAGATCTGATAGAGTGCCTGATGAGCTATGGACGGAGGTTCATGACATTGTACAGGAGACAGGGATCAAGACCATCCCCAAGAAAAAGAAATAGAAGAACGCAAACTGGCTGGCTGAGGAGGCCTTACAAATAGCTGTGAAAAGAAGAGAAGCGAAAAGCAAAGGAGAAAAGGAAAGACATACCCATTTGAATGCAAAGTTCCAAAGAATAGGAAGGAGAGATAAGAAAGCCTTCCTCAGCGATCAGTGCAGAGAAATAGAGGAAAACAATAGAATGGGAAAGACTAGAGATCTCTTCAAGAAAATTAGAGATGCCAAGGGAACATTTCATGCAAACATGGGCTCAATAAAGGACAGAAATGGTATGGACCCAACAGAAGCAGAAGATATTAAGAACAGGAGGCAAGAATACACAGAAGAACTGTACAAAAACGATCTTCACGACTCAGATAATCATGATGGTGTGATCACTCACCTAGAGCCAGATATCCTGGAATGTGAAGTCAGGTGGGCCTTAGGAAGCATCACTACGAACAAAGCTAGTGGAGGTGATGGAATTCCAGTTGAGCTATTTCAAATCCTAAAAGATGATGCTGTTAAACTGCTGCACTCAATATGCCAGCAAATTTGGAAAACTCAGCAGTGGCCACAGGACTGGAAAAGGTCAGTTTTCATTCCAATCCCAAAGAAAGGCAGTGCCAAAGAATGCTCAAATTTCCACACAATTGCACTCATCTCACACTCTAGTAAAGTAACGCTTAAAATTCTCCAAGCCAGGCTTCAGCAATACATGAATTGTGAACTTCAGGTGTTCAGGCTGGTTTTAGAAAAGGCAGAAGAACCAGAGATCAAATTGCCAACATCCTTGGGATCATTGAAAAAGCGAGAGAGTTCCAGAAAAACATCTATTTCTGCTTTATTGACTATGCTAAAGCCTTTGACTGTGTGGATCACAAGAAACTGTGGAAAATTCTTCAAGAGATGGGAATACCAGACCACCTGACCTGCCTCTTGAGAAACCTATATGCAGGTCAGGAAGCAACAGTTAGAACTGGACATGGAACAGCAGATTGGTTTCAAATTGGGAAAGCAGTACATCAAGGCTGTATATTGTCACTCTGCTTATTTAACTTCTATGCAGAGTACATCATGAGAAACGCTGGGCTAGAAGAAGCAGAAGCCGGAATCAAGATTGCCGGGAGAAATATCAATAACTTCAGATATGCAGATGACACCACCCTTAAGGCAGAAAGTGAAGAAGAACTAAAGAGCCTCTTGATGAAAGTGAAAGAGGAGAGTGAAAAAGTTGGCTTAAAACTCAACATTCAAAAAACGAAGATCATGGCATCTTGTCCCATCACTTCATGGCAAATAGATGGGGAAACAGTGGTAGAATTTATTTTTTGGGGCTCCAAAATCACTGAAGAATGGTGATTGCAGCTATGAAATTAAAAGATGCTTACTCCTTGGAAGGAAAGTTATGACCAACCTAGATAGCTTATTAAAAAGCAGAGACATTACTTTGACAACAAAGGTCCATCTAGTCAGGGCTATGGTTTTTCCAGTAGTCACGTATAGATGTGAGAGTTGTACGATAAAGAAAGCTGAACACCAAAGAATTGATGCTTTTGAACTGTGGTGTAGGAGAAGACTTTTGAGAGTTCCCTGGACTGCAAGGAGATCCAACCAGTCCATCCTAAAGGAGACAGTCCTGGGTGTTCATTGGAAGGCCTGATGTTGAAGCTGAAACTCCCAATACTTTGGCCACCTGAAGTGGAGAGCTGACTCACTTGAAAAGACCCTGATGCTGGGAAAGATGAGGGCAGGAGGAGAAGGGGAAGACAGAGGATGAGATAGTTGGATGGCATCACTGACTCAGTGGACATGAGTTTGGGTAAACTCTGGGAGTTGGCGATGGACAGGGAGCCCTGGTGTGCTGCGGTTCATGGGGTTGCAGAGTCGGACATGACTGAGTGACTGAACTGATCTGTATGATGTTGAGGGAGTTCTCATGCTTATTGCTCATTTGTATATCTTCTTTGTAGGAATATATGTTCAAATGTTTTACTCATTTTTAAATGGATTATTGGTCCTTTTATTATTGAATTGTAAGAGTTTAATTATTGAGATATAAGCCCCTTAACAGATGAATGACTTACAGGTATTTTTCCCCATTTTATGAATTATCCCTTTAAATAACTTTCTTGATGATGTCCTTTGCAGTACAAAACTTTACAATTTTGATGATCAAATTTTTTTGTTTGTTTCTTGTACTTTTTGTGTTATGTCTAGGGCATCGTGATCAAGAAGATTTAAGTCTTTGTCTTCTAGGAGTTTTATAGTTTAAATTCTTACATTTAAGTCTTGAATCAATTTGAGTTAACTTATATGTGGTGTGAAAAGGGGTACAGCATTATTTTATTTTTTTGTATGGTTAGCCAGTCCACCTTTTGCTAAGAAGAGTCTCTTACTATTCTTTAACAGGGTGAATAGTGCTACTATTTAGCATATAAGACAAACTAGAAATCTAGTTCATCATTATTCTCCATCTCTTGAAGAATTTTCCAGTTTGTTGTAATCGACCCAGTCAAAGGCTTTGGCCTAGTCAATAAGGAGAAGTAGATGGTTTTCTGGAACTCTCTTGCTTTTTCTATGGTCCAGCGCATGTTGGCAATTTGATATTTGATTCCTCTGCCTTTTCTAAATCCAGCTTTAACATCTGGGAGTTCTTGGATGACGTACTGTTGAAGCCTCCCTTGGAGAATTTTGAACATTACTTTGCTAGCGTGTGAGATGAGTGCAATTGTGCGGTAGTTTGAACATTCTTCGGCATTACCCTTCTTTGGGATTGGAATGAAAACTGACCTTTTCTAATCCTGTGGCCACTACTGAGTTTTCCAAATTTGCTGGCACATTGAGTGCAGCACTTTCACAGCATCATCCTTTAAGATTCGAAATAGCTCAACTGGAATTCCATCACCTCCACTAGCTTTGTTCGTAGTGATGCTTCCTAAGGCCCACCTGACTTCACATTCCAGGCTGTCTGGCTCTAGGTGAGTGATCATACCATTGTGGTTATCTGGTCATTAAGCTCTTTTTTGTATAGTTCTTCTGTGTATTCTTGTCACCTTTTCTTAATAGCCTCTGCTTCTGTTAGGTCCGTATGTTTCTTTCCTTTATTGTTCCCATGTTTGCATGAAATGTTCCCTTGGTATCTCTAATTTTCTTGAAGAGCTCTCTAGTCTTTCGCATTCTGTTCTTTTCCTCTATTTCTCTGCATTGATCACTGAGGAAGGCTTTCTTACCTCTCCTTGCAAGTCTTTTGAACTCTGCTTTCAGAAGAATATATCTTTCTTTTTCTTCTTTGTCTTTAGCATCCCTTTTTTTCTCAGCTATTTGTAAGGCCTCCTCAGACAAGCATTTTGCCTTTTTGCATTTCTTATTCATGGGGATGGTCTTAATCACTGCTTCCTGTAGAATATCATGAACCTCCATCCATAGTTCTTCAGGCACTCTTGTCAGATCTGATCCCTTGAATCTATATGTCGCTTCCACTGTATAATCGTAGGGGATTTGATTTAGGTCATACCTGAATGGTCTAGGGGTTTTCCCTACTTTCTTCAATTTATGTCTGAATTTAGCGATAAGGAGTTCATGATCTGAGCCACAGTCAGCTCCCTGTTTTGTTTTTGCTGACTGTATAGAGATTCTCCATCTTCGGCTGCAAAAAATATAATCAATCTGATTTCAGTATTAACCATCTGGTGATGCCCATGTGTAGAGTTGTCTCTATGGTAGGCTTAATGGTGAACTCCCAAGAGGTTTTACACCAAGCAGGACCTTCTGGTGCCCCGTCTCTGTGGTGAGCCCCTCTTGACCCATGTCTCCACAGGAGGCCATCCAACACTAGCAGGTAGTTTTGGTTCAGTCTCCTGTGGGGTCACTGCTCCTCTCCTCTGGATCTTGGTGCATGCAAGATTTTGTGCCTCCAAGACTGGGGTCTCTTTTTCCCCAGTCCCCGGGAAGTCCTGTAATCAAATCCTGCTGACACTCAAGGCCAGATTCCCTGGGAATTGCCAGTTCCTTTGTCAGATCGGCAGGCTTAGAAGCCTGTCATGGGGTTCAGAACCTTTACAACAGTATGAGAACTTCTTTGGTATTATTGTTCTCTAGTCTTTGGGTCACCCATCCAGCAAGTATGATATATTTGATTTTGTTGTGATTGTACTCCTCCCACCATCTTGCTACGGCTTCTTCTTTGTCTTTGGATGTGGAGTATCTTTTTTTGGTGGGTTCCAGTGTCCTCCTGTTGATAGTTGTTCAGTAGCTGGTCGCACTTCTGGTGCTTTTGCAAGGAGGGGATGAGCTCATGCCTTTCTACTCTGCCATCTTGAACCGGAAGTCCAGCTTGTTAATTTGTTAATTGCTTTCAGGTTTGGTTTCCATAAAAGTGGAAAAAGCCTTCCTGACTATTTCCTCATGCAGTTCTCTACTGTAATGAAAATGTTTCATTTTTACAATGAATTGTGATGGCTGAGGAAAAGTGAATATTGTACAATAATGTAGAACAGAAGAGACCATGGGGCAAATGAAATGAACCACAACCAACCACACCAGAGGCCGGTCTTCATCCAAAGAAGGTGATGTGGTATGTGATGGGATTGGAAGGGAGTCCTCTATTAAGAACTCCTTCTGGAAAACCAAACAATTCATTCCAACAAGTACTGTTCCCAATTAGACCAACTGAAGACAGCACTGAGTGAAACATGTCTGAAATTAGTGAACACAAAATGCATAATCTTCTATCAGGATAGCACAAAACAACATGTTTCTTTGATGACGAGGGAAAAGTGTTACTGCTTGGCTGAGACGTTCTGATTCATCCATGGTATTCACCAGATGTTGCACCTTCAGGTTTCTATTTATTTCAGTCTTTACAAAATTCTCTTAATGGAAAAAATTTCAGTTCCGTTTTCTCAAAAGATAAAAAGTTTGGGAAAGATGGAATTATGAAGTTGCCTGAAAAATGGCATCACCTTACTGGAAGGTTCTTGCCCTGCTGTGTTCCACCTCCCCTCATGTAAAGTGAAACAACTCTCCTGCTTATCTTTCTTTTCTTGTTCACTAGAACATTTATTGTGTAACATATCATTCATGGTCTTTTGATCCCTATTGGTATGTGGGTCCATGAGGCCAGAGTTCTTACCTCTTCAGTCACTTTTGTGTCCCTAGTAGCAAGAATAATGAGCATTGATGATGTGTCAAGGATCTGAATTGAGTGAGTGGATGAATGCTGGCCTTCTTTAGTGACTCACTGTTGCAGTGTTCCCCCTTCCTCACTTGCCCCTCTGTTCTTACCATCCCCTGCCTCAGGCAGCTTCTTGCCGCTCAGGTCCTATAAGCATCACTTCCTCATCAGACCTTACCTGCCTTGGTTGGAGTTCCTTATGTCTCTGATTCCAAGTGCCCTTAGCTGTGGAACTTCTCCTTCATGTGTGTGTGTTAATCACTCAGTCGTGTCTCACTCTTTGTGACCCCATGGACTATAGCCCACCAGGCTACTCCATCTGTGGATTCTCCAGGCAAGAATACTGGAGTGAGTAGCTATTCCCTTCTCCAGGCATCTTCCTGACCCAGGGATTGAACTCACTGCACTGCAGGGAGACTCATTACCATGTGAGTCACCAGGGAAGCCTTCTTTCTTGTTGTTTTTTGGTCACTCAGTTGTGTCTGCTGCCTTCAGTCTTGCCCGGCCTTAGGGTATTTTCCAGTGAGTAAGCTCTTCCCATCAGGTGGCCAAAGTATTGGAGCTTCAGCTTCAGCATCAGTCCTTCTAGTGAATATTCAGAGTTGATTTCCTTTAAGATTGACTGTTTGATCTCCTTGCTGTCCAAGGGACTCTCAAGAGTCTCGTCCAGCATCACAGTTTGAAAGCATTAATTCTTCGGCCCTTAGCCGTCCTTATGGTCCAACTCTCACATCCGTACATGACTGCTGGAAAAATCATAGCTTTAAGTATATGGACCTGTGTAGGCAAAGTGATGTCTATGCTTTTTAATACGCTGTTTAGGTTTGTCATAGCTTTTCTTCCAAGGAGCAAGCATCTTTTAATTTTATGGCTACAATCACCATCTACATTGATTTTGGAGACGAAGAATATAAAGTCTGTCACTGTTTGCATTTTTTCCTCGTCTATTTGCCATGAAGTGATAGGACCAGTTGCCATTATCTTAGTTTTTTAAATGTTGAGTTTTAAGCCTGCTTTTTCGCTCTCCTCTTTCATCTTCATCAAGAGGTTCTGTACTTCCTCTTCACTTTCTGCCAAAAGGGTGGTGTCATCTGCGTATCTGAGGTTATTGATACTTATCCCAGCAATTTGGATTTCAGCTTGTGATTTATCCAGCCTGGCATTTCTCATGATGTACACTACATAGAAGTTAAATAAGCAGGGTGACAATATACAGCCTTGACATACTCCTTTCCCAATTTTGAACCAGTCTTTTGTTCGATGTCTAATTCTAATTATTGCTTCTTGACCTTGCATACAGGTTTCTCAGGGGGCAAATAAGGTGGTCTGGTATTCCCATCTCTTGAAGAATTTTCCACAGTTTGTTGTGATCCACAGTGTAAAAGGCTTTAGCATAGTCAGTGAAGCAGAAGTAGGTGTTTTTCAGGAATTCTTTTACTTTTTCTGTGCTTCAGCGCTTGTTGGCAATTTGATCTCTTGTTCCTCTGCCTTTTCTAAATCCAGCTTGAACATTTGGAAGTTCACGTTTCACATACTGTTGAAGCCTAGGGTGAAGGATTTTGATCATTACCTTGCTAGCATGTGAAATGAGTACAATTGTACAGTAGTCTGAAGATTCTTTGGCATTACCCTTCTTTGGGATTGGAATGAAAACTGACCTTTTCCAGGGTTGTGGCCACTGCTGAGTTTTCCAAATTTGCTGGCATATTGAGTGTAGCACTTTCATAGCATCATCTTTTAGGATTTGAAACAGCTCAGCTGGAATTTCATCACTTCCACTAGCTTTGTTTGTAGTAATGCTTCCTAAGGCCCACTTCACTTCACACTCCAGGATGTCTGGTTCTAGGTGAGTGATCACAGCATTGTGGTTTTCCAGGTCATTAAGACCTTTTTGTACAGTTCTTTGTATTCATACCTCTTCTTAATCTCTTCTGCTTCTGTTAGGTACTTGTGTTTCTGTCCTTTCTTGTGTCCATTTTTGCATGAAATGTTCCCTTGGTATCTCCAGTTTTCTTGATGAGATCTTTAGTCTTTCCCATTCTATTGTTTTCCTCTATTCCTTTGCATTGTTCACTTAAGGCTTTCTTACCTCTCTTTGCTATTCTTTGGAACTCTGCATTCAGATGGGTGTATCTTTCCCTTTCTCCTTTGCCTTTTGCTTGTCTTCTTTTCTCAGCTATTTGTAAGGCCTCATCAGACAACTTTTGCCTTTTTGCATTTCTTTTTCTTGGGAATGGTTTTGGTCACCACTTCCTGTACAATGTTATGAACCTCTGTCCATAGTTATTCAGGCATTCTATCAGATATAATCCTTTGAATTTATTTGTCATTTCCACTGTATAATCGTAGGGGATTTGGTTTAGGTCATACCTGAATGGCCTAGTGGTTTTCCCTATTTCCTTCAATTCCAAATCTGAATTTTGCAATAAGTCATGATCTGAGCCACAGTCAGCTCCCAGCCTTGTTTTTGCTGACTGTTTAGAGCTTCTCCATCTTTGTCTCGAAAGAATATAATCAGTCTGATTTCAGTGTTAACCATCTGGTGATGTCCATGAGTTGCCTCATGTCGTTGGAAGATGTTTGCTATGACAGTGTGCTTTCTTGGCAAAACTGTAACCTTTGCCTGTTCATTTTGTACCCCACGGCCAAACTTGCTTGCTACTCCA
Source organism: Bubalus kerabau (assembly GCF_029407905.1). Classification (NCBI taxonomy): domain Eukaryota; kingdom Metazoa; phylum Chordata; class Mammalia; order Artiodactyla; family Bovidae; genus Bubalus; species Bubalus kerabau. The sequence continues at coordinate 185,252,300 of NC_073625.1, read as the reverse complement.
GGTATCTCTTGAGTTCCTGCTTTTGCATTCCAGTCCCCTGTGGTGAGAAGGACATCTTTTTTTGATGTTAGTTCTGGAAGGACTTGTAGGTCTTCACAGAACCATTCAGCTTCAGCTTCTTTGGTGTTAGTGGTTGGGGCATAGACTTGGAATGCTATGATGGTGAATGTTTTGCCTTGGAAATGAACCAAGGTCATTCTGTAATTTTTGAGATTGCACTCAGGTACTGCATTTTGGACTCTTGTTGACTATGAGGGCTACTCCATTTCTTCTAAGGGATTCTTGCCAACAGTAGAAGATATAATGGTTATCTGAATTAAATTCACCCTTTCCCATCCAGTTTAGTTCAGTGATCATAAAATGTTGATCTTCACTCTTGCTATCTCCTGTTTGACCACTTCCGATTTACCTTGACTCATGGACCTAACATTCCAATGTTCCTATGCAATATTGTTTTTTTACAGCATCAGAGTTTACTTTCACCATCAGACACATCCACAGCTGGGTGTCGTTTAGGCTTTGGCTCAGCCTTAGCGACTATTTCAGTTTCTCTTCCTTTGTGCTATTCTTGTTAATGTCTGTCTTCCCTTCAACTGTCCTTCCCGTCACTTTGCTCTTTGTTAAATTCTAAGGGCCGAGCACAGAGTCAGATTCTCAATAAATGCAGGTGTTAGTTGAAAGAGTAATGAACAAATTAAAATATTCTTTTTTTTAATTGAAGGATAATTGATTTACAGAATTTTGTTGTTTTCTGTCAAACCTCCACATGAATCAGCCATAGGTATACATATATCCCCTGCCTTTTGAATCTCCCTCCCCATCCACCCCTCTAGGTTGACACAGAGCCTCTGTTTGAGTTTCCTGAGCCATACTGCAAATTCCCATCCGCTGTCTATTTTACACATGGTAATGGAAGTTTCCATGTTACTCTTTCCATACATCTTGCCCTCTCCTCCCATCTCCCCATGTCCACAAGTCTATTTTCCATATCTGTCTCTCCATTGCTTCCCCACAAATAAATTCCTCAGTACCATTTTTCTAGATTCCATATATATGCGTTAGGATATGATACTTATCTTTCTCTTTCTGACTCACTTCACTCTGTATAATAGGTTCTAGGTTCATCCACCTCATCAGAACTGACTCAAAGGCGTTCCTTTTATGGCTGAGTAATATTCCATTGCGTATATGTACCACACCTTCTTTATCCATGCATCTGTTGATGGACATCTAGGTTGCTTTCGTGTTCTAGCCATTGTAAATAGTGCTGCAATGAACAGTGGGATACATGTGTCTTTTTCAATTTTGATTTTCTCAGGGTATATGCCTAGGAGTGGGATTACTGGGTCATATGGTGGTTTTATTTTATTCCTAGGTTTTTAAGGAATCTCCATACAGTCTTCCATAGTGGCTGTATCAGTTTACATTTCCACCAACAGTGCAAGAGCGTTCCCTTTTCTCTACACCCTCTCCAGCATTTATTGTTTGTAGACTTTTTGATGATGGCCATTCTGGCTGGGGTGAGGTGATATCTCATTGTAATTTTAATTTGCATTTCTCTAATAATGAGTGATGTTGAGTATATTTTCATGTTTGTTAGCCATCTGTATGTCTTCTTTGGAACAATGTCTGTTTAGTTCTTTTTCCCACTTTTTGATTGGACTGTTTGTTTTTCTGGTATTGAGTTGTATGAGCTGCTTGTATATTTTGGAAATTAATCATTTATCCATTATTTCATTTGCTATTGTTTTTTCCCATTGTGAAGGTTGTCTTTTCACCTTGCTTATAGTTTCCTTTGCTGTGCAAAAGCTTTTAAGTTTAATCAGGTCTGACTTGTTTACTTTCATTTTTATTTCCATTACCGTAGCAGGTGGGTCATAGAGGATCTTGCTTTGATAAAATATTTCTATGATCTGTATAACTAACAATCCATCAAAGTTGGTCAATGTCAGTAACATTTGCTTAAAAAGATAATAGGATTAAAACTTAATGATCTCATAGTTTTAAGTTGACATGAAGTCTAGGGAGCATAAATACATCATTGCCTTTCAGCAAGAATTTTCTGTGCTGTGTCCCCTCTGTGTTGTGGAAACCGGTTCTTACCGTGGATGGCCATCCAGCTCTGCCACCATCCCTAGTATCGGGCACCCTTCATTCTAAGTCTGATGTTGGTCTTCTGTAAAGTCACCCTTTGGTTTTGGGTTGCCCTCTTCCTTTCTTATATTTAGAGGGTTATCTTATCCTTTATTAAATGAAATAGTCTCACTTCCTTCTTTTGACCTCTTTTGAGCCCATGTAATGCTCCTGAGGGATTTTATGTAGTGTATTCCAACATAGACCCTATTATGTATCAAATACCAAAGGACAACTTTTTAAAAAGTGTTTTTATGAGTAGTAATATATTTAATAGAAGAACTGTTGCAAATCTAGCTTTATTAACTTTAATGATCTGCTTCTTTACTGAGCTCATTATATTATTGAGAATGTACATATAAATATTAGTTTTGGGAAAAACAGCTATTTCAGTGCTTATTACTAGTTGGGTGAATGCTCCATAAATGGATGTAATCCTCAAACAACTTTAGGCACTATTTATCCTCGCATATGAAGAAACTGATATATATGAACCTTAGAAATAAAAGATTTTCTTAATCTCATTGTCACTGCAGGCAATGGAAACCTATTTGATCCTTCTTAATTATTTCACAAGATAAAATAATCATGTTGAGAAAGGTACTCTGTTTTCAATTTCTTAAGAATTTTTGGTCACTAATATCTTATCATTAAAGGAAAAATTGTTATGGTCTTTCCTTTAAAATAAATATTTATTGCCTTTGTAATAGGTGGGATTAGAAAACATGCATATGATTGTTCCAAAACTTGGTTATTTATACATTGCTATTGCTATTTACTATTTTTTGGAGTAAGTACAGCTTTTTTTTTTTTTTTTAATGAACAGAGGCCTCTATAGTGACCCTTTAACTTAAATTATTATTCTTTGACCTTATATGTTGTCTTAAAATTGTCTTTAGGGGAATATTTTATCCTGTTTGTTGATTATTCAAGATTGAAAACATTTCACCTGATAGCTTAAAGATTTGTGTCTTGGCGTTAAGATGATCCCTTCATTTTCAGTATTGTTTAAATCAGTGGATGTGGGGCAGGTGACTGAATTGTTTTCTTCTCTAAAGTTTCAGTGTGTAGCTTTTGTCTCTCTTTCACATACTTCGTCAAAACTTTGTCTACAAAGAAGTGTGGATTGGGGATTTATTTCTAGAACTGTGTTAAAACACTTTGTGTAGATATTTGTTTATGAAGCTATGTCGAGTAGGTGTCATGGTTACCGTCATCTCTAAGGTTCATTCTGCTTGTCCCTTCACTCTGCCTATGTGTCCTCTGCTTGTCTGGTCTCTGCTTTCCATTTCCTCTAGTTTGGGAATGGATCTATAAGTCTCATGTTCTGTGTTGGTGCTTTGGCAGAGTAGCCTGGTGCCCAGATAGTTAAGAAATGACCCAATCAAAAAATGGGCCAAAGAACTAAATAGACATTTCTCCAAAGAAGACATACAGATGGCTGACAAACACATGAAAAGATCCTCAACATCACTCATTATCAGAGAAATGCAAATCAAAACCACTATGAGGTACCATTTCACACCAGTCAGAATGGCTGCGATCCAAAAGTCTACAAGTAATAAATGCTGGAGAGGGTGTGGAGAAAAGGGAACCCTCTTGCACTGTTGGTGGGAATGCAAACTAGTCCAGCCACTGTGGAGAACAGTGTGGAGATTCCTTAAAAAACTGGAAATAGAACTGCCTTATGATCCAGCAATCCCACTGCTGGGCATACACACTGAGGAAACCAGAAGGGAAAGAGACACGTGTATCCCAATGTTCATCGTAGCACTGTTTATAATAGCCAGGACATGGAAGCAACCTAGATGTCCATCAGCAGATGAATGGATAAGAAAGCAGTGGTACATATACACAATGGAGTATTACTCAGCCATTAAAAAGAATACATTTGAATCAGTTCTAATGAGGTGGATGAAACTGGAGCCTATTATACAGAGTGAAGTAAGCCAGAAAGAAAAACACCAATACAGTATAGTAACGCATATATATGGAATTTAGAAAGATGGTAACAATAATCCTGTGTACGAGACAGCAAAAGAGACACTGATGTATAGAACAGTCTTATGGACTCTGTGGGAGAGGGAGAGGGTGGGAAGATTTCGGAGAAAGGCATTGAAACATGTAAAATATCATGTATGAAACGAGTTGCCAGTCCAGGTTTGATGCACGATACTGGATGCTTGGGGCTGGTGCACTGGGACGACCCAGAGGGATGGTATGGGGAGGGAGGACGGAGGAGGGTTCAGGATGGGGAACACATGTATACCTGTGGCGGATTCATTTTGATATTTGGCAAAACTAATACAATTATGTAAAGTTTAAAAATAAAATAAAAAAAAAAAATCACCCCCCAAAAAAAAAAGTTAGATTGTTAAAAAAAAAAAAAAAAGAAAGAAATGAGCTGATCAACAGTAGTGTTAGAATGGAACAAGCTTAGCTGTTCCTTGTACCTCATGTTAAACATAATGAGTTTAGAGGATTATGACTCTGTGTAATGATTGGAATCTGCTAGACAGGACATCTGTTTTACTTTTTACTGATTAATTTGGTGTAGAAATAGCATCTTTTTTTGCAGTATGAAAATTATTTTGTATTCTAGCTTTCAGTGGTAGCTTATTTTCTGAAACGTGCTTTTTAGAATAGCATGTTAGTATAAAATTATCTTAATAGGACTGGATACTCTTTATTAGTCTGAAAATATTTGTTTTTTAACTGTGATAAAAGTTTCTGGGAACATTTGAATTTTCGTTTATTCTGGACAGCATTAGAATTGTTTAGTATATGCAAATATTTTCCTTTGGTTTTGTTTCCTAGGTTGCACGTTTTCAAAAAATTCCTAATGCTGAAAATGAGACAATGATTCCGGTATTGACATCAAAAAAAGCAAGTGAATTACCAGTCAGTGAAGTTGCAAGCATTCTCCAAGTAAGTTCTTGGTGGGGAGGTAGGGAGTGTATAGTAGAATGAGCCACTTAGCTAAGTGCTATCCAGTAGAATTCTCTGTTCCGCAGGTGTGTGTGGCTAGTGGTTGCCTGATAGGATGGTGCAGCTCTGGATCATTAGTGTTCCCAGAAACTGTTAGTGCTGTGTGAGGATTAGTTGGATTAGGAAAGTGATCAATTTAATTATAACATAAGTGGAGTTAGGAGTTTTATCCTTTTCTTATGTTTCCTACTATAAAAGCTAAATATAAGTTCAGAACTGCAAATAAATTTTGCTTGTGTAATTCAGTCTCTTCGTAGTTTTTCACAGTCTAATTAAACATGAGGAAAAGAATATTTAAAATTTTCTCTTCAGAATTCACATAATTTAATAATGCATTAAAAACATTGCATAACCCCCCCTTTTTTAAAGGTTTTTTTGGGGTGGGTTGTATTTATACTCTGTTTTAAAGCCACTTACTTTAAATATATTTAGGTATCGCAAGACTCTGTTATTGACCTCTATTATAAAGCTTTTGGTCAGAGAAACTACTTCAGAGATGCAAGTAATTTCATTCTATTTGATAGTTTCAAATAACAAGTCAGGAGAGGTAAGTGACTGAAGAATGTAGGTGGTGTTTGAGGACTTAACTTCATTATTTTCAGTAATTTAGGAACCACAGATTTTCTTCTTGGAATAAATGTACAGTCTAAGAACAAAAGGTAATACCAACCTCAGTTTTGATAGGCTCAGAGAACAGGAAAGATGCATAATCTTTTGGAGAAACTAATTTTAGAAGACAGTAAGACAACAGTGGGAACCAAGAAAACTAGTTAAAATGTACTTAAAATTTGCTTTCTGTACATTGTCACTGGTTTGTGTTACTCCTCTTTCCACATAAAAATCATAATTTTTTATTAATCTAGTTGCTTATATTAACATTTTTTATTGAGGTATAATTTATATAGACTACAGTGTACTCATTAAATATACAGTTTGCATTTTGGCAAATATAGCCATCATCACAATGAAGATGTAGAAAATTTTCATCACTCTAAATAGATTCCATGTGTTTTTTGTAGCTAATCCTTCCATTGCTCTTGGCCCCAGGCAGTCACTGATACGCTTTGTCCCCATAGATTAATTTTGACTGTCACAGAAGTTCCTATAAATATGACCATACCTATGTAGTTTTTCTGTGTTTTCTCCTTTGTTTTCTGCTAATATTTTCAGTAACTTTTATATATAAAATCTCATAGGCTGATCTTCAGAATGGTCTAAACAAATGTGAAGTAAGTCATAGGAGAGCCTTCCATGGCTGGAATGAGTTTGATATCAGTGAAGATGAGCCACTATGGAAGAAGTATATTTCTCAGGTATATTTTTATTTTCTCATGCTGTGTACTTTACATGTATTTTTGTTAATGTATTTTTTGACTTTTGTGAAGTTATGGAGAAAGAAAATAATATTAAAATTTTTTTTTTTACTTAATTTGTTTCATTTGTTAGTTTACTCTTCGGTTGGAATTTCTATAATTTTTAGTGTGTAAATCTTTAAGGGCTTATATCACATGGAGGTGATAATAGTAGTTTCCTTTGGAAGTGTCTTATATATATTTTTTATTATAGAAATGTTAGTATTTTTTAAAGTAATATGACTAGTTTAGAAAATTAGCAAAAGGCAATTCAGACTGCCTGGTTACAAATTCCACCTTTCTTTATTACTATTAATAGCTTGTGTGTCCCTTATTATCCTCTGAGTGTTAACTAGAAAATGGAGATAATAATCTTAGGAGATAGTAGCTATCAATAGAAAATAGCTATTTTTAATTATTAGGTTGGTGAAAAAGTAATTGCGGTTTCAGACTGTGAATACCAAATCATTATAACTAGGCTCAAACACATCTTTATTAATCAAAATAGGAACTATTGCAATCAACACATTTTTTCAATGAGAAATAAGTTTGTTTATTCTTGTAACATAAAAGTCTTTTCTTTGGTATTTGACAAACTCTTGGAAAGCATTTTCTCCTTCCTGCTGGTTGTGGAAGCATTTGTCCTTCAAAAACTTGTTGAGATGCTTGAAGAAGTGGTCGTCAGTTGATGAGTGGTCAGGAATATGGTGGATGAGGCAAAATTTTGTAGCCTAATTTGTTCAACTTTTGAAGTGTTGGTTGTGCACTGTGAGGTCGGGTGTTGTTGTGCAGAAAAATTGGGCCCTTTCTTTTGACAGATGCTGGCTTTAGGCGTAGTAGTTTTTGGTGTGTCTCATGGATTTGCTGAGCATACTTCTCAGATGTAATGGTTTTGCCAGGGTTCAGAAAGCTGTCGTGAATGATACCTTTAGCAGACCAACAAACAGTGACCATGACCTTTTTTTGGTCCGAGTTTGGCTTTGGGAAGTGCTTTGGAGTTTCTTGTGGCTTCCCTGGTGGTTTCTTCTTGGTCCATCACTGAGCTGATTGTTGCCAGTTGTCATATAAAATCCACTTTTTGTTACACACCACAGTCGGATCAAGAAATGGTTTGTTTTCATTGCATAAAAAAGAGAAGACGACACTTAAAAATGATGATTTTTTGATTTGCCGTCAGCTCATGAGGCACCCACTTATGGAGTTTTTTCACCTTTTCAATTTGCTTCAAATGCTGAATGACCATAGAATGGTCAATGTTGAGTTCTTTGGCAATTTCTTGTGTAGGATCACCTTCAATGATCCTCTCAGTTGGTCGTTGTCAACTTCTGATGACCAGTCACTGCACTCCTCACCTTCAAGGCTCTTGTCTCCTTTGCAAAACTTCTTGATCCACCACTGCACTGTACATTCATTAGCAGTTCTTGGGTCAAATGCATCATTGATGTTGTGAGCTATCTCCGCTGCTTTACATTTTGAACTCAAGAAATTGCTCGAATTTGCTTTTTGTCTAACATCATTTCCCTAGTCTAAAATAAACATAAATAGCAAGTAATAAGTCATTAGCAAAAAAACAGAGTGAGAAATGTGCATTAAAATGATGTATAACATAACCACATTTAAGAATGTATTCCAATATCAAATGGCAAAGTTAAGCGGTGCAAAACTGCAGTTACTTTTGCACCAACCTATTATATTTTATTAATATCTTAATCTTTTCAGAAAGATTTGCTGTAGGGTTTTTCTTACCTTGGTAATAAGCATGTTAGTGAAAAGCTACAAACTTCCTGTGGCCAATTTTTAGCTAGTCGAGTTAGTTTTGTCAAACAGATTCTTTTTAGTGAAGAAACTTTGTAATGCCTTCTAATCTTTAGATTCTTTTTTTACGAAGATCTATGTTTAACTTTTCTATGGGGCCTTGCTTGTTAATGAACCAAAATTTACCCTGTTGTTAAATGAATTTGTCTAAAGTAGAAAAACTGAATTTTTAGGGACGAACTTTGTGTCCATCTTGTTTTTAATGAAATATTTTTTTATGTATTTTTGTATGCTCACCTTTACTGTATTTCCGCATCATCCAGAACTTCAGGAAGTTTATTCTGGATTTACAAATTACAGTGATTTGACTTATCACTGGGTAATATGATTTAATGTTTTACTTTCTTGATCCTGTTTCAAAGCCAGAGTACTTGCATCATGGTATTGCTGTGAGAATGAAATGAAATAGTGCCTGTAATATAGTTAAGTAATAATTAGCATTAATTATTAATGCTATAATTAGCATTAAATATCAGTTGTCAATCATAAAGCACTGAGCAACTCTTCATTCCTCTATATTGAACAGCATCTTTGTTGTTCTACAGACGTTTGTCTAGAGCCTGCCATCTATCAGGTAGTGTCCTTAGCACCACGGCACAGCTTTAGGGGCAAATAAAATGATCGTGGACCTTGCTTTCAGAGTGTGATAATAACAGCTAACGTTGGAGGGTTTTATAGTATACACAGTGCTTTAATATACATTCTTGGTTAATCCTTACACAGTTTTTAGTACAAGGTAGTATTTTAGTAGATGAAGCACCTCTGGGGCTTAAAAAATTAAGGAATTGGATTCAAACACAGGTATTCTGACTCAGTTTGTGTGTGGTTTGTAAACCCTGAACCACATTGCAGATGTAGTTTTATTTTGTTAGAGCAGTTATTTTCAGTCCTCTGTGCATTAGAGTGACTTGGGGGAATGCTTTAAAAATGCTAAAGCCTGGGTCCTGTGCCCAGAGATTCTGATTTGATTGCTGTGGTGTGAATGTGGGCATTTGCTGGAAGTCCTTCACAAGATTCTCATGTGAAGCAGAGTTGTAAACGCTGTGCCAGGGAATGGAACCATAAAGGAAGTAGGAGGTGGTGGTGTCTAATTTCAGAGTTAATGATATCCAGAGGCTGAGGCTATCCGCTGTGATGGATTCTTTGCAAAGTGACCTTGCAGCTTTGACAGCTGTTGGCAGCGTTTCATCAGAGGAAGGCAATCCAGCAACAGAGCTCTGATGCTTAACTGGGATGTCCAACTGGAAGGATTTGGGGTTGTTCTGATGCTTGTTTGTTTTAAGAGCTTCTTGATTGAGTTGGTACTGTGGTTTTTATTTCTTTAGATACTGTTGTCTCTGCTAGCTAGATGTCAGGGAAACCAGTGTTGGGAAAATATACAGCTTCTGTGGCGAGGCTCTTACTGTATGCTCTTAGTTGCACTGGTGGGTGGGATATGGTTGTTCCTATGGTGGGTGGGTCAACCACAGAATTGTAATTTATGTCCATTTACTTAGAATACAGGAATGATGAGAGTGTTTGAAGTTCATAATTTAGGTATTCTAACCAGTGCTTAATATAAATCTTTATCTTAAAAGTCATTTTCCATTTATTCTAGACCCAGTAGACATTCAGAACAGCTTATTGGTTAAATTAATAAGTACTAAAAATACATGTGTACTCTTAAGAATTGGTCAATTCTTAGTTTTACATAATAATGCCCTGATATTTGTTTTCTTTTTTTAAGGCTTTTGTTGGATGGTATACAACTATCATTCATGCAAAACTGTTGAATTGCTATTTGTTTTCATTTTCAGTTTAAAAATCCCCTTATTATGCTGCTTCTGGCTTCTGCAGTCATCAGTGTTTTAATGCATCAGTTTGATGATGCTGTCAGTATCACTGTGGTAAGAAAAATATATGTATTTTTAAATTGGTAGTTAATTGTATAAATTAGGATTGGCTTTTATTTTAGAAAATGAATTGAGGGATGCCTTATTGTTTTCTTCAGGTTTGCTTTTTTTTTTAGATTCTGGTTTTAGTTGCCGTGATCTCAAGTAATGTTCAAGGGTTTGTGATTGGCACCCTTGGAAATTATTTAACAACCTGATAATTTCGTAGATGGGAAACATTTGATAATAATTTTCCAATTAAATATTTACTTTCTTTTACTTTCCAATTGAGAGTATGTTTGACTAGTTGTGAACTAAAGCCTGACATTTTTGAAATTAAAAATATTTAACAATGCACTGTATATTTACTGTGTAAGATTTTGTTCTTTCCAGCTAGGTTATTCTAGTTTTCATCTTTTTTTTTTCTTGCCCCTCTGTTTCATTGTAGTATAAAATTTTATAGTAAGTCTAAGCATTGATTAAAGCAAGTGTGTTTTGCTTAACTGCACAGGAGAAATGAACACAGAGCTTCAAAGTCTCCAGCTTTTGCTTGTGGACTCCTGGGAGTCTATGAGATTCTTTTAGGGAGCATGTGAGGCCAAAACTACTTTCACAAAGCTAAAACATTATTTGTCTTTTTGCTATAGATATTTGCATTAATGGAGCAAAAGTGATGTGGGTAAAACCATTAGAGCTTCGGTCTGAATCAAGATAGTGGCTCCTATCTAGTAAACTGTTTAATACTTACTGTTTTCTTTCACTGTTTCTCTTAGTAATGTTTTCGATAAAACAGTAAAAATTAATTTTACTGAATTTTGATCCTTAAGTATATACCTTTTTATTGTTCTTTGTGATGAAATATGAAGTACTCATTGAGGTATGGGGATTGTCCCAAGGAAAGGTTGTGTGCTGAAGTGAAGTAGCCTTTTACTCCAAAGAATGACTGATACACAAACTGTGGTTATTAAGACTTGAATAATTGGCATACTTTTTTTTGAAAGTGAGTGAAATAACCTTTCACTACAAGAGAAACAACGGACAGAATTTGTTACCAATAGTAAAATTCAAGCTTTCAGTAGTAACTAGAACTTTGCAAAATTTTTATGCAGGATAGCTCCCCTATTTTAAGACCTTATTCTAATGAGATCAGTAGGGATTTCAGTGAATGTGATTTTTTTTTAACAATTATAAAATGCGTCAACACTTGGAAGATTTGAATAACCCAGTGAATCAACCTTTTCTAAATGACCTGTGCATGATGATACAAAATATTCATTCACAATAGTAAGGAGACTGATTCTAATGTAACAGACTATGAAAAGTTCACTGATCTAGTTTTAGATTCTACATTGCAAATTACTTTTAAAGTTACTAGCAGTTGTCTAATTTTGGTGTAGTAGCTAAGAATAAAAACCGCAATTATTTGAAAAGGCTTTTAAAATAAACTCCTCCCTTTCCAACAGTATCTGTATGAGGTTGAATTTTTTTCATATACTTGAGCCAAATTAACATGTCAGTAAATTAAATGCAGAAGCAGATAGGAGAATGGAAGAACCCAAATGAATTTTATGGCCAACCCAGTATTAAAGCGGACACCAACGATAGAAAAATTGAAAACACTGCCACTTTTCTCACAATTTTGGGAAGGGATATATTTTTCATAGGGCTTCCCTAGTAGCTCTGGTAAGGAATCTGCCTGCCTATTCAGGAGACATGAGTTTCATCCTTGAGTTGGGAAGATCCTCTGGAGAAGGAAATGATAACCCACTCCAGTATTCTTGCTGGGAAGTTCCATGGACAGAGGAGCCTGGTTGGCTACAATCTGTGGGATTGCAAGAGAGTTTTTCATAAAAAATATTGTGCGTGTTAACATGTAATGGGCTTACGTTTTTTAGTAAGTTAAAACCCAGTAATTAAAGAAGTATTTAATATGGTAAATATCAGTAGCTATTAGTCACATAAACAAGAGCTGGTCCTCAGTTTGTAAAGGGATCCTGGGATCAAAGCGTTTAAGAAACACTCCTGGGGAGGCAGACTCCTGTCAGCTGTGGGTTTTTCCACCCCTAGGCCTCAAGGCAGAATTGTGAGTCCTTCCCTGGCTGTCCTGTGCTTAGTGTCTGGTATCTTGGGGCTGCAGAGTCAGAAAAATAAAATATGATTTAATAATTATTTCAGAAGTTGCAGTGTCTGATTTAAAAAACTTGTTTCTTTGTTTTGTTTAGGCAATACTTATCGTTGTTACGGTCGCCTTCGTTCAGGTGAGTACGTCTATTTTGATAACATCATAAAATGGTATTTTAGTTAATTGCTTCAAAACATCAAGTTGGTTTATGTTAAAATGTGTAATTATTGGGGGATGGGTATGTTCAGAATAATTCGCTCTGTGTTTTTGAAATAATTTCAGAAACAATAACTCTTAAAGGAAGTTTGTGGAACCAACACGACTGCTTTGATTTAGGCAGTGGCATGAAGAAAATCTGGTTTTCTATTTGATGGTGTTTCTATTTAAAGTTAACTGAAGCAGATGGAAACAAAAAGTACAGAAATAGAAATAAAATCCAGCAATACTCTTTTAAATTTTTTCCAGTTAAAAAATTGGGTCAGGGTTCAGACTCCTTTTCATCCATGGAAGGGATGTTCTGATCTGGATCGAACTCCCCCATTCAGCACAGGCACTGAGACAGTAAAGAAAATACATGAAAAGGAACCCTGTTTAAAAAAATTAATGTGAATATTGTAGAGATAATGTCTGAATTTCTATTGACTAGTGGAGAAGGCAATGGCACCCCACTCCAGTGTTCTTGTCTGGAGAATCCCAGGGACGGGGGAGCCTGGTGGGCTGCCGTCTATGGGGTTGCACAGAGTCGGACACGACTGAAGCGACTTTAGCAGCAGCAGCAGCAGTGTAGACATAAATAAAAATATGGGCTTAGTTTTATGTTTCTTTAAATATCTAATAACTTCTGCAGGTTTTAGAACAATGTTGGCAGGTGTCATTTGATGGTTAAAAATTTGAAGCATCGTTAATAAGATTAGAAGAATTATTCTAGTTTAAGGAAAACTGTAATGTGTCATTTGAAGTTCATGTTTATAATCGAAAGAGCATATTTTAAGTGGCTGTGGTTATTTTCACATCTGTGATATATTCCTTGGATATTTCCTGTCATCATACAGGTGTCCTGTGATAATCTCTAATTTAGTAATTTGTTTTATAGCCACCCAGTGTAAAAATGCCGGTTGGAATCAGATTATCTGCAACAACTTTGTGAGTTGCTTTAGTACACCATCAGGGATCCTGTATCTAGGAAATGCTCTTATGTTTTAACATAAAAATTACCTTAAGGCAGGTTGAGGGCTAGTTTAGCAGAGGTCATTCCAGGCTGGGTCTCCTTCATGGTCGTTTGCATGGTATGACCGACCCATTGGACCAGTAGCTGGAATGCTTTTGCGTCACTAGTAGTGCTACAGACGTGTGGAGTGGCTTGCTTCATAAGAATTCTTACAGAATTATCATTTTGTATGGAAGACCTTATGGGCTTACCTGGTGACTCACTGGTAGAGAATATGCCTGCCAATGCAGGAGAGGCAGGGTTTGATCTCTGGGTTGGGAAGATCCCCTGGAGAAGGAAATGACAACCCACTCCAGTAGTCTTGCCTGAGAGATCCCATGGAGGAGCCTGGGGGGCTGCAGTCCATGGGATTGCAGAAGAGTTGGACATGACTTAGTGACTAAACAACAACAACATCAAAGACCTTAATAGCTTGGTAAATAACTCCTACCCTCAAAAAAAAGTTCCACAAAATGACGATTTTAACATTGTATGGACTTTGACCAAAAATGGTGTTGCACACCTTAAATCTTAATGACTGAAACCATCTGCCAAGTATCTTTATGATAGGTCCGTTTGAAGGAAAACTCAAGAACAAATTGAAACATTTATGAAAAGCCCAGTTTCAGATTGGTAGTTCTGATTTTTTCATACAGATGTGAGCCTTTTCCCCAAATGTGCTTATGACAGCACAAAATATTCTGCAAGTGACAATTAAAATCCTCTCTACAAGGGTCTTATTTACTCTCTGTTGAACTTACATTAATGCTTTGTCAGAAAACTGTCAGAAATCTTTCAGAAAGTCTTCATTTTTTAGTATTATTTATATTTGTGTTTTTACCTATATTTTATAAGAGTGCTTTTTATAGTCTTTTAATGTTTATATTCTGACTCCACTATCCTTTCTAATCTCCATTTCCCATCCCTGTTATACCTCCTTGCAGCCATAAAAATAGCTAATTGTTCTGTATAATTACATATTGATGCTGCCTTTACAATAAATTTAAAATTTAACTTTTAGGTGTTCATTTGAGATGGCTGTCAAGTTTTTGGTGGAATGTTGAAGGATCATTTTGATACAGTGATATCTTTGTAGTTGTAGGGAGTAAAGGCTAAGATGTTTAAAGAGGGAGGTAAAGATAGGGCAGCTTTTGTGTCTTACATGACTAGAATCTAGGACTGGTGAGTATTTTCTAGCCTTTTATGGAATTTTTGGAAAACTTCTAAATTCCTTAATATCCTTAGTATAGTTAGGGGAGGCGTGTCTGTAATTTTTTTTTAAATTGAGGTATAGTTAACATACATTGTTAGTTTCAGGTGCCCTACATAGTGATTTGATACTTGTATGCCTTATGAAGTGATCACCATGATAAGTCTAGTAACCATCTGTCCCCATACAAAATTGTAATGTTCCTTATGCTGTATATTGCACTGGGTGTCTTGTGATTTTTATATTTACAGATTTACCTTACTCTCACATTTGTTCCTCTTGCCTTAGTAGTAAAGACAGATTTATTTCTAAGTTATTCTTACATAGCTTTGCATCTTCTATTTGAAAATGTTTGTGATGAATGTGCAGTTTTGATTAGTGCTACCGCTGCAGTCATTTCAGAACTCCCCCCACCCCAACTTTCACTTCCATTACTCTCCCTACTCCTTCTCCTCCCTTTTTAACCTTAGATCAAAAGGTTGGTGTACTTAGTGCAGAATGAGACAAAAACAGCAGTGATGTTGCATGGAGTGAGACAGTCCATGGAAGTTGGACTAAACAGTATAGTATGTTGAAGGATGTCTCTGACTCTCAGCTGTGATTATATGGATGGAGGAAGACTGAGCTTCACAGAGTTAGGGCTCCTGAGAATTTCCACTTTGGGTGATTCAGAGTCTTGGGAAACATGTCTCTTGGGGTAGGGCAGCCATGTCTCCTTGTTTAATTCATGTTTCTCCTACACAGACTTATTTCACAAACCTTTACAGTTGCCATGGGCGTGAATCTTCAGTGCCAGTGTTATTTGCATTTAATTGTCTGACTTCCTTGGTCATTGAACACTGAAAGTAAAATTATCTTAATTATGAGGCTCAGTAATCTTAACTTTTAATGACTGAAAATTATATACTCTTTGGTTACACTAGTATTAGTTTTCTTCACTTTCTTACCAGAAACTTGACCTTAGGTTTGTACACTGAATATTGAAATATAGAGTTGAGAATATTTAATTATAAAAGATTGTTTGGTCACTATAATTTAACATTATTTAATAAAGGGCAAGTGCTTTTGCATGGGAGTATAAGTAAACAAAAGATAAAAATTTGGAGAAATGTTAAAATAATGGTTTAGGTAAATGTTTAAGTCTAACATAGCATATGTTCTTAAGAATGTGCTTATTGTGTTTCTTTATAAATATTTTTCCTAATATTCTTTTTTTTTTTAAAATAGGAATATCGTTCAGAAAAATCTCTTGAAGAACTAAGTAAACTTATGCCACCAGAATGCCATTGGTATGATCCTTGTTTCTGATAACGGATTTCTACTCTTAAAAGTAGAAATTAAATGTGACTAGTACAATATACCTTGTGGCCCAAGATTTGTCTGAACATAAGGTAGAAGCCATTAATCTGACATGAAAAATTCATGCTCTATTCATTATAGCAAGTTGTACTATTAAAACTTTTGTTACTTCTAATTTTATTTAGATTATTGAGACATGGATTTATTCAGCAGATACCTTTTGTATGTGACTGTGTGATAATGCAATATATTTTTCCCAGGCAAGCCCACTAGAAGGAATTTCTTAAAGTAAGTGGTCTTGCTTGCTTTCTTCAGCTGTGGCTATTTCTGTTTATGTTACAGTGTGCGTGAAGGAAAATTGGAGCATACACTTGCACGAGACTTAGTTCCAGGTGATACAGTTTGCCTTTCAGTTGGGGACAGGGTTCCTGCTGACTTGCGCTTGTTTGAGGTGAGTTTGATGTCTTAGTCTGTTCGAGCAGCTCTAACAAACTACCACAGAGATAAATTTACTTCTTACAGTTCTGGCACCTGGAAGTCCAAGATCAAGGGAACCAGCATGGTTGCATCCTGGTGAGGACCCTCCTCCTTGTTCATTGCTGGTGCCTTCTTGCTATGTCCTCATATGGTGCAAGGGGCTAAAAAATATATCCAGACAAACCTATAATTCAAAAAGATAAATGCACCTCTGTGTTCATAGCAGCACTATTCACAATAGCCAAGACATGGAATCAACCTAAATGTCCTAATCCATTCCATATCCACAGGAATGGATAGATATTTGTTTACAATGAAAGTACATATATACAATAAAATACTACTCAGCCATGAAAAAGAATGAAATAATGCCATTTGCAGCAAAAAGAAAGATATATAACCCCATGTGATATTGCTTATATGTGGAATTTAAAATATGACACAAATGAACCTATCTTTGAAATAAACAGACTCAAACATAGAAAACATACTTGTATTTGCCAAGGGCATGGGGTTTAGGGAAGGGATGGAACAGGAGGTTGGGGTTAGCAGATGTAAACTATGATACATAGAATGAGTAAACAACAGGGTCCTACTGTATAGCACAGGGAACTATATTCAGTATCCTGTGATAAATCGTAATGGAAAAGAATAGGAAAAACAATAGAATGTATAACTGAATCACTGTTGTATAGCAGAAATGAAAACAACATTAAAATCAACTGTGTTGTTGTTCAGTCACTAAATTGTGTCTGACTTTTTGTGATGCCATGGACTGCAGCATCCCAGGCTTCCCTCTCCTTCACTATCTCCTAAAGTTTGCTGAAACTCATGTCCATTGAGTTGGTGATGCCATCCAACCATCTCATCCTCTGTCTCCCCCTTCACCTCTTGCCCCAGTCGTTCCCAGCATCAGAATCTTTTTCAGTGAGTTGCTCTTCACATAAGTTGGCCAAAGTATTGGAGCTTCAGCTTCAGCATCAGTCCTTCTAATGAATATTCAGGGTTGATTTCCTTCAGGATTGACTGGTTTGATCTTAACTGTTCTTTGAAATCAACTATACTATTTTTTGGGGGTTCTGAAATCACTGCAGATGGTGACTGCAGCCATGAAATTAAAAGATGCTTACTCCTTGGAAGGAAAGTTATGACCAACCTAGATAGCATATTAAAAAGCAGAGACATTACTTTGCCAACAAAGGTCCGTCTAGTCAAGGCTGTGGTTTTTCCAGTGGTCATGTATGGATGTGAGAGTTGGACTGTGAAGAAAGCTGAGCACCGAAGAATTGATGCTTTTGAACTGTGGTGTTGGAGAAGACTCTTGAGAGTCCCTTGGACTGTAAGGAGATCCAACCAGTCCATTCTAAAGGAGATTGTGCCTGGGTGTTCATTGGAAGGACTGATGCTGAAGCTGAAACTCCAGTACTTTGGCCACCTCATGCAAAGAGTTGACTCATTTGAAAAGACCCTGATGCTAGGAGGGATTGTGGGCAGGAGGAGAAGGGGATGACAGAGGATGAGATGGCTGGATGGCATCACCGACTTGATGGACATGAGTTTGGGTAAACTCCAGGTGTTGGTGATAGACAGGGAGGCCTGGTGTGCTGCGATTCATGGGGTTGCAAAGAGTTGGACAAGACTGAGCGACTGAACTGAACTGATACTATAATTTGAAATCAACTATACTAAAATTTTAAAAAATGTATAAGAAAAGAAACAACTTTAATTTAAATGAAGGCAAAAAATAGGAATATTTTTTGGACCGAAGGACAAAAAAGGACAGAAATAGGAATATAGAATAAGCAGTTGGCTCAAGTGGAGAACAAATAGTAGGAAGATGTATAGAATCCCACTGTATTAGTGCTTATTTTAATTGTAAATGTGTTAAATATTCACTGAAAACACTGAGATTATCAAAGTAGATATAAAAAAGTGACATATCTAAACATGTTTTAAAAATTTTTTCCCTTAAATATACATCTTTCTCATAGAGTCTTTTGAGGTGTCCATGTAGTGAATCGGTAGATCTTTATGGGAGTATTATGTATTGTGGGAAACACAGAGAAGGTGTGATAGAGTTCTTAGGTAAATGAAAGAGAAGTACAAAAAATGGAGTAGAAAATTTCGGTAAGGGAGAGGTTACTTCTGATTGGAGTGAAATGAGAGAATGCCTCAAGGCAGCAATTGGTCTGGTGGTGATAATTGACAGGTGGTGGTGGTTGTTTAGTTGCTCAGTCATGTCCAATTCTTAGCAACCCCATGCATGGACTGTATGTAGCTCATCAGGCTCCTCTGTCCATGGGGATTTCCAGGCAAGAATACTGGAGCGGGTTGCCATTTTCTTCTCGAGGGGACCTTTCCAACCCAGGAATTGAACCTGAGTCTTCTGCAAGTCTCCTGTGTTACGGACGGATTCTTTACCATTAAGCCAGAGCCACTGGGGAAGCCCAATCAAAGGGTAGTACTGGGTAGAGATGGAGCAGCTACAGAATTTAGAATCTGCAGAATCACCATGAGTGTTCTGGTATGTGATCCAGAGCTGGAGTAGTTAGGAGTAGATAGAACATATCTGGTGGAATCAGAATCCAGTGGAGTGTTGGAAACCAAGCTCTGCCTCAGATTTTATTGTTTGGGATTTGTCTTTGAAGGTCATAACCAGCTGGCAATGATGTTACCTTTAATCTTGCCACTAGGTGTAGGATCCATTGAAGGGGCAGAGTTAGGCACCTAGTGAAAGGAGACCTCAGTCCATGAGCCACACCAGTCTCATCTATAGCAATTGACATGTTCGGAGCTTTCATTCTTTGAATACCTACCATCTAGTCAAGGCTATGGTTTTTCCAGTGGTCATGTGTGGATGTGAGAGTTGGACTGTGAAGAAAGCTGAGCGCTGAGGAGTTGATGCTTTTGAACTGTGGCGTTGAAGAAGACTCTTGAGAGTCCCTTGGACTGCAAGGAGATCCAACCAGTCCATTCTAAAGGAGATTAGTTCTGGGTGTTCTTTGGAAGGAATGATGCTAAAGCTGAAACTCCAGTACTTTGCCCACCTCATGGGAAGAGTTGACTCATTGGAAAAGACTCTGATGCTGGGAGGGATTGGGGGCAGGAGGAGAAGGGGACAACAGAGGATGAGGTGGCTGGATGGCATCACCGACTCGATGGACGTGAGTCTGAGTGAACTCCAGGAGTTGGTGATGGACAGGGAGGCCTGGCGTGCTGCGATTCATGGGGTGGCAAAGAGTCAGACACGACTGAGCGACTGAACTGAACTGAATGTGTCCCAAAACATGAGTGTTCTCATATGGAGGTTATGGAAAGCCTGAAGGACATTTGGAATTATAATAAGTACAAGCTTCATTTAATCCTGGAATAGAGAGAAGTCTTTTTTCCAGGTACTTAAAAATTTATTCTTTGAAAGATATCAGATTGCTTTAATTGTTGAGTGGAAATAATACAATACAGTAAGTATTGAGAATGTTAATTTTACTTTATTACCTTCTTTCTCCCCTTAGTAGGTCTTTCTATATCTTTCTTACTCATTCTTGTCCCTTCCTCCTATCCTTGATATTTAGTTAATGAAAAGACCTTGAATTATTTTTCCTTAGAGATGTAGTAGACCTGTCACTTAATATAAATCCTCTTCTCTGCCTAAGAACCCTTATTTGAATCTGGGAAGTTTTGGTTACCATTTGTTCTGGAATACTTCTTTTCTTATTCAGAAGCAGACTTCCTCACTGGGATAGATAGAAGAAAATGTTTCCCATTACAGTATAATGACATAGAAACTTCAAAACACCATTTGATTTGGTAAAGTATTTAAGTGCTTTCATTTACACAAGGGTGGTGCAGTGGTGAAGAATCCACCTGCCAATGCAGGAGACACAAGGGATGCAGGTTCAATCCCTGAATTGGGAAGATTCCCTTTGAATGGAAAATGGAAACCCACTCAGGTTTTCTTGCCTGGAAAATTCCATGGACAGAGGAGCCTGCTGGGCTACAGTTCATGGTGTTGAGAAGAGTCAGACACAACTGAGCACACGAGGGCAGCAGCACTTGAGAATTATCTCAAATAACTAAAATTATCACATGCATGTAGAAAAATGTCAGAATATGGATTCGTACATATTTTATCCATTCAGCAAATAATATATTAAACATACAGTGTGAATTTAATAGGAGAATATTTTCTACATTTTAACGCTTGATGCTGTAAAATTGAGAAATACATGCTTTGTGGAGTATTTGATTAGTTGTGATTGTTTCCCCCCATCTGTTAGCTTTTCAGCACTTCATCAGCACATGTTTTATTTGGCAGTGCTTTGCTTAGGTTGATTTTGTTTCAGTTAATCCACTTTACATATATAGTTGACCATCTTTAATTCCTTCTGATAACTTCTCTCTCCTATTCATTTTACCTACTACTTGGTACCACAGGCAGGTTTTTGCAACTACTTTGACAGTAGATTGGGGCAACTTTACTGAAAGAGTTGAGCCTTTTTTTTCCCTAGACTTAAATGTGTTGACTGAAGGCATAAGAAAGCTAATGAGGTACATTCCTTTTCTAGACACAGGTTACTATCTTTGATGTAATTAAATTGGCTTACTGGAGTGTTGTGTTGTATGCTGAATATGGTTGTGGTGAATGATTATCTAAGGCTAGCTGGTTGGTGCAAACTTAATTGCAGTTTCGGACTGTGAATTTTAAATCCTCGTAACTAGACTCAGGTACATCTTTATTAATCAAAATAGGAACCATTACAGTCAACGCATTTTTGCCAAGGAGAAATAAGTTTGTTTATTCCTGTTGCAAAATGTTGGACTGAGAAATGCCAGGCTAGATGACTCACAGCTAAAATAAAAATTTCCAGGAGAAATATCAGCAATCTCAGGTATGCAGATAATACCATTTTAATGGCAGAAAGTGAAGAGGAACTAAAGAGCCTCTTGATAAGGGTGAAAGAGGAGAGTAAAAAGCTGGTTTAAGATTCAGCATTCAGGGAACTAAGATCATGGCATCCAGTCCCATCACTTCATGGCAAATAGATGGGGGAAAAGGTGGAAACAATGAGAAATTTTCTTTTCTTGGGTTCCAGAATCACTGTGGACTGTGATTGCAGCCATTAAAAGATGCTTGCTCCTTGGTAGAAAAGCTATGACAAACCTAGACAGTGTATTAAAAAGCAGAGATATCACTCTGCCAACAAACATTCATGTAGTCAAAGCTATGTTTTTCCAGTAGTCTTGCATAGATGTGAGAGTTGGACCATAAAGAAGGCTGAGCACTGAAGAACTGATTGTTTTGAATTGTGTGTTGGAGAAAACTGTTGAGAGTCCCTTGGACTGCAAGGAGGTCAAACCAGTCAATCCTAAAGGAAATCAACCCTGAATATTCACTGGAAGGACTGATGTGCTGAAGCTCCAGTACTTTGGTCACCTGATGCAAAGAGCTGACACTTTAGAAAAGACCTTGATGCTGAGAAAAATTGAGAGCACGAGGAGAAGGGGGTGGCAGAGGATGAGATGTTTAGATAGCATCACCGACTCAATGGCCATGAATTTGAGCAAACTCTGGGAAATAGTGAAGGCCAGGGAGATCTGGCATGCAGCAATTCATGGAGTTGCAGAGAGACAGGACTTAGTGACTGAACAAGAAAAATGAAAATGTTTCTTTGCATAAAAATCCGTGGTTCGGGATTTGACGAACTCTTAGAAAGCATTTTCTGTCTCCTGCTGGTTGTGGAAACGTTTTCTCTGCAAAAAGTTGTCGAGATGCTTGAAGATGTGGTAGTCGGTTGGTGAGAGGTCAGGTGAATATGGCAGATGAGGCAAAACTTTGTATCCCAGTTCATTCAATTTTTGAAGTGTTGATTGTGCAATGTGTGCTTGGGCATTGTCGTGGAGAATTGGGTCCTTTCTGTTGACCAGTGCCAGCTGCAGGCCTTGGAGTTTTCTGTGCATCTCATGGATTTGCTGAGCATACTTCTCAGATGTAATGGTTTCACCGGGATTCAGAAAGCTGTAGTGGATCAGACAGGCAGCAGACTATTAGACAGTGACTGTGACCTTTTTTTGGTGGAAGTTTGGCTTTGAGAAGTGCTTTGGAGCTTCTTCTAGGTCTGACCACTATATTGGTCATCGCCAGTTGTTATGTAAAATCCACTTTTTGTTGCATCTCACAATCCAATAGAGAAATGATTCATTGTTATTGTATAGAATAAGAGAAGATGACATTTGAAAATAATGATTGTTTTTTTGATTTGTGATTAGCTCAAGAGGCACCCATGAACTTTTATTGGATTTTTTTCAGATTCCAGTTTTCTTTACATTCCAAATGACTGTCAAATAGTTGGCAGTGAGTTCTTCTATGATCCTCTCAGTTGGTCACTTTCAACTTCCAATGGCCAGCCACTAAGCTCCTCAATTTCAAGGCCCTCGTCTCCTTTGCAAAACTTCTTGAATTACCACTGCGCTGTATGTTCATTAGCAATTCCTGGGCCAAATGCATTGTTGATGTTGCTTTATGACCCATTTTGAACTCAAATAAGAAAATCACTTGAATTTGCTTTTTGTCTAACACAAATCCCTAGTTTAAGATACAAAATAAACAACAAATAATGTCACTAACAAGAAAGCATAAAGCAAGAAATGTGCATTAAAATAATGTATAACAATCACTTTTATTAAGAATGTATTCCAATATCAAATAACAAATTATAACAGTACAGAAACTGCAATTACTTTTGTATCAACTTTATATATGAAACAAACTCTTCATTAAAGTGTAAGGGAAACAGAAGACTCCTCAGCCTTGGGATATTATTAATTTCTCACAATAAAGAACTTGGATTTCACTTAGGAAAAAGCAAGCCCAGGACTTCTGCTGTATAATTGTTTTCTTGTGGACGTGGACTGTGGCCAAGGTTGCCACTTCAGCATTGTCACTGCTGCAACTTGGGGGTTCCTGTCATAATTTCTTTGGTTCATATTTTAGCTATAATTCTTAATTGGGCCTGCAGTAGCATCTTTTCGGTATGTTCAGTGACCTGACTGCTATATAACTTTTTTCTGGTGTGTTTTGGCTGTGTCTTAAGTCAGTTTAGGCTGCTGTAATAAATATGATATACTTGGTGGCTTATACAACAGACAATTATTTCGTTTGTTTCTGAACAGTGGGAAATCCGCAGTCAAGGTCTGGCAGAATTGGGTTGTTGGTGAGGGCTCTCTTTGTCTTTCAACCTTTCTGCTATATCTTCATATGGTACAAAGAGTGATCTCCGTTCGTGTGACAGTGCCCCTGATCCCATTATGTGGGCCTCACCCACGTGACCTTCTCTAATCCTGATCACCTCCCACGGCCTCATTTCCAGTTACCATCACTTCACATTGGCGTTTAGGGCTTCAACATGAATTTTAGGGGGACAGAATTCAGTCCATAGCAGGCTGAACCTATCTTTTGTAAAACCCCTTTTAAAGAAGATTAATATTGATAACTTGAAGATTTTTGTATTGTGTTTTCTTGCCTGAGTCAGTTTTCAATAGCCAAGGAAAGAGTGAATATGTGTTGGTGGCAGTAACCTTACCAGTATGGGAACCTTAGAATTATTCATGGAGCTGGGATAGTAAAATTTAGAGGAATTGAGTTTATGGACATGTTTTCTAGTTTTTTTACCAAAGGATTTTTATTTTAATTTTTAAATAGTAGTTGAAAAGAGGCATCCTGGCCAGATAACTAATTGGTGGCTGCCAAAGGATTGGGCTTCCCTGGTTACTCAGATGGTAAAGAATCGGCCTGCAATGCAGGAGATTTGGGTTTGATCCCTCAGTAGATAATATCCCCTGGAGAAGGGAATGGCTACCCACTCCAGTATTCTTACCTGGAGAATTCCATGGACAGAGGAGCCTGACAGTCTATCGTCTATAACGTCACAAAGAGTCAGACACAACTGAGCAACTAACACTTTTGAGGGATTGGTCTGATAGTGACTTTAGATAAAGCAGTCTTATAGATTGCATGTATTTGTATAGTAGTACATTTTGCCTTTTTGGAAGCATAAAATATTTTTCATAATCTTCCAGGTAAAGTCTATATCAGTATTTGAAAAAGGAATTCTTTGTAAGAGAAAACAATGTAATAGAGGAAAAGCAGGTTACTTTTGACTGTTGAAAATATTTTACCTCTTAGCTGAAAATTTGTAACTAACCCCAAAACATTGACTGAAATATACCAAGATTTTTCTTTACTTGGAGTTCTGAAAGATCAATTCTGTTGACACTTTCTTTTGTGGCTTATGTGCCACATATCATTCTTTGAAACTGTCCTCACAATCTACACATAGGATACAGTTGCTACTTCTTTTTTCCCAATCCCAATTTTTGATAGGATGTTTTTCTAAATGTATCAAACTTCTATTAGACAACTACCACTTATGTAGTTGAGAGCCAGGAAGCCATTTTTATGACACTAGATCAGACCTTTCAGATCTGCACAGAAAGGATATTTCCACAAGGAATCAAGATCGACTTGGGCCAGGCTTGGAAGTCTAAATGTAGAACCAGCCAGTTGGCATTGCGTAGAGACCCTTTTTACTTCAGGAATCCACGCAGTTTGTTATAGAACAATAGTTTGGCTCACTGAGTAGATTCTGATGTCTTTAGGGTTGTTCCTTAGTACCCAGGGTGAGTAAAAACCAAAGACAATGAGCGTAATTGAATAAGCACAGACATCCCTTGGCTACAGTCAGAGGTAGTCTCTGACTGAAACCTCAGTTATGCGTTATGTCCCTTTCTGTAAGGCTCACATTCTTGGCTGCTCTTTTGTTAATACCCACTAGCAAGCAGGTTCCTCTGTGTTGGGTAACTCCATTTAGTGGAGCTATCTTTCTATGTCAGAACATCTGACTTCCTCAGTTACTAAGTAACTGAGTTACTCAGTGGAAAACTTGGTATTCTAACAAAACAGATTCTGCTTTGATTTGCTGTTCTTTTTCAAAAGAGAATTTTTTCTAACATTTGCTAGCATATTTAGGCAAAATGTCCCTCTCGTCAGAAATCAGTCTGTGTTACGAGGTCATTTTTTTAGCCATTCAACAAATAGTCGAGTACCGTGTATAGACTGCTATTTCAGGTTTCAAAGTTCGGAAATGCAAAAGACAGTTTTGTGCCCTTTCTACTGGGAGACACCAACTTGCAAGCAAAGTAATTAAAAGAATAAAATGTGACTTCTTATATAATGAGTTAACTGTGTGAGCTTTCAGGGCTGTTTTCTTTCTGTAACATAGAATGGCCCTAGGGGAGTGCATCCTAACTTTTAATATGAGCCGGACTCATCTGGGTTCTGTTTTGGCAGATCTGAGGTGGGGCATTCATAACTAGCTCTTAGTTTGTGCTAAAAGTACTGGTACATCCACCACAGGTAAAAATATATTTTTTTAAAAGACAGCTTGATTGACATATATAGTTCACATACCAAACAATTAACACATTTGAAATGTACAATTCAGTAGTTTTCAGACTTGTACGGCCATTACCACAAAGTGTATAACATTCTCATCATTTCCAAAAGAAAACCCTTACCTTTTAGCCTTCACCAACTTTGTCTCCTTGTCCCAGAGCCTGGTAGCTACCAATCTGCTTGTTCTGTTTGAATGCTATGCTATGCTAAGTCACTTCAGTCGTGTCTGAGAATACATGTGCCTGTTATGGACATTTCATGTAAATGGGAGTATACACTGTACAGTCTTTTGTGTCTTGCCTCTTTCAGTTAACATAATGTTTTCATGGTTCATTATGTTGTAGCATGTATCAATACATCACTGCTTTTTATTGTCAAATAATAGTGTTCTGTTGTATGACTGTATTACACTATTGTGAATCTATTTACATTTAAAGAATTACTGATAGAGAAAGACTTTTTTGTGCTATTTTGCTATTTGTTTTCTATATGTGTTTTATTTTTTTGTTTCTGATTTCTTCCAGTCTCCCCTTTTTAAAATGCTTGATTCACTTAAAATTTTTTTATTTATTTAGCTGCATCAGGTCTTGGTTGCATTGCAACGTGGGGGCTTCTCTCCAGTTGTGGTGTGTCAGCTCCAGAGCACACGGGCTCAATATTTGCTGTGGGCCACTCACTAGTTGCAGTGTGTGGCCTTAGTTGCCCTGTGGCATGTGGGATCTTAGTTCCCTTACTGGGGATTGAACCCATGCCCCATGCATTGGAAAGCAGATTCTTAGCACTGGACCACCAGGAAAGTCCATGATGCATTGATTCATTTCATTCATTTGTTTATTTTACTTAATCACACAGCATTCTTTATTGTAAATTTCAAATAGCAAATTGGTTTTCATTGATTTTGGGGGGGTCTTAATTGAAGTAAAATTTGTATTTAATTTTTTTAAGTTTCAGCTGTATGTCATTATAATTTGATATCTGTATATACTACAAAATGATCACCACAAAAGGTCTAGCTACCATCCATTACCATACAGTTGACCCCTTCATCCCTTTTGCCCACTCTTAAACCTCCTTTCCTTCTGTTGACCACCGGTCTGTTCTCTATGAGTTTGAATTTATTTATTTATTTTAGTGTGTATGTGTGTGTTAGATTTCATATAAGAGTGAAATCATATGCTATTTGTCTATCTCTGCCTCATTTCACTTAACATAATACTCTCAGAGATGATATGCATTGTTGCAAATGGCAAATTTCATTTATTTTTATGGCTGAGTATATTCCATTATGTGTGTATATGTTATGTGTGTGATCGATCATCTTTATCCACTTACCTATCAGTGGACGCTTAATTTTGTTTCCATATCTTGGCTATTGTAAATAATGATGTAGGGAACACATGGGTGCATATTTTTCAAATTATGTCTTTTGTATTTCAAATTAATGTCTTTTGTATTCTTTGGATAAATACCAAATATGGAATAGTTGAGTTTATGTGGTAATTCTATTCTGAATTTTTGAGAAATCTTCATACTGTTTTCCATAGTGCCTGCACCAATTTACGTTCCCACCAATAGTGTATGAGGGTTCCTTTTTCTCCCAAATCCTTGTCAAGGCTTGTTATTTCTTGTCCTTTTGATAATAGGCATTCTTATAGGTGATATCTCATTGAGGCTTTGATTTGCATTTCCCTAACAAGTATTGAAAAAGCTGGCTTGAAACTCAGCATTAAAAAAACTAAGATCATGGCATCCAGTCTCATCATTGCAGGCAAATAGAAGGGGAAAAAGTGGAAACAGTGACGGATTTAATTTCCTTGGGCTCCAAAATCACTGCAGACAGTGACTACAGCCACAAAATTAAAAGATGCTTGCTCCTTGAAAGGAAAGCTATGACAAACCTAGACAGCTTATTGAAAAGCAGAGAACTCACTTTGCTGATGAAGGTCCATATAGTCAAAGCTGTGATTTTTTTTTAGTAGTCATGTATGGATACGAGAGTTGGACCATAAAGAAGGCTGAGCACTGAAGAATTGATGCCTTTGAACTATGGTGCTGGAGAAAACGCTTGAGAGTCCCTTAGATTGCAGGGAGATCAAACCAGTCAATCCTAAAGGAAATCAGCCCTTAATACTCATTGGAAGGACTGAAGCCGAATCTCTGATACTTTGGCCACCTGATGCGAAGAGTCGACTTATTGGAAAATACCCTGATACTGGGAAAGATTGAAGGCAAACGGAGAAGGGGGTGCTAGAGGATGAGATGGTTAGATAGCATCACCGACTCTATGGCCATGAGTTTGAGCAAACTCTGGGAGAGTGAAGGACAGGGAAGCCTGGTGTGCTGCAGTTTATGAGGTTGCAAAGAGTCAGACTAGACTTAGCGACTGAACAACAGCAGCAGTTAGTGATGATGATCTTTTCATGTGCCCATTGGCCATCAGTATGTCTTCTTTGGGAGATTGTGTATTCGGATCCTTTGTTCCTTTATTTTTTATTTTTGTTGTTATTATTTTTACTGAAATCTTTATTTCTTCACATGGCTTTAAAGTATTTTATTTTATAAATTCTTTCATTTTATCTGGAAGGACTCAGTATTTCTTGTTGACATTTCTATTAGTGATGAATTGTCTTAGCTATTTAAAAAATAGGAATGTCTTAATTTTTTATTTTTGAAAGATTATTTTGCTAGATATATAATTCTGTTTGATTTTTTCCCCCTCAGTGCTTTAAATATGTCATTCTACTGGTCCTAGCCCCCATGGTTTGTGATAAGAGATGGGATGTTAATCTTATTGAGAGTTCATTGTACATGTTGAATTGCTTTGTTGTTGCTGTTTTCAAGATTCCGTCTATGTCTTTCAGCAGTTTGGTTATAATATCTCTCAGTATAGATGTCTTTGAATTTACCCTGTTTGGTTTGTATTTGTCTTCTTTGACGTGTAAATTCCTGTCTTTGATTCCATTTAGGAAGTTTTCATCTAATATTTCTTTAGATATTCTTTCTGCTCATTTCTAGGTTTCCCCCCCTGCCCCCTTCTTTTGGGACTCTTATAATGCTGAAATTGGTATGTTTGATACTGTTCCACAGATACTTATGCTCTGATCATTTTCCTTCATTTTTTTTTCTTTCTCTGCCTTTCAGACTGGTTACTTTCAATTGTCCTATCTTCAGATTTGCTCATCCCCCCCCGCCCACCGACCCACCACCTTGTTCAGATCTGCTGCTGAGTCCCTCTAGTGAAATTTTCATTTATTATACTTTTCAGCATCAGGGTTTCTTATTTTGACCACACCACAATGTTTGTGGGATCTTAGTTCCCTCACTAGGGATCAAACCCAGGCCCCTGGCAGTGGAAGTGCAAAGTCGTAAACATCAGGTCACCAGGGAATTCCTAGATTTTTTTTTTTTTTTTTACAGTTTTTAAATTTCTTTCTCTATTAATATTCTTTTTTTGTTCATTAATTGCTTTTCTGATTTATTTTAATTCTTCATCCGTGGTTTCCTTTTTGAGCATATTTAAGACAGGTGACTTAAGGTTTTTCTAGCAAGTCCAATGTCTGGCCTGCCTCAGGGATAGTTTCTGTCAGTTTAGTATTTCCTGTGAAAGGGCCATACTTTCCTATTTCTTTGTACTTATAATTATTTGTTGAAAAATAGGTATTTGGGGTATTATGATGTCGTAACTCTGTACATCAGATTTGCTCTTTCCTTAGGGTTTGTTTTTGGTTGTTGAGGGCTGCAGCAGTCCAGTTTGTTTAGTGACTTTTCCAAATTGTTTTTACAAAGACGAGATTCCTTGTTTGTGGCCCTGAAGTTTCTGTTTTATTGTCTTCAGAATCAGCCTTATCCATCTGAAGCCAAAAAACTGCGAGTGGGGGAGGGGAGTGCCACTCTTCTGCTCTTTCCAGCTTTTCTCTGAGTTGGGGCACTTCTTCATCACTGAGCTAGGCTGCCTACCACTCTGCCTTCACACACCTTCACCTTCTTCTTGTGCCAGACTCAGATCTATAGGGCCCTCTCAGGTCTTTTCTGAACTTGCTTCTGATTCTGGACATTACACTTTGTCTTCCCTGGTATATGTGGTGGCCCTTCCAAGCCTTTATTTCTTCAAAGAACTTCCATCTTACTCTCTTCCTTTTCAGTCTTTGGGTGTGTCTGCTATTTTGCTGTGTTCTGTCCTTTGCCTGCTAGTATGTATGTTTAGTTCAGTTCAGTTCAGTTCAGTAGCTCAGTCATGTCTGACTCTTTGCGACCCCATGAATTGCAGCACGCCAGGTCTCCCTGTCCGTCACCAACTCCCGGAGTGCACTCAGACTCAGGTCCATCGAGTTAGTGATGCCATCCAGCCATCTCATCCTCTGTCATCCCCTTCTCCTCCTGCCCCCAATCCCTCCCAGCATCAGAGTCTTTTCCAATGAGTCAACTCTTCGCATGAGGTGGCCAAAGTACTGGAGTTTCAACTTTAGCATGATTCCTTCCAAAGAAATCCCAGGGCTGATCTCCTCCAGAATGGATTGGTTGGATCTCCTTGCAGTCCAAGGAACTCTCAAGAGTCTTCTGCAACACCACAGTTCAAAAGCATCAGTTCTTCTGCACTCGGCTTTCTTCACAGTCCAACTCTCACATCCATACATGACCACTGGAAAAACCACAGCCTTGACTAGATGGACCTTTGTTGGCAAAGTAATGTCTCTGCTTTTGAATATGCTATCCAGGTTAGTCATAACTTTTCTTCCAAGGAGTAAGCGTCTTTTAATTTTATGGCTGCAGTCACTATCTGCAGTGATTTTGGAACCCCCCAAAATAGAGTCTGACACTGTTCCCACTGTTTCCCCATCTATTTCCCATGAAGTGATGGGACCAGATGCCATGATCTTCATTTTCTGAATGTTGAGTTTTAAGCCAACTTTTTTACTCTCCTCTTTCACCTTCATCAAGAGGCTTTTTAGTTCCTCTTCACTTTCTGCCATTAGGGCGGTGTCATCTGCATATCTGAGGTTATTGATATTTCTCCTGGCAATCTTGATTCCAGCTTGTGCTTCTTCCAGTCCAGCATTTCTCATGATGTACTCTGCATGTAAGTTAAATAAGCAGGGTGACAATATACAGCCTTGACGTACTCTGCACTGGTCATAGCAAACACCCTCTTCCAACAACACAAGAGAAGACTCTACACAGGGACATCACCAGATGGTCAACACCGAAATCAGATTGATTATATTCTTTGCAGCCAAAGATGGAGAAGCTCTATACAGTCAACAAAAACAAGACCAGGAGCTGACTGTGGCTCAGAGAATGAACTTATGTATGTTTAATCTTTTGGCAAATACCTGGAAAGCCACTCTAGCTGGAGTTAGGATGTGAAATAAAGGTCAGCCTCGGTACCAGTCCTTCAGGGAACTGCCAGACAGGTCAGAACACACAACTTAAAGTATTTTAAGAATAGGGTCCAGGAAAGAAGCTTCCATCCCCACTGCTGTTGCTGCTTTTCTTGGGAATGGGGATGAGCAGATAGAAAAATAAAAATGCCTGTTTCTTCTTAAGCATTTCCCTAGTTGATTTGTTTTTTATTTCAGAGTTCATTTTGTCAATTTTTGCCAGCTTATGATTGTTTTAGTGGAGGGACTGATTGTTTGAGTGCCCTGCTCTACTATTTTCTATGATGTTATTCATGAATTATAAGTATTTATATTGAATTCCTTGTATTTTTTTGGCAGGTGTTTGGATAAATTGATTTCAGCATGTTGCCCTTCCTTATTGTGATTTGTCACTGAAACTTTGCTTTTAAATTTCTGAATTATTAAACTTACACGCACACTTGTAAAAAAGAGCAGTTTACAAACATATTAAGAGATTTTAAACTAGCTGTCAAAAGAAATTAAGTTAGAATGTTGGAACAGGTATATAGTTTATTTGTGGAATGTGGAAACATGCATATTCACTAAAAGCTATTTGATGTAATCATGTGTGTTTGAGTTTGGAAAAGATGTATTTTTCTTTAATAGTATTATCATACAACTGAGAAGACCAGTCCATACTTAGAGCAATGAGTGTTGGTTATCTAAGACTTATTATTAAAATGAAGCTCTGCTTAGTGTTTTGTTGTCTTCTTTTTATAGTTCAGTTGTTAAATAGCATAGTGAGCTGAAGAATGCTATTCATTTTAAAATGCTGAAGAGAAAGAGTTTCTTTTTTCCTTATTCAGTTCAGTTCAGTTGCTCAGTCATGTCCAACTCTGTGACCTCTCACTAAGTCACTAGAATTTAATTATATGGGTAGGTTAGAAGTGAGACAGTGTCCTTGTTTGGGCTTCCCTTGTAGCTCAGTTGGTAAAGAATCTGCCTGCAATGCAGGAGACCCGGGTTCGATCCCTGGGTTGGGAAGATCCCCTGGAGAAGGAAATGGCAACCCATTCCAGTATCCTTTCCTGGAAAATCGTATGGACAGAGGAGCCTGGTGGACTGCAGTCCATGGGGTTGCAAAGAATCGGGCATGACTGAGCAACTAACATTAACACTAACTAACTTTAAGATTCTCATTTTACGTTGGTGGGAAAGGACTGTTGCAAAAATAGGTTCCTTTTTTAAAATTTTGTTCTTTTTAATAGTCTTAATGAAATATCCTATAAATCATTGTTAACTGAATTTAAATTATTGCCTTTAAATTATTGGCAACTTGATCAAGTTGATTCTGTACTCCTAAGTCAGAGTTTGCAAGCATTTACCATAGTATCAAATTCATTTCTTGTGACACTTGGGTGGGTGGACTTTTATGAATAAGCTAGAGCTCATGAAGAATTTTTAATTATATTTCCTTCATTTGAATAAACAGTAAGAGGAATCTTAATTTTTGACAGCATAAGTAAGAAATTTTATCATGATCAGGCAGTTGCAGATGAAACATTATGAAAAATAACATTTCTGAGGAAAGAAACCCATTTCCAATTGCTTTTAATTCTGGACTTGTGATTAATCTAGCAGCATACAGGACACCAAGATGTTCTTTAGTTTAAGAACTTGTTTGTGGCTAGCAGTTGTACTCTGTTAACGAATTTTTTTTTTTAAGCAGTCACTTTTTGCTTTCCAGGAAATCTTTGTGATTTTAGTTAGCATTTACCTTCTTTCTCCCTAATGTTTTATAGGAATAATCTTGATATTTTTATCAACCATTTTAATTCTGTAGATGTTAAATATTCAGATTGTGGATTATATATGCACCTTGATTCTTCTTTACAGTCTGCCTTTTGAACTGTGTTGGGTCTTATTTACATCTCCACCATAGTGCCTGAGGAAGCATAATCAGTTTCCCTTTTAACAACTCTTCTGAAGGTTTTATGTTTGGAGCTGGCTATTTCTTTGATTTCATTTTATCTTAACTTTCTCTCATGAATGCATTGGATAAATCACTCTGATATGTTTATTTTCAGATGAATTAAATTGTGACTTTGTTAAACTGTAATAATTAGGCTTGCCTGCCTTATTAAGTACTACCCTTCTTAGAAATCATTGCCTTCCACTCATTCTTTCAAAACTGCTTTCTGTGAAAAGCAGTTGAGAGACTTATTGGTGACTCACAATCACCATTAAGAAAAAGTACCTTGTCACTTAGAAAATATTCTTGTTCAGCAGACAGTTGAGAGTTATGCTATATTTTATGATTTAGACAAATTTCATTGATAATGTATTGTTAATATTTTAAGTTTTACAAATTTATAATTATATAAGAAAAAAGACCCAGAGGGATGGAATGGGGAGGGAGGAGGGAGGAGGGTTCAGGATGGGGAACACATGTATACCTGTGGCGGATTCATTTTGATATTTGGCAAAACTAATACAATTATGTAAAGTTTAAAAATAAAATAAAATTAAAAAAAAAAAAAAAAAAAAAAAGATAAGGGTCCAAAGCTCCCTTCCCTTCCACATTACTTTGTATACTAAGACAGGGCTGTTGTATAAAAAATTACATGGGCTCTTTTATGTAGAAAAATCTGATTTGAATTAAGATTCTTACTCTCTTAAATGATTATTGCACTGCTAAGGCTGACACAGAAGAGCTGGGTTCCTGACATAGTCAGTAAAGCCATGCTTCCTGCCTCTTTAAAAATACAAATCATTTGTATATTCCTTGTTCCTACAGACACCCACCTAATGCTGGCATTTATTCTTGTTTAAGATTTACATTTAAAGTAAAAAGTCTTCAGTGGAAAAACGTAAATTTCACTTTTCTCACAGAGAAAGGAGTTCTTTCTGTTAACTTGTATACAAGTTTCTGTTTCTTATTAAGTATTAAGTTTTTCTAATTAAAAGCTCAGAAAATTACAAGCATTAATGATTTTAGTAACAATATTAATGAGGAGCTTGCTAAACAAAGAAAACTTTTTATTTTGATTTGGGATTTAGAAAAATAGGAGTTAATTTGTCAATGTTTAGGTTTCATCTCCACAGCTTACTAGCTGTATGATGTTGGAGGAGGCCTTAATCCTTCAACAAGTCTGAAAAATAGGGATACTACTACATTGGAAGGACTGATGCCGAAGCTGAAACTCTGATACTTGGGCCACCTGATGCAAAGAACCAACCCATTGGAAAAGACCCTGATGCTGGGAAAGATTGAAGGTGGGAGGAGAAGGGGATGACAGAGGATGATACGGTTGGATGGCATCACTGACACGATGGACATGAGTTTGAGTAGGCTCTGGGACTTGATGACGGACAGGGAAGCCTGGTGTGCTATAGTTCCTGGGGTCACAAAGAGTTGGACACGACTGAGCAACTGAACTGAACTGAACTACTAGCGCATGCCTCATTGGAGTTGCTAGTAGCTAAGTAACTGTTTGTGGTTTACTTGGTATAAGTGTGTTGCTTGGTGCCTACCAGAGAGTGAGCAACAAAGTGTCAGCTGACTATTTTTAGTGTTAGTATCATCTTTGAAGAAAAAGACCTAACTTTTTTCTTAGTGTCTTGGTCACTCAGTTGTGTCTGACTCTGACCCCATGGACCTTAACCTGCCAGGCTCCTTTGTCCATGGGATTCTTCAACCAGGAATGCTGGAGTGGGCTTCCATGCCCTCCTCTAGGAGATCTTCCCTACCTGGGGATTGAACTCATGTCTCTTACTTCTCCTGCATTGGCAGGTGGGTTCTTTACCATTAGTGCCACCTGGGCAGTCCTACTTTTTTCTTTCTTATTAATAAAGTATGAAAAATCAGACTTAAGATTAATTTGGGAAGGAAAGTCAAATAAATGTCTTCTTTTAATTTAAAAAATAGAAATAAAAAGTCCATTACCTTTTAGCATGGCAGGTGTTTTTTTTTATTTGTAGTTGAGGTGAAGTAGTAAACCCAAATTTGGGGCTTCCCTGGTGGCTCAGATGGTAAAGAATACGCTTGCAATTCAAGAGACCTGAGTTTGATCCCCTGGGTCAGGAAGATCCCCTGGAGAAGGACATTAGGGCTCTGCAAAAGGCTCATCTGCTTTGAGAGCTTTTCTCTACCTAAAGTGTCACTCTCCATTTTTACCATGTTATTTCCCCCCACTATCAGGCATTATATTATATACACTTGTTTATTTTTTCAAATCATTTTCCCATTAGATTAAAAGCCGAGGACAGGACCTTTGTTTTGTTTACTGCTGATTCCCATTGGATGTGATATAGTACAGGCCTGGGACATTATAAGCATTAGTAAATAATTTTTTAAATGAATGAGTCAAAGTTTTATTATGTAGGTGGGGGGAAAGAATCCATGAACTCAATTTTTAATAATTATTTTCCATAAGATTTTTTAAGGTATTTATGCTCATAACAGAATGACTCATTTAAAAAGATGAGATTTATTCCCCTTCCCCACCCTCTGAGAAAAGAAAAACACAGGATTTAAATTTAGAATGGACTTCCCAGGGGACTCAGTGGTAAAGAATCTGTGTGCCAGTGCAGGAGTTGAAAGAGACGTAGGTTTGATCCCTGGATTGGGAAAATGCCCTGGAGTAGGAAATAACAACTGGGAAAATTTCATGGACAGAGGAGCCTGGTAGACTATAGTCCATAGGATCGCAGAGAGTTGGACACGACTGAGCACACAAATTTAGAGTACTTTGTACATAGTATGAATTGTCAATCAGGAGGCCTGATTCAGAACACCAGCTCAGTTGATAATAGCAGTGAGACTGCACAATCATCTAATTGCTCTGGATTCATTTTCTTGTTTTCTTTCTTGGCTCTAACTCAGTGTCTGGTACATAGTTAAGGTAGTCGGTAAATGTTGGTTGTGTGAATGAATGAGTAAAATCATGAACCAGCTTGTAGTTTTCTGGAGATTGTCCTACTGATCCTTGAACAAGAGCTTCTGGAAAATAGATCAGGGATGTTTGCTGCTACTGTTGCTGCTAAGTCACTTCAGTCATGTCTGACTGTGTGTGACCCCATAGACGGCAGCCCACCGGGCTCCTCCGTCCCTGGGATTCTCCAGGCAAGAATACTGGAGTGGGTTGCCATTTCCCTTCTCCATCAGAGATGTTTGGGAAACACTATTCTATTGATTCTCAAGCTTGAGCTTGCATCAGAATTATGTGGAGGGCTTATAAAGGCAGTCTGTTAGGTTCACTCTCCCAGTTCTCTGCGGTAGGGCAGTAAATGCCTTAACAAGCTCTGAGGTGTTAGAGGTGTTGCTGGTTCTCCTAAGGTCACTCTTCACAATCCCTGCTATATCTATATTCCTTTTGAGGTGATTGACACTGATGCATTGCAAGTTTTGAGAAACAGTACTGTAGGGGAAGCTGTTTACCTCTTAATACAGTGTTTCTAAAACTTACTTAACCATAGTACTCCTCCCTTGTGTGTATGTGTAAATATGTGTGTGTTGGTTTAATCAATGATCATCTGTCTATAACATTATACACAATGCCTGTTAACATCCTTGGAATTATTGTTCTGGGGCCATACTCATAAACAGAGCCAGGTCACATCTGCAGTATTTTCCACATATTAAATGATGTTTGTTTTTTTCATTCTTGGGTAGGTGAATTCTTAATTGTGTTAGAAGTGCAGCCCTTAGTATTGAAACCTATTGCAGAGTTGGATGATGATATGATATTCATGATCTGTTTGGAAACATTTATGTACATTTTTGATTCTTGCTGACATAAATTTAAAATAAATGTTAGGGATGTATAGCAAGAATTCATGAAAATTAAACCCCAATTATGAAAATACTTATTTATTTGTAACTTTTATACCTTTTTAGTTATATTTCTCTTCTGTTACAGTTGGTTTAAACCTGCCAAATCCATTTTCAGGACTTTAGGATATGGCAAAATTAGGAAATAATTTTAGAAAACTCATGAGGGTTGAGTCTTCTCTAGATAGAGATTGTTTTAGCTAGTGTCTCCTTATCCCTACTTGTATTTTAAAGTTCAGGCTAATTTTGTCTCATGGGTCTGTCAACCTTGCAAGTCAGATTTTTTTGACTTAGCTTCATTTTTAAATATGATTGTTGAGTAATGGATATGGTAAAAGTTTTGGCTAATTTATAATGGGGAGAATATTTGCAGAAGAAATGGTGATTACAGACTCCTTAGATTTTAAGTTTAGCAGAAAGAGTTTTCAGACTTGAACTGACTAGAGTGCTTTATGTTCCCCAAGGCTGTGGATCTTTCTGTTGATGAGTCCAGCTTGACAGGAGAGACAGCACCTTGTTCTAAGGTGACAGCTCCTCAGCCGGCTGCTACTAATGGAGATCTTGCATCAAGAAGTAACATTGCCTTCATGGGAACACTGGTCAGATGTGGCAAAGCAAAGGTAAATTTCCATTCTTGCTTTGAAGATAATAGTTCCTTCATTTTCAACCATTTTCTCAGTTCTTTTTTTGGCTAATTTTACGTGGATCTTTAAAAAACATACGAGGAAGAAACAGCAGAGTTGAACATAGTCTTTGGCAGCTCTTTGTGCAACTAAGGGTAAGCTGTGTCCCTGAGATAAAATACAACCATAGTTCTTCCATTTACCAGGCAATTTTTTTTTTTTTTTTTTTAGATAGAAACAGTGGCTTGTGGCTATGTTCACCATTGGTTGAATAAAATTTCAATTTAGTTGATATGGTACTGGCTATAATATTCTGACTGTATTATCACTCAGCTACTAATTGATTTCAAATATTTTATTTACTGGATTCTTTGTTGTGCTGTGCTTAGTCGCTCAGTTGTGTCTGACTCGTTGTGACCCCATGGACTATAGCCCGCTAGGTTCCTCTGTCAGTGGGGATTCTCCAGGCAGAAATACTGGAGTTGGTTGCCATGCCCTCCTTTGGGGAACTTCCCAACTCAGGAATCTAACTGGGGTCTCTTGTACTAAAGGCAGACTTTTTACCAGCTGAGCTACCAGGGAAGCCCTTACTGGATTCTAATATTACACAAATATAAAAGGCATTATTCAGTAGTATTTGCCAGGGAAACTACATTAAATGTTTGAGTAATAAGAAAGGTTCAAATTTCAGAAATATTACAATAGACCAGAAAATGGGCCTAAGAACTGAGTCATTGATAAGTTTAATGAGGTGTTTGTTTTTAGGGATCTATAGTAACATTGGAAGTAAATTTTCAAAGGGAATCCTGGATATATTATGTCAGACATGTTGACAATGGGTAGCCTTGGAGAAAAGAAATGAAGGGGTTTTGTTTTCATTTGAGAAAGGTGATTCCATCTGAATATAAATACGATTTCTTGTTTTTTCCTTTAGGGTATTGTCATTGGAACAGGAGAAAATTCTGAATTCGGAGAAGTTTTTAAAATGATGCAAGCAGAAGAAGTGAGTATTTAGTTTGTTGATGTTTTGGTTTCAAATCTGAAATATTCTCCATTTTAAGTAGGGGAAAAGAGAACATTGGAGGATTATTTTATTACTTTCAAAAGTAATATTTTATTCAGAATATCAGTTGTCTGTGCTTAAAAGCATAATTGGAAAGCTTGTAATTGGAAGGGCTTGAATTAATATTGTTAATATTCTGAAACATTCTGATATTCATTATTTACAGGAGAAAAAGATTTATGGCCTGTTATTTATAAGGCTTATTATTTTTACCAATTACTTTTATCATATTAATTTTAAAGATTACTAAATAGTATAGTTGTGCTTTAGAATATATCTTCTGCCAAAATTCCCAGCTTGACATAATTGCAGGGATCTGGAGAAAAAAATGATTGCAAAGTGAAATAAATAACTTGTACGATATCCTTGTTTAAGGTTATCGAAAATCAGTTCTCATTTAAAATATCTTCTTATATATAAAAAAGAAAGTGCATTCTACAATATCATTTTCTCAGGTAACCTTCTGAGATTCCCAGATGTGATGCAGTATGTAAAATCATCTCAACCTTGGCAATAGAGGGATTGCCGGAGACCAGGGACCCAGCAGGATAAAAAGATGGGTTACAAGCATGTTTGTGGATCTAGAAAGGAAAAAGAGTAGAAAAGTGAGGAGCAGCTGATGATATTGAAATCCTAGGGAAGCTGCTAGGGAGAATAGATTTTCTCTAAAGAGGCACAGAGAGCACAGACCTTTTCAAATAAACAGGTTTTTAAAAGTCTAGGCCTCTAGGCCTCCCAGTTTCCTCGCTGAAGGAGTCGTGCATGTCATGAGTGTGTTAAGCACTTAGAGTCCCTGGCACGTAGTAAAGCTGACTAAATTTAGGTAATTGTGGTGACAGTCTTCTCCAATTTGTCAAGGCACCAAAAACCCCTCTGCAGAAGAGCATGGACCTCTTAGGAAAACAACTTTCCTTTTACTCCTTTGGTATAATAGGTAAGAGAAGAGTGAGTATGTATATCTCATAATATTTACTTAGGTTTTCTTTTTTGAGTGGGAAGTGGGAGTTAGGTACATACTTACAAAAATCCATTAATTCATTCATGTGTTAAGCTACTATTACTTTTTTTAAACTGTTAAACTAATCCCTAGCCATTGTACTTTTCTACAAAGATAGAAATCTGTAATTCCTATAATCAAAGAACCTTTCTATAAACATTTTAGTATGTCTTTCTAGTCTTCAATAAAATATGATAATATTGTGTTATGACTGCTTTTCTTTTTTGTTTCGTGCATCCCATCATAAACATCTTGTCATTAAATAGATGCTCACCTTAAACAAATTTAAAGATTGTGTAGTATTATGAGTGCATGTATACATGTGTAAAAAGTCAGCACTCTTTTTAGATGTTTGTGTAGGTCTTTAAAACTTTTAAAAATTGTATAAGTGTTCAGTGCAGATATCTTGTTATAAACTGCTCTTATTTCCTTAGGATAAATTCCTGAAAGTGATATTATTGGGTCAAAGAGTGGTGGTTTTGAAATTTTTTGGCATGTTTTTAAAGGCTTTTCTTTGCTGTTGCCAAATAATACCCTACCTCAACAAAAAAAAGTGTCTCTCTTCCAGCACTGTTGCCAACTTTTTGTTTATTTCAAAATTTATTATTTGAGAAACTGAGCACTTTGTCATATATATCTTAGAACTTTTTTATTTTATTCTATTTTATGAACTGCCAGTCTGTTTCTTTTGTGGCTTAAGCCTTAGATTGGTCACACCTCTTGATTTTTAAGTTGCTTTTGAGGGCTGTATAATAAACTTGGTAGGGAGGGGAGAGATGTGTGTAATGAAACACTCTCTTGCGTGAGATTCTGATCATACCCTCCTACTGATAATCTCTGCAGTTAGGTTTCTGTGTTCCATTCATAAAGGCTTTTCCAACCCCATGTGGGAAAATGTTTATGTTTATTTAAACATCACTCTTAATTTGTGACACTTAATTTTACTATTTTATTTAGAATTTATTTTAGTATAAGATTTAGGGTAGAGTTAGTACTCTTTTACTAAAAATTTATTTATCCTGGTACCAGCAGTTCTATATTCCATTCTTGATTCATGGAGTTGAAATGACATCTTTATCATAGCATTAAACACATCAGTTTTGGAGTCTTTTTCTTTAATTCTTCCACGATGTTATTTTAATTTTTCTTGCTAACTTTAAAAATAATGCAATTTTAGCTGTACAGTTGCAGTAAAATAATTCTTTAAGTATTAATTCTGTTGATCCATTTTTCATTATTGTAAGCAAAGTAAAAGGTGGGAAGGTTATTTTGTTAATTTGTTTAAATGGTGTGTCTCATAGCTCCCTTCATTTGGTTCTGCTGTTTATTTTTTAGAATTTATAGTCAGTTTGATAAATTGAAAGGCAGTTTAGCCAATTAAACCTTTCCAGTTTATAGTAACACTTTACCATGAAACCACCTCAAATTTTTTGAAAAAAAATTTTCAGCTTTTTGATTCCATGGTTCTAATATAATGCATTGGACATATTTTTTCTTATTAGGATGAAACAGGAGAAGGGTCAAGATCAAAATCAAGGGTCAGCAGACTTTTTGGTAAAGGGACAGATTGTAAATATTTTAGCCTTTGGTTCATACTTTCAATGATGGAAATACTCAGCTCTTTTGTCAGCACAAAAGCAACCCCAACACAAATGGATATGGCTGTGTTCCAAAAAACTATTTACAAAAACACATAGGAGGGGCACAGATTGTAGTTTGTTTGACCCTGGTATAATTCATCAGACATAATTCCTTTTATCAGGGTAGTATTTGGGATGGGATCTGAGAAGATCATAATGTGGATCATTATTTTTGTAATTGCAGAAGGATGAAGGAAATCTTGTTTTAAATGTACATGTTGATCTAGAATACAAAATTACTTTGTTTTATTAAAACTCTGATGCTTTGTTTTTCCTCACAAAACCAGTGGTACATCCCTTCCCCTCACTTTCTTTTTCAAAGATAAAGATTAAAAAATAGAGTAAAGAATCAGTTGTTTCGTATATGTTAATTGCTTTTTAGCTTTCAAATGCTGCAAAGTTAGTAATTTTTAAATGTTAATTGCTGTTTTAGCTGTCTTACATCATCTCTGGGCTGAGTCCTAAATACTTCTTGGTTTGCAGTACAAATTTAATGTGTAGTATCTGGGTATGGAGTTATGAGAAGTAAAGTTCTAGGGTTTATTTTTGCAAACCTCACAGTTAATAGAAAACCTACATGTATGCGCTGCCTTCTTTTTTTCCCCCATTGCACAAAAATACTGGTAATGTTCTCTTATATTGGGAACTTTCAGATATTATTACTTTAAAGGATGGGTGGCAGCAAAAGGTAAAACTGTAGGTGTGTGCATGCATACACAGCTTTAACCTTAATATTAATTTAATCTTCCCTCCTTAATGGAGTTTTATA
The DNA here is from genome assembly GCF_029407905.1 of Bubalus kerabau. Lineage (NCBI taxonomy): Eukaryota > Metazoa > Chordata > Mammalia > Artiodactyla > Bovidae > Bubalus > Bubalus kerabau. The sequence continues at coordinate 185,210,111 of NC_073625.1, read as the reverse complement.
AAATCTTGCAACTGTGATCCGATAAACTTTCCCTTTTATATCAAGGAACTTTTGCTGCCCTCAGTTTGTTGTTCTGTCCGTTGTATGCTCAGGTGATTTTATATAAAAGGGAAAAATAGCTGTTTGATTCTGTTATAGGTATCATCATGTTGGTTGGCTGGTTGCTAGGAAAAGACATACTGGAAATGTTTACTATTAGTGTAAGGTAAGTTCTAATGGTTTGTTTATAATTTGAAGTCTTTTGCCTCTCATTTTTTTTGTTTGGCATAGCTTATGTTTCATTATGGGTTTTATATGAGCACATAAGAGTATATTAACTGTACTTAAATAGTTCAGAATTCATATATTGAAATGAGCTCTAGGAAAATGAAAACCTACATGTATACAGTGGAGAAACTCCACACTACATATCTGGTATTACCAACCAAATGTTGCATTTTTAAACTTAGACAATCAAGGATCACCAAACTGAAAACTAGGAGCATGAGAAAGAAAGACCACAATATGGAAATTGAATAATCAACTCAGAGGAAAACCAAATATGCAGGAATAGAAGAAAAATTGAAAATGAACAGAGAAGTATTCATATTTTCAGAGATTTGCGAAGAGATTGCATTCGTGACAGACAAATTGTTTTGGAAAAGGATCACAGGACCCACATTGTTTTTCTTTTTTAGTTATTAAGTTTATGATTTTTAAGAGGCATCCCTGGTGGTCCAGTCGTTAAGACTTTGCCTTCCAGTGCAGGGGGTATGAGTTCAATCCCTGGTTGGGTGGCTAAGATCCCACATGCCTTTTGGCCAAAAAACCAGAAGAGAAACAGTAGAAGCAATATAGAACAAATTCAATAAAGACTTTAGAAATGGTCTACATAAAAAAAAAAATCTTAAAAAAGATTATGATTACTGAAATTGAAAACTCAGCTTAAAAATTGTAAGTCAAAACGGTCTCCCCAAAATAGAATAAAATGTCCAAAACAGAGGAGATAAAAGTGTCAAAGAGAATAATTCAATACATGCCATATCTCAGTAAAAGGAGTTTTAAAAAGAGAGAAGAAATTATATAAGAAGTGAAGCAAGACATGAATCTTTATAGATCAAAGGAATCCTCCAGATGCCAAGCAGGAGGACCAAAACTCCAGCTTAGAAACATCATTGTGAAAGTCAAGAAAACAGGTCAGTTCGTGTGTAAAGGAAGGAAAATTTGACTGGTATCATACTTCTCATTAGCAACTGCAGTTTCCATCACAGGGTGTTTTTAGTCTCCACTAAGATTTCACCTCACAAGACTTTCCTAGGTCATACCTGGTACCTGTGTCCTGAACACCACAGGGCAACTTCCTCTTCTGAAAGTGTTCCTGCAGCAGTCCCTGCAGCAGTTCAAACAAGCAGATGAGATGACCATGTGAGGGCAGGAACTGTCCTGGGTTAAAATGCCTCATATTCTGTAGGAGCCAACATCTCTGGAAACATACACTTTCCAGGATGCCTGATTGGACCATGTCCAGTTATGAGATTCACCACAATCGGGAAACCCAAAGCTATGGCTTCCTATAAGATAATTATAATTCTTCCAATCCATAGATAATTTATTGGTCAGGAGATCCTGTTATCATAAGCAGTGTTGCCTAGCAACATAGTTGCTATACTGTCACCACTAAGGGAACAAAGCTAGAGATTTAACCAAATAGAGAAGGGAAAAAGGATTTTTTAAAAACCTTCATCCACAGCCACTTTGAATTAAAGGAGAAGAAAGTGGGGCAGTACAGTTAAAACATGGGGGAATTGATTTTAAATCTATAAATCTAGGACTAGTGAAAGTATCAATTCAGGGTAAGCAGGTAGTCAGAAAATATATTCCTTACCTACTCTTGTATGAATTCTAGAGAATCAAGAGTGTAAGAAAGGAAGACAATGTTGTATAGGGTGTAAGAAAAAGTGGGACTCACTCAGTCCTTTATGGAGAAATTCTGGATGACAGCTCTGTGATAGGTCTAGCAAGTAATAGTTAGGCTTTTAGAATAAAAACCAGTAGATTAAAAAAAAAAAAAATCAAATGGAGTACAAGGAATAACTAGGATGAATAAGTTAAAAGATATTTGTGATAGAGTAAAGGAGTATAGTTTTTCCTTGGAGGAGCAAAAATGCAACTTGAAATTCTTGGCTTCAATATATGTAAAAAAGCATTGGGTTAAATATAAAATGAATTTAAAATTGGGCATGAATTTTATTAATCATTGGCATATCATCTATTGGACTCATGTTTTTTTAGAGTATTTTTTAAAGAGTACTTCATGAAGATTAACACATCATTACTTTTATTCCTACCTCAGGGTCCTCCAAGAGATCAAACATTTAAACCGTTTTTTAATAGAATAAAACTCATTCTATTTCACAATGACCATATGGGTCTATTGCATTTTTATAAATTTTAAAATACACACGGGATCTTTAGTGACTTTATTTTTCCTATGTCTTGAAATATCTTGCTTTCTTGTTACCCTAACAGTAATTTTAACAAGTATTTCCAACTGTGCTAAAAATGAGTAAAACAATGAGAAAGCAGAAGAATAAATAGCTTTTAAAACTACTGTCCAACTCTGTGACCCCATGGACTGTATAGTCCAAGCCAGAATACTAGAATGGGTAGCCTTTCCCTTCTTCAGGGGATCTTCCCAACCCAGGGATCTAACCTAGGTCTCCCACATTACAGGTGTATTCTTTACCAGCTGAACCACAAGGGAAGCCCTAGAATACTGAAGTGGGTAGCCTGTCCCTTCTGTAATAATAAATCATCATTATTATTTTATCCTTCAATTCTCTTATTATTTTGCCCATAGTATTATATTGTCATTTAAAAAGGTATAAAAGGAGTCTGGGGATAAAATTTTGGGGGTTTTCTTGCATTCATTAAACAAATTTGAGAAATTGAGGGTTTTTTTTTTTACCATAATGACAAATACGAATTGACAGAAGAGTTTTCATAATTATTACACAAACCAGAAGATGAATGTAAAGCAGCAACCACTCTAGGCTATAATGATGAAGGTGAAATTGAATCATTATAAAATGAAATCTCAGTACCAAACCCTTGGATGATGATACTCTAGATTTTCTCAAACTCCTGAATTAATGACTAAACTTTTTTTTTTTTATCTGCACTGTGTGGCTTGTGGGATCTTAGTTTCCTGACCAGAGATTAAACCTGGGCCATGGCAGTGAAAGTGCTGTGTCCTAATTCACTGGACCACCAGGGAATTCACTGAACTGCTTTATTTTTAAGGATAAAAGGAGAAGGACAGACATTCTCTTATAGCAAGGAATTTGTCATGTAGTATTGTGTTACAAAGAAGATGACTCTCCTAAAAGTTATGAGTCATCAGCATTTTCAGAAGTGTTACATTTTAGAGAGAGATGCAAACAGAGGAACCAGAACTGATAAACCTACAACCTGTTAAAAATGGTTTTTTAATTTGAAATCACTATTTTGTAAGGTAAATGTGTTCTAGGTTTATTCATGACAGTTCATGAGCAGTTGCGTTCAAAGGACATTATCCAGTTCAGATATACATACTTTCAAATCCAAGAGTATAGTTTGAGGTTAAAATTCAAATAAAAATTTATGAAGTTTTTCATAATCCATTCTGTTCCTTTGTAAGTTATTTATAAAATGATTTAAATACAAAAGAATGAGAAGGTCCATTGGATCTAAGTTATAAATGATGATAGCTATCTTTGCTGATACAGTGAGAGTTAATGGAAGCATAAGTAAAGAAGATTCTATTTGTACTTAGAGGTTCAAAAGAGAAAATGAAGTATTAATGATGACACATATTTCTTGGTTATACAGTGTGTGTACTATTAAGCCAGTAATTATAAATATTATTTATTGGATTTTAGCTTTTAGAATCAACCTATAAAAAATTGATGATGGCTGTAGAACATGGTGTAATGATAGGCAAGTTTAAAGTATGAAAGTGAAGTCGCTCAGTCGTGTCCAACTCTTTGCGACCCCGTGGAGTGTAGCCTGCCGGGTTCCTCTGTCCATGGGATTTTTCAGGCAAGAATACTAGAGTGGGTTGCCATTTCCTTCTCCAGATCTTCCTGACCAGGGATAGAACCTGGGTCTCCCGCATTGTAGGCAGACATTTTACCATCTGAGCCACCAGGGAAGTCCATTGGCAGGTTGGTATAAACCCCTGACAGGGTTTCTGCCATAAGTCGTATGAGGTCACCACGGAACCGCTGAGCAGGGCTCCTCATTTGCTTCGCACAGAGTGTGCCATTCATTCACACAAGCACACTGTAGAGTTAGTAAAGTACAGCAGAAAACATGTTTGTTAGGAGAATAAAGAACTAGAGCTCCAAACTGCCTTACCTTGTCCTGAAGAATCTCAGACGAGCCCTCAAGATGAAAGGTTGCTGCTGAACCACAAAGACACCGGGATTCTTGGCCTCCAGAGGAGAAGAATTCAATCTGGGGCCAGTGACCAGGCTTGATTGCTCAGAGCTTTTGTGTAATAAAGTTTTATTAGAGTATAAAAGAGAGAGAGAAAGCTTCTGACACAGACATCAGAAGGGGGCAGAAACAAGTTAGATCATGCTAAAGAAAAAGTTGGTAATAGAAATTGAGCAGTAGAGGGGGGTGCAGGGAGCAGTGTTAGAGTGAAGGATGAATGTGTACCTACCTGTCCTCATCTGTGCCAGAGTCAGGGGGTAATACCTGGAATGGGACAAGTGGAGTTTTAATTTGAATTTTTTTTTTTTTAATATTATGAAGAGAAATAAGTAATTTTTTGTTGTGATAAAATGCACATACCAGTAAAATATTCCCTTTTAAAGTATGCAGTACAGTGGTGTTAAGTACATTCATATTGTTACCACCATCACCAACATCGTTACCACCATCACCAACGTCTAGGGTTGGAACTTTTAAATCACCCCTGAGAAAAAACCCTGTGCCTGTTCATTCCCCATTCTGCCCTCTCCTTGTCCTCTGGTAGCCACTAAACAGATTTCTGTCTTTTTGGATTTGCTTATTCCTGACATCTCATATAAGTGAAATCTTGCAACATGTGTCCTGCTGCTTTCCTTAGCATGATGTTTTCAAGGTTTTTCCATTTTTAGCATGAATCATACTCTCTTCTTTTTTATGTGCTCCCTTGTATGGGCATACACCACAATTTAACATTCATCAATTGATGAACATTTGGGCTTTTTCCATCTTTTGAGTATGAATAATGGTGCTTTGAACATTCATGTGCAAGTTTGTGTGTGAACACCTGTTACTATATGTATGGATGAGGAAACTAAACTACAGGGGTGGTGGCATAATAGCTTAAGGTCACACAGGTAAAAATTGAAGCTTGGAGTAGAAATCTAGGCAGTGTGAAGTAAGAATGTATGTTCTTTAATCACTGTACTTAATCTGGTAGCTTGTAGGTAGCCAATAAATGTTAATCAATTTTTCCACATACTAAGTAAGGCCTTTTATGGGTTTGACAGCATTGATTTTACATTATTTAGTCTCTAAGTAAGAGCTAATTGAAATTATTGTTATGGGTACTACTGAATTTATATTAAATGCTATGTCTTTATTGGCTACAGTTTGGCTGTAGCAGCAATTCCTGAAGGTCTTCCCATTGTGGTCACAGTGACTCTAGCCCTTGGTGTTATGAGAATGGTGAAGAAGAGGGCGATTGTGAAAAAACTACCTATTGTTGAAACTCTGGGTAAGTCTCTGGTTAGAGCATACTTGTCCATTGACATGTTAGTTTACATTAACAGAGATCTTAAGGTTTTATAGCTTTTGTGCTAGAGGTTTACATGGTGGTGGTGGACATACAGCAATGTTGAGGATGGTTTTACTAACCAAAAAAGGTCATTAAAAATTCATCTCACTCAGGTAAGGGAACTTTAAATCTTTCTGCATCATGGAGTGTTCTAATGCTTAAATCATGTTTTAAAAAAATAAAGTGACTTTCAGTTCAAGATGGCAGAGTAGAAGGAAATGCACGTGCTCATCTCCTGTGTGAGCACCAAAATTGCAACTAGCTGTTGAAGGAGAACACTGGAACCCACCAAAAAATGATATCCCCCATTCAAAGACAAACAAGAAGCCACAATGAGATGGTAGGATGGCACAATCATGATAAAAACCAAAGCCCATACCTGCTGGGTGAGTGATGCACAGTCTGGAGAACAATAATACCAAAGAAGTTCTTGCACTATTGTGAAGGTTCTGAACCCCACATCAGGCTTCTGACCCTGGGGATCTGACAAAAGGGATGGGAATTGATAGCTTATGGTGAACAGTTCAGATTCGTGATCTGAAGGAGACAATTTTGCTTCGGGACCAGAGACTTGGCTTCAGTCACTCAAAACTTGGTGTGGTAAAAGATTTATTACAGTAAAAAAGGGATAGAGAAAGCTTCTGACACACATCAGAAGGGGGCAGAGAGTGCCTCACAGGCTAGTCTTATCAAGGCCTTACATACTTTCTGGTTACTTTTATGTTGGTTACTAACAACCAACAATACAAAGGTCTTATCAGACTCATTCCCACAACATATATCTTAAGATAACAGGATTAGTCAGAAGGTTCTTAAGAAGAAACATGTTCTGGAGCAACATGCATTGTTATTATATAATCATTAGTACAGAGCAAGTAAGGAAAAATATACCCATAGTAAGGAAAAACATACCCTTGAGTAAGATGAATTGTTTTCTTGTATAATCATTAGCTCTGGGCTTAAAGAAAACTAGTCTTAGAAGAAATAGATTGTTGCCATAAAAACTCAAAGCTTAAGAAAAAAACATCTTATGTGACTAGGATGAAGGAATGTAGAGGGAAAAAAAGTTTGTCCCTTTTTCCTCCTTGAGGGCCCTGGACTCCTTATCAACCTACCTAGGAATTAACTCTTTCAGAATCCCCAGGTAATCTGACCTTGAAGGCCAGAAGAATTTGATTATAGGACTTCCACAGGACTAGGGGAAAGAGAGGCTCCAGTTTTGGAGGGCACAAAGAAAATTTTGCCTGAACCAAGACCCAGAGGAAAGGAACAGTGACCCCACAGGAGACTGAACCAAAAATACCCACTAGTGTTGGAGGGTCTCCTGTGGAGGTGTGGTTGGGGGCTCACCACAGGGATGGAGGCACTGGTAGTAGCAGTCTGGGAAGGTCCCTCCTTGGGCTTATTCCTCTTGGAGGTCACTATTAACCCTACTAGAGAGCCTTAGATCCTAGGGCTGGGTCACCTCAGGCCAGATAACTACCAGGAAGGGAAACAACCCCAACTGTCAGCAGATAATTGGATTAATGCTTTACTGAACAAGGTCCTGCCCACCAGAGCAAGACCCGGTTTTTCCCACTGCCACACCCTCCCATCAGGAAGCTTACGCAAGCCTCTGTCTGCCTACTCTTCCATCAGTAGGCAGACAGAAGAAGCAAGAACAGACACAGTCCCACAGCAGCTAAAACAAAAACCACTTTCGAGAAAGTTAGGATGAAAAAGTAGAAAGTTGTGTCCCAGATGAAGGGACAAGGTAAAATCCCAGAAAAACAACTAAATGAAGTGGAGATAGGCAGTCTTCCAGAAAACGAATTTAGAATAATGATAGTGAAGATGATTCAGGATCTTGGGAAAACAATGGAGAAGATGCAAGAAATGTTTACCAAAGACCTGAAAGAACTAGAGAAGAAGCAAACCGAGATGAATAATACACTAGAAGGAATCAATTGCAGAATAACTGAGGCAGAAGAATGGATAAATGACTTGGAGGACAGAGTGATGGAAATCACTGCCACAGAACAGAATACAGAAAAAAGAATGAAAAGAAATAAAGACAGCCTAAGAGACTTCTGGGACAACTTAAATGCACCAACATTCTCATTACAGGGGTCCCAAAAGGAGAAGGAAGAGAGAAAGGACCTGAGAAAATATTTGAAGAGATAATAGCTGAAAACTTCACTAATGTGGGAAGGGAGATAGTCAACCAAGTCCAGGAAGCACAGAGAGTCCCAGGCAGGATAAAGGAGGAACACACAAGACAGACAAAAATTAAAGACATAGATAAAATATGTTAAAAGCCACAAGGGAAAAATGACAAATATCACACAAGGGAACTCCCATCAGGTATCAGCTGAAATTCTCAAAATTTCTCAAGCCAGAGGCAGTGGCATCACATTTAAAATGATGAAAGGGAAGAACTTGCAACCAAGAATACCCAGCAAGTTTCCCCTTCAGATTTGAAGGCAAAAACAAAAGCTTTCCCAGAAAAGCAAAAGTTAAAAGAATTCAGCACCACCAGTCCAACTTTACAACAAATACTAAAGGAACTTCTCTAGGCAGGAAACAAAAGAGAAGGAAAATACCTACAGAAAATTTAAGTCCAAAACAATTAAGAAAACGGTAATAGGTTTATACATATCAATAATTACCTTACATGTAAATGGATTAAATGCACCAACCAAAAGACATAGACTGGCTGGGTGGATGAAAACATGTGCATGTATGCACTCCACTTACCACATCCCTGTGCTTGACCCCCCACCTCAAATTGTATGTAATTATTTTATATTGTTAAATTAATCATGTTCCTATTATGGCTTGCAGTTGTAGTTATCTTTTATTTTTTGTCTGGCTGTTGAGTGTGAAAACTGATAAACATCTTTTACTGTTGTGATTATGTAACTTACTTAATACCTTTGTATCATGATTGGTCAACAGAAGAATAGTAGAACTCTATATCACCAACATTAGGCTCTATTAGAAAAACCTGTGATCACTTTTTAAAACCCAGATGTAGATCAGAATTATCTTGAAATGTTTTGAAAAGTCCAAATGCTCAGGTATTGCTTTTTTTCTCCAGAGCTTGAGATAAATTTCAAATGAGCAATCATGTTTAAAAACAACTGGACTATATGATGATCTACCTAGTTTGTTTCAGTTTTTCTATTTCACATTCAGTGCTCCCATTTCATTTAGTTTATGTTCTCCAATATATCCAGTATTTTTTGGATGTTCTTTTTCAAGTCTTTATCAAGCATTGTAGAAAAGCTTTGGTATACATAATATATATGCTTTATAGTTTTTTGAACATAACATGAATTTTTGCCCAGTTAAAAAAATTACAACATTTTGGTTCTGCTTGTTTGACTTATTATGAATAGAATGCTAGATTTCTAATTAAAAAATAGTGTACAACAAGCAGCAAAGGTGTACTATATAGCATAAGGAACCATGGTCAATATCTTGTAATAACCTATGATGGACAGTAATTTCAAAAATAATAAATGTGATTTGTATAATTGAACCACCTTGCCATGTACTTGAAACATTGTAAGTCAACTATACTACAATAGAAAATATATATATATATTAAAATGAAGTAACATGAAACTAGAATTACAGAGATTTATTCTTTTTTGACATCTCAAGAAAAATAATTGATAATGATAGATCTTAAACTGTCATTCTTGAATTGAATTTATTAAGAACAGTAAGTATATAGTAGTTATATTGCTATAATGTAATTATATGTATGATACAAAAATTTTGGTTGCTTTATGTATGTTATGAGGGTTCTTTTTATTTAGGAATTCAAAAATGTTAAATTTAGCTTCTAGTTTGTAGTTTAATATTGAGAAGGCAAAAATTCCTTAAAATACTTGCTGAAAAAATTACATGAGTTTATATTTAGGTAACCTTGAAACTTTCTAGAAAATGTATTATATAAAGTTGCTATATATAGTTGATATCAAGTAGCTTTCTAAATAAAAAAAAAGTCAGCATTTATCAGTATCTTTTTAATTCCAGAAATTACCTTATGATAAGTAAACATGATTAGAGAAAACAACCTAAAATTATCCATGAGCTTGAGTTTTACAATATTCAGAGAAGCAAGGCAGTTTTCTAGAATCTTTAATTTGTTTTCAGTGTAAACTTTCATTTTTTTAAAATGACTCTTGTGACTTATAGTGATTTATTCTTCAGGTTGCTGTAATGTGATTTGTTCAGATAAGACTGGAACGCTGACCAAGAATGAGATGACTGTTACCCACATATTTACTTCGGATGGCCTGCGTGCTGAGGTACTCTGTAGATGTTTTTTTTTAACAGCAGAATTCCTTTTTAGGAGTCTTGGTGTTTAGAATTCCTAACCATTCCAGTGTCTTCACAAGGGTGCAAGTTAGTTGACAGCTGAGTATTTTTCCATCCCGTGTAGTTCTCCCAAGTCTTGATCCTGCTCCAGCTGTTCAGTGCAGAAATGTTGATCTCCCTCAAACCCTTTCTGTCTGTCTCTACATCCATCTGTTACCAGACTCTGGACCCTTGCTCTATCTGCAACAAAGGAACCTCTCAGAATTCCTTAAATGAAGATGCTTTAATGGTTTCCCATTATGACCAGGGTCCTGAAGTGGGGCTGCTCACGGCTCTGGGTTCTGTCCCATACTTCCTTCCTCAATCTGTATCTCCCCTTGGCTTTCCATAGACCAAGTACACTGACTTTCTGGTTCTTGCAGTGTGACAGAATTGCTCCTACTTAAGGACCTAAACAGTTTATGCACCTCTTTTGCACCTTCATCCTTTGCACCTCATTTCTAACCCATTTCTTCAGAAAAGCTTTGCTGATCACCTAGAACTCATCCTGTGTTAACATGTTTTCATAGCTCCCTACCTTTTTGTTTAGGTGAAGTCCTCTGTCTCTCTTCCCATGATGCCTTGAGCATAATAGAGCAGAAATTCTGGTGCCCAACACAGGGTCTGCTTTGTAGTAGTACATACTTGTTGAAAGAATAAATGAATGCATGAATTATTCTACTTTAAAAATTGTATATGAGTGGCCCCTGAAGTGCATGTTAGTGTATGTGCATTGATTAATTTTGAAGCTGTATGAGGACAAGTTTCAATCTCAGCTAGTTGTGGCAGAATTTCTGACTGGAATTTTCATTAATACTACTTGTTATGGGAACAGTATTTTAAAATGTATTTAAAACCAGTTCTGTGAACAAAGGAAGAATTTCACAAATTAACAGAAGTTGTACTTGGGTCTATTTAATCCTATTTTACTAGGCCTTAAAATGAGACTGTATTTAGCGTGTTAGATTTGGTTAGGATACCCAGTGCTGTGTTGTTGGATGTGTCTTTTCTGGATGATTCAGAAGGGTCATTGGGTTTACATGTGCTTATATGGTCCAGGTGTGAAAGGTAGGATATAAATTTATCTTTTGTTTTAAGTCCAGAATTTTGTATGTTAAGCATTAACTGTGAATTCCCTTAAACTGCCTTATTTTTATCATGAACTTTAGCTTGTATTTGGCTTGGCTTGTTGTCACAATATGTAAGTATCTGACTTGTCTCTGTCTCTGATTTTTAAAATTGGTCTGTAGCATACTATGTTAAAGTACTTGGTAAGTGCTAGGGTAAATCACTTATCTCTGAGCTTTGCATATTTACAAAAAGAACTCTGTTTTTGTCTAGGTCATAGATGTGTCACAAATGTCAAATGTAATAGATTGGAATTCTTTGCAAATTGTAGTGTTATATAAATGTAGGACTTCCCTGGTGGTTCAGATGGTAAAGAATCTTCCTACAATGCAGGAGACCTGAGTTCAATCCTTGGGTCGGGAAGGTCTTCTAGAGAAGGGAATGGCAACCCACTCCAGTATTCTTGCCTGGAGAATTCCATAGACAGAGGAGCCTGATGGGCTACAGTTCATGAGTCGCAAAGAGTTGGACATGACTAAGTGACTAATACACACACACACACACCCCTATAAATGTAATGTTATGTAAATTTAAACTCACTTATATATAGAGATTTTCATGGTTTATTTTCCCTTTTTAATAATATGTTGTAAGTAGAAGCAATAGAAGGTTATATTGGCAATTATATTGTTTACTTACAATGTACTATGTATTATAATTAGCATAATAGTTAATATTTGTATGGAATTAACTATCACTGTAGTGAAAATTACTATCTATGCCTTTTACTATTAAATGTTCTTTTAGATAAATTTAAATGCTTCTCTACTTTTAATAGTGTCATGATGAACACAGCTCATCAGTTTTCTGTTTTCATAAGTATTGTCACTGCCTACTGTAGTGTATTATTGACTCTACTTTATGTTCCGTAGGTTACTGGAGTTGGTTACAATCCATTTGGGGAAGTGATTGTTGATGGTGATGTTGTTCATGGATTCTATAACCCATCTGTTAGTAGAATTGTTGAGGTAAATACTGCTTTCTTTTTAAGAAAGTGGCTTTCTTCATAATGACTTAGGATGCAGTGATGGGTTCATAGTTGTGTATTTCTCTTAGGCTGGCTGTGTGTGCAATGATGCTGTAATTAGAAATAACACTCTAATGGGGAAACCAACGGAAGGAGCCTTAATTGCTCTGGCAATGAAGGTATGTGCCTGGTCCTCTCTTCTTTGACATGTGAAAACGTCACTCTCACAAGAGAATATGAACCCATGGATTTGAGTGTTGCTGGCTTTTAGGTGTGGAGTGAAGAAGATGCACAGGATTTCATAGTTTGTACTGCCTTTTGGGAACCAATTGTAGTCTTTCTGGAAATACAGAGCATGAGGGTTTTCACTATAACTTTCTATCTCCTACATGCAGCATATAAACTAATGACCAGTGATGGGTTTATTCTTACAAAGAAATGCTGTTGTTTTTCGTAATATTCAGAGTGTTGTATGAAAAGTTTTATAAATACGTGTAATTGCTGAAAAGTGCCAATTTTCAAACATGAAATAGGCAACATTCTTTAGTATTTCCATGTAAGGTTATTAAGGCCAAGATGAGAAATCAGCTTTTCTTTTTCCAGTCTTCCCTTTCCTTCCATTATTAATTTCTTAAAATGAATGTAGAGATAGCGCTTCTATTGGGAAGAAAGGGTGCTAATCTCAGTGACTGTACCCCAGTTAATCTCCTTTTCTAAGTCCTACAGTTGATTAAATGAGAAACCTAAAAGTCCAACCTCGCACTCCCATAACAAAAATAAAACTGCTTTTAAGAGCAGTTTTAGGAAACGTGTATAAAATAGGATGCGTCTGAATGAGGTTGCTTCTGTTGAGATTCAGTATAGAAATGTAGGTTGTTATAATATTAATTTGATAAAGTCAAATTGGTGGTTTTATAATGTATATACTTCTTTAACGAGAAGTCACTTTCCTTTTTCCTTTACCATTTGTTTTCCTTGTAACTACAAATAGCATAGTATCACTTTTTAAAAGATATTGAAATTTATTGTGTTTAACTTTCTCCTTTTGAGAAATAAAGAACATGAAACCACCTGTTTATGGGTGGGGACCTCACAATTTAGGTAGGAAGTCCGTAGTGACAGACTGGAACAAATAAAAGGCAGACCAAGGAAGCAGACAGTCTTAACACTGAGCCACATATAAGAAGAGTGCACTTTAAGACTTGGAACCTGAACTTTGAAAGGAAGGAGGGATTTAGATAGGGATGGAGTGGGGTGTAAGCTAGATGAAGAGGAAGAATAAAAGCTTGAGGAATACATAAGGGTAGACTGGATTGTGACTTTTGAATTGGTTAGCCTAGGTGAAATGAACAGTTGAATGGCCTAGAGGCTTGTTGAGTTGGCTGTGTGATGGGTTACTGCAGGACCTTTAAAAACCAGGAAGGAGCAGTAAACTTGATTTTTGAATAATTTGAAGAATATTTTTGAGTAGTATTTTGGAATAATTTTAATGCCATACTACTGCATGGCATTAGTAGTAGTTAGCGTGTCAGTGGTGGGGTGAGAGGGTATAGGATGGCAGCAGCAGGCAGGGTAGATTTGAGTATCTACCCTGTTTGAGAATCGAGGAGTTGAGTTTGAAACTTCTGTTGATTATACAGTATGTATTGGCTGGACACCTTTCTTTCTTACCCTACTTCCTCCCAGAGTTTGAGCCAGTTGAGATTTTAATATAGTCAGCGTTGAAGTTTTGCTCTGCACATAGTTCAGTAGTGTGCCCTGGACTATCTGTATGCCCAGGCTTTCACACTGAACATGTGTGCTGCTTTTCAGAGAAGTATGGTATGTATAGGTGGAGTGCTGCTGTTTGAAGATAATCCAGGTATCTCTAACCTGCTTCCCTGCAAGTTGTGACTCTTGTTTCTTTGTTAAAGTAAAAAAATTGGTGAGAATTAACTTTTCTTTTGTGCCATATAGATGGGTCTTGATGGACTTCAACAGGATTATATCAGAAAAGCTGAATACCCTTTTAGCTCTGAGCAGAAGTGGATGGCTGTTAAGTGTGTGCACCGAACACAGCAGGTATCTTTCCATTTATAGAAAACTTACTCTGAATTGTTTAACTAGACTACTATTTTTCATTTACTATGCACCTTTAGATTTAAGCTGTCATAGACCATAACGCAGACTAGCTCTGAAGTGTGTGTCATTCATAGCAGACTCAGCCCTGGTTGTTTTGTGTTCTCTTTGAATTTATGCATAAACATGTCAGTTTTGCTACGTGAGCAAACAACCGAAAGGAGCTGGAGCCTGGTCTCAGTGTCCTGGAGCTTGTGACATCAGTCTTTTGACACGTTTTTTTATTCTTGGTGACAGGTTTCTGCTGACTGACTGTTGTCTGTGTTCTTCCACTGAAGAATGTATTGTCTTCTGACTGAACAGAACCACATTCTCTTGTGGAATAGTGGTTACCAAATGTGTATAATTCATGTTAGTTGGTCCAGCTTACAAACTGGCAAAGTGAAATACACTGATATATCAAAATTCTACCATATTTCTAGGTGCTTTAGAAATTTTTATGCAATGTATTGAGTCATGAAATCTACATTGTATAATCATATCACTTACAGTTGCTATTACCAGCTTGATGTGTAAACTTACTTTGCCCTGAAAAATATATAGTTGTTATTTTTATATTTTCTTTATTAGGAATTAGTAATTGGTTATGTGTTTCTGCCTGTGAACAAACATTTGAAACCAATTACATCTCTGTAGATGGGAATTAGGGAGAGGATTCCCTCTTACTTATAAGTAGGAAACATTGGTTTTAAATTGCCCAACACTAAACTTGTGCCAGAAACTGATGATGAGGGGAAGAATAAATTTCTGTTTAGTGTTTAAAGGAACTTTTATGAACCTCAGAGAAGCGGGACATTTGGAAACAAAACTATAAAAAATAAAATGGCTGTTACTTTAAGCTTTGTAATCTAAGCTTTCAAAAATTGCATCAGAATTAGATAATTTTCAGTTGATGTCCCTTGTCCATATAGTGATACAGAAGAAATATGTATATGAGTTTATTTGGAAGGTCTGTTTTTTATATTTTATATATGATCACACACTACTTCAAGGTAATGTGGCCCATGTGAAGTTTTACGATTTCACTTCAGCAATTTGAAATATACTAGCCTCACTTGTATATTAAATCTTTTCAGTTGCGGGGTAGAAGTACAGAGTGGCAGGTAATAAATCTGGAAAGACTGCTTGACTTTTCTTCCTATTTGCTGATGAGTTTTTCCTATAAAACAAATCAACCAGTGTAAGTAACAGAACCCAAATCCATTGACCTGACTCAGGATCTAGAAGAGGTCAGCCTGGCGTAGACAGGAAAAACTTACCAATTTAAAAGCTGCCCGGGATCAAGTAGTTTGTCTTTAGAGGACTTTCACTTGAATTCACAGCCTGCATTTCCTCTTCATGGATCACAGCCTTGTTGTGGTGAAGGGCTTGCATAACTCAAAGAAGCTATGAGCCATGCTTTGCAGGGCCACCCAAGAGGGACGAGTCATAGTGAAGAGTTCTGTCAAAACATGGTCCACTGGAGGAAGAAATGGAAAGCACTCCAGTATTCTTGCTGCAAGAACCCCATGAACAGTATGAAAAGGCAAAAAGATATTACACTGGAAGATGAGCTCTCCCCCTAGGTGGGAAGGTGTCCAATATCCTACTGGGGAAAAGCAGAGTACAATTCCAGCTGAGCTATTTAAAGTCCTAAAAGATAATGATATTAAAGTGCTGCATCCAGTATGTCAGCAAATTTGGAAAACTCAGCAGTGGCCACAGGAATGGGAAAGATCACTTTTCATTCCAGTCCCAAATGCCAAAGAATATTCAAACTACTGCACAATTGTACTCATCTCACACACTAGCAAAATAATGCTCAAAATTCTCCAAGCTAGGCTTCAACCAAGAACTTCCAGTGTTCAAACTAGATTTAGAAAAGGCAGAGGAACTAGAGATCAAATTGCCAACATCCATTGGATCATCAAAAAAGCAAAGAGTTCCAGAAAAATATCTGTGTCTGCTTCATTGACTGCATATGCTAAAGCCTTTGACCGTGTGGGTCACAACAAACTGGAAAATTCTGAAAGAGATGGGATACCAGATCACCTTACTTGCCTCCTGAGAAACCTGAAGAAACAGTTTGAACCATACATGGAACAATGGACTGGTTCCAAATTGGGAAAAGAGTGCATCAAGGCTATATATTGTCACCCTGCTTATTTAACTTATATGCAGGGTACATCATGCGAACAAAATGCCAGGCTGGATGAATCCCAAGCTGGAATCAAGATAGTGGGGAAACAGTATCAACAGCCTCAGATATGTAGATGGTACCACTCTAATGGCAGAAAGTTAAGAGGAACTAAAGAACCTCTTGATGAGGGTGAAAGAGGAGAGTGAAAAAACTGTCTTAAAACTAACTCAGCATTCACAAAAACTAAGATCATGGCATCCAGTCCCATCACTTTAGGGCAAATAGTTGGGGAAAAATGGAAACAGTGACAGATTTTCTTTGCCTGGGCTCCAAAATCACTGAGGACAGTGACTGCTGCCATGAAATTAAAAGATGCTTGCTCCTTAGAAGCAAAGGTATGATAAACCTAGACAGCGTATTAAAAAGCAGAGACATCACTTTGCCTGCTAAGTTCTGTATAGTCAGAGCTATGGTTTTTCCAGTAGTCATTTACTGATGTGAAAGTAGAACCATAAAGAAGTCTGAGTGCTGAAGAATTGATGCTTTTGAATTATAGTGCTAGAGAATATGTTTGAGAGTCCCTTTGACTGTAAAGAGGTCAAACCAGTCAATCCTGAAGGAAATAAACCCTGAATATTCATTAGAAGGACTGATACTGAAGCTGAAACTACAGTATTTTTGGCCATGTGATGCGAAGAGCAGACTCATTGAAAAAGATGATGCTGGGAAAGATTGAAGGCAAATGGAGAAGAAGGTGACAGACATTGAGATGGTTACATAGCATTACTAACTCAGTGGCCATGAATTTGAACAAACTCTGGGAGACAGTGAAGGACAGGGAAACCTGGGATGCTGTAGTCCAAAGGGTCACAAAGAGTTGGACACGACTTAGTGACTGAACAACAATCAGTCTGTATTTATCTCTGCTCTCTCCCTGGAACCTACCAAAATGACAACCAGTGAATAAAAGATAAGACTTTCCTATACTTCCTCTTTTATTAGTTTATCTTTTAAAGGTGAGGCCTAAAATACAGAGCTAAAAACAGGAGATCAGGTTGAAATTCTTCATAAGGAGCCCATAGAAATGTTCCACGTACCTTTTCTATTTTTTGAGGCCAGACCAGAAATCTTATCCAGGGCACAAGCATAGAAGGCAGAATTACACTTTAAGACTAAACACAGGATGATTAAGGGAAAGTTGTTGTCCAGGCTACTAACTCTACTTTCTCAGAATGCCTGCAGGGGCAGGTCTCCCCATATCCTCATTCTTTGTGTCAGAAGATGGAAGAGTTTCAGAGAAGCTGACTGGTTCTGGGGAGATCCCTACAGTATGGAGTGGTCCTGCGTAAGCTCTTTGTTCACCAGAAGAGTTTCCCTGCTCCTGGCCTTTGTCTCATCACTCTACTGTGAGGGCCATCAGTTGATAAACCCTGCAGTACCCACGGAGTTTCTAGACCTTTATTTGCTTCGGTCTCGAATGTAAACAGACAGACAAGGGTTGTGAGAGCCCTGGGGAGAGTCTTCAGTATAAAAGATGCAGACCAAGCCAACAGAGAAAGGGATCTCAGAGAGACAAAGGGCTGGGTTTTAAAGAAGATTTCCAGAGACCATGAAAAATTACAACAAAATACTTTAAATAGATTGTTTTTCAAATAAAGTGAAGAAGTCTATCAGAAACTAGAGAAGTCAAAAAGGTGGACAATATAAAAAGGTGTGAAAATCAGAAAATAGATGTAGGAGTTTCAACATCCACATAATAGTGGTGACAGAAAAGGACAAGAGTTTAACAACATCAGGAAATTTTCTAGAGGAAGAACTTCAGCTTCCAGAATAAAATTGCCCACTGGCTGCTTTGCACAGTGAGTGGGTTACAGAGGGGTGGGGGTGAGGAAATAAACACACCAAAGCCCCTGATTCAAGTAATTTGAGGGCACTGAGAGAGAATTCTAAACAATTTCAGAGGTTGTTAGGGTGGGGAGGAAGGGCAAGGGGGAGGGAGTATACACATAGATTAGGAATTAAGTGGCTTCTTAGGCTTTCCAGATACAACTCTGCACACTAGAGGCTGGGAGGTGATTGAGCCTTCGACTGAGAGGGTGTCTCTTCCCAGCTGAACTTACATATGTGGGGGTGAAATAAAAATGTTTTCACACAAGTCTCAAAATGCATAGCCCCACATACCTTTTCTTAGAGCGATACTGATGGATAAGTTATTCCAAGGTAAGAGTATACACTAAAGGGAGACTTAGAACCCAGTGAGTTCTGACCAGTGGAGGGGTGAAGGGAAGCTCCAGGATGCCAGTTGTGTAGCAAGCCTGGAAATGAGCTAGAAAAGGAAAGGCGGGAGGTCCTCAGACATCATACGGGAGGAGTAATAGCTTACCTGCTCATTGGATCATGTGCAGAATACATTGAGAGGTGCTTCATAATATGACGTGGGAAAGCTTGGAATTAATTAGTAATAAGTATAAAGGAAACTGAGCAAATAAAAAAAGAGGCAATTATTAACTGTATGAAAGACAAAACTTGAACAGGAAGAAATGTATTTGGCTTATATGGGCCATGGAAAGAACATTATACCTTTCTGCTGCCTCTGCTGCATCTGCTTACCCGGGGACCAGGGAGATGGATGCTCCTCTCAGTGTGAGCTCACACTGTTGTACCAGGGACAGAGGAGGGTCACATTATGGACTGGTTCATAAATCACCACTTGGAAGAGACACAAGTACTACTTATGTTTATTCGCCAAAGCAAATCACATCTGACTTCAGAGTGGTACAGAGGGGCAAGGAAATACATTTCTGCCACGTGCCTCCAAGGAGAGCTGAGACATTTGTGAACTGTTCTGGTGGCCACTTGGCTCAGCAGTGAGGAGTTAGAAAGTGAGCAGAACACTGGTGATTCTTGTTCTGTGTGTATTAGAACAATGGAGAGAGAGGAATAGGGAATGGGGGTGGCCAGACTATCACCTGTCACAGCAGACAGTATAAACTGACAAGTAGAAAAGTAGCTGTAAAAATGTAATTAAAAACATGACAATAGGTACCCAGGACAACAGCCAGAAGAGTTAAAATTGGTTTGCCTCTGTGGAGCATAGGACTGGAGGTGAGGAGGTTGGGCAGGGGACTGCAGGTTTTCATTGTAAGCTTTTAAATATTACTTAACCAAGATAAAAAGTCTGCTAATACCCACAATTGCAAGCTTGTTGTGAGCATTAAATGGAGTCACATATATGCATGTAACAGCACTGTAGAAAGCCTGAACCATTGTTTGTAGGCTGATGTTAGACCTCTTTCCTTTTCCTGTTATGTTATGAGCTCAGATCTCAGAGTATGGAGCTGAGTGTAGACGTACCTTCAGTATGGAGGTTGAAGGGGTAGAGTAGATGCTGTGTTCTAAAAAGGATGCAGAAAGCTCTCTCGTGAACTTTTAATCATCAGAGTTCAAGTGCTATCTTGAGTTACTTCTCTGTGTATTATGGGAATCCATGCTGCTTGTTTTTGACCCCAGTGGCTGATATATATGAATTAAAACTAACTTGAATTTATTTGCTCTGTTTTTTCTTAGGACAGACCAGAGATTTGTTTTATGAAGGGTGCTTATGAACAGGTGATTAAGTATTGTACTACCTATCACAGCAAAGGGCAGACCTTGACACTCACCCAGCAGCAGAGAGATCTGTACCAGCAAGAGAAGGCCCAGATGGGCTCTGCAGGGCTGAGAGGTAAGTCCATGTCAGCACAGTCACCTCGGTGGAGAGGTAGTGCTGCTAATTGCAGATGGATTCGTGCTTCACATCTGAGCTGCCCAGCTCTACCCAGGCTTTGTAGAGCCCTGCCATTTCTGAAATGCTAGGTTTTAGCTGACTAATTGGCCCCCAGAACATAAGTTGAAAACATAGCTAAATATGAAACTTCTAGTTCTTAGAGATCTTCAGTGGTCTTCTGAGCAGCTGACAGAAATTTCATTTTAAGACAAGTTTATCTTGTGAGAAGGGTAATGAATGGAAGTAAAGTGATGTTACTCCTTCCGTATGTCATCACTTGGTCTTGTTTATTAATTTGAAATTCTTTACTAAATATTAAGAGACTTAAGTTTCTAATTCTTTAAACTGAGGTAGTTGCTGACTCCTTCCCATCTATCACCAGAGAGTAAAGAGGTGTCCAGACTTGGCTTTGTGAAATGCTGTTGACTGGACAGTGATAGGGAGAGGGGGTCAGCTGGGCACACACACATCAGCATGGGTAGGTTTGAAGATCAGGGGGCAGGGCCATTCCTGGTCTTTACGTTCTGGCTTGTGGGGAATATGCGCCCATGGGTGCATGCACACATGCATGCATGCACTTCTGTAGTCTTTCTCAAGGAAATTACAAGAGTTGGCTTCCTTAATTTTATTACTATTTACAAAATGAAAGTCAAGCACCGCAATTCTCAGAGCAGGAAACAAGTATGTAAAAACTATTCTTATTCATGGTTCACTTAAGCAAGGTGAACCATAGATTTACAGGACTTCTGTTCTTATAGGGTAGGTTTAGGAAGATATTCTTGTGGCTTCCTTTGAGGGCAGTGTTTCGTTATTCTTAGTAGCTCACAGCTAGAGGGTTTTGAGTTGACTTGCATTTATAGAATCTTAAAAGTATGGTATGTGCTCCCTGTTTTCCTTAATTTTTTTAACAGAAGCATCACAGTGTTTTTTTGGGGGGTGGGGGGGGGGCCTAGTTCTCTTAATCTGAGAGATTGTGGAGCTTTGTGTATGTGTGGTTTGGTGTGGTAACTTTGTGAAATGGACCAGACATGGTGTGGAGCACATCTTTGTTTCACAGGCTCTGGGAAACATTCTGGGCATCCATCTCTTGCTTCACATCTCTTCCTCTTCTTATGCTCCATTTTCCTCCCCCTGCTGAAATTGCCATGATGAAAAGTAAAGAATAAATGAATAAAGATTTTAAGTTTAACTTGATATGAACTTACCTTGTACCTTATAAAACCTAAGTTTCTTAAAATACATGTGGTTGTTAATTTTAAAATTGGAATATATTTTGCTTTTATGTTTCAAATATAAAGGAGGGAGTTGGGGATCCTTCACATGAAAAGGTCTACATACCTTTTTCCCATACAGTAGCATTAGATCTTAATTTATGCTAAAGAAGCAAACAAATACAAAATACTGACCTCTGGGCCGATACCACCCGTCCACTGAGGGTGCCAGGAGCTGGTGTCCCTTGCTTAGAATTTGCTGACACATGGGTTGATACTCACTTCCCCCTTCTGTCGCCATCTTCCTCTGTTCCAACACAGGAACTGTCAGGTGGCTTACTCCCTCCAGAGTGAAAGCTTTTGGTGGGGCTCATATCTCCATACATTTTGTGTTGGAAGTCATTTGCCTCTAACCATGGTTTTCCAAATGTATCTTACCCTTCATACCTTCTGCTTGAGTAAGAATGGATACTTCCTGTGGTCTCTCTGGGGCTTTTCAGTTACCCCATGAGATACATATGTTTAGTTTGTGTGCTTTGTGTGTGTGTGTGTGTGTGTGTGTGTATTTGGTAAGTGGTTCAGTCTTTTAGTATAATATCCCAGATGTAGACACATCCCTCTGGCTAAAAAGGCAGCTACTGCCAAAGTTCTGGAATTCTGAGAATAAGCTAAATGATATTTGGAAATGAATAGTACTTTGTCCTGTATCTTAAGTTCCTCAGGATGATAGGAAACTATAAAGGGTGGTATGGTGGTATTATTTATGTAGTTTTAAGAGAACCAAAGGTATGAATAAGAAATACCTGTTAATATAGAAAGAAAGAGAGAATATAAACTCTTGTTGGTATTAGTGGTTTTACAATTACTTTACAGGTTAACTGTACCTTCCAGAGTTTGTTGTGTACAAAATTGTTGCATGTTGTCTAATTAATATAGCCTTCTAGAACTTCAAGCTATTGAATTATTCTGAAGGCCTGTAAGATGGAAAGATGAAGATACAATAGTAGAAATCACCTTCAAAGATGTCTGTTTAAAACTGACTTTAAAGCTCAACAAACCTGTACTTTTCCAAATAATTAATTGTATTTTCTTAAGAGTCAATAGTTTCTACTGAAAGGGGCTGCAAGTTTTGCTATGTGAAAGCATTCCAATTTGTTCCTCTCCTGCTTTCTCTGCTTAACAGTTGTGTAGTCTTATTCCTTTTCATTTTTAATAATTTAAAGAAATTCCATATCAAGAACCATTAAACTGTAGTATCTTTGCATGTAAGAAGTTTTGATTTTTAAAATTTCTGTTATTACTGCAATGACTTTCTAGTCCTAAGTGATTTATCTGAGTGAGAAGTGTTATGGCCTCCAGATTTTGTAAAGTAAATTCTAATGTTTTTGTGATTCACATTTTCTTTTTGGGTTTTATCTCCCAAGTTCTTGCTTTGGCTTCTGGTCCTGAATTGGGACAATTGACATTCCTTGGCCTGGTGGGAATCATTGATCCTCCTAGAACTGGCGTGAAAGAAGCTGTTACAACACTCATTGCCTCGGGAGTATCAATAAAAATGATTACTGGAGACTCACAGGAGACTGCAGTTGCCATCGGTATAACTAGGCTGCTTCTTTTGTTTTTGTTAGTTTTTCTTAAATTACTGCAGAGCATAGTGGAGCATTAGACATGCAGTGTGTTTACAAAATATTGAGCTATACAGTAAAAACTGATGCTTTTGTCTGCTCATACACTATAAAATTGTGGGTGAGATTTTATTTTAGTTAAAAAAATAATACTTTTAGTTGAAAATAACTAAAGCATTGTGAAATCACATTATTATATTCATAAAAGGATAGTTGATTATTTTTAGTCTCATAGTACACCATTCTGATGACTAAAAGCACTAGATCATGAATGTGAAAGAATGCATGAAATTATGATATTTAGTTTTTCTTTCAACTTGAATATGATTTTTTAAGAGCAGACTTTGTACCTAACTTGAAAGAAAATAGCTTGTGTCTATATTTCCATCGTCTGATCACATATATGCCTATGTTGTTTGAATGCCATTTAAGATACTTTACCAAATACAAGGGGAAAAAAATGGACATGGAAGTTAATCTTCCAGAACCTGTAAACTATAATTCATACTGATAAATTTAAAATGTGCCAAAGTTCATTAATTCTTACTAATATGGAAAGAGACTGAGATAAGAATTTCACACTTTAAGAAGAATGTGTCACTGAAAACATACCATTGTTGGGAAGATTATTTCTAGAGAAATTTCTCAATGTTTATTTTCATTTACATAAAACTACATGATACTTCATGGGATTCCCAGGTGGCACAGTGGTAAAGAATCTGCCTGTCATTGCAGGAGAGGTGGATTCCATCCCTGGGTTGAAAAGAGCCCCTGGAGGAGGAAATGGCAACCCACTCCAGTATTCTTGCCAGGAAAATCCCATGGACAGAGCAGCCTGGTGGGCCTCAGTCTTTGAGGTCACAAAGAGTTGGATATGACTGAGCAACTGAGCAGACATGCACATAATACCTCACATGAGCCACCATCTTACCTGGTTTTTTAGTTAAAAAGGACTCTAATCTTCATTAAAATTGAGCTCTTAAGCAGAACCCACATGGCCTTGTTTAAATTCTTAGGTATGGTACCTAAGTTTAAACTCTTAGGGTTGAATAGAGAAAACTCTTTATTCTTGAATTTAAGCAAAAAGAGTCAAACAGAAAACTCAAGACATTTTACTAATTCAGTTTGATCTGTCTTACCATAGTCTTGTCTTGTAATCCCTTGATACAAGGACTTAATACTTTTAAAGAGAAAGTGAGTTAATAACATCATTAAGTGAGCATTATGTTGACTAGCCTATCAAGCAAAAGCAGTTTGGTTAATTATGTTTTCTTTCCCATTTCACTTTAGCTAGTCGTCTGGGATTATATTCCAAAACCTCCCAGTCAGTCTCAGGAGAAGAAATAGATGCAATGGATGTCCAGCAGCTTTCACAAATAGTGCCAAAGGTAGGCATAAACCAGAGCCTTTCGGACTAAGACTTTATTCTAGGCATTACCTCTTCTCCTGCATTGTTAATGAAGCTATTCATTTGAAAACAGTTGGGACATGGCCACCACATTTATTGGTCTAAATCATGAGGCAAAATTTTATCATTGAGATCTGTCTTATCGTTGAGTGTCTATGAATATCAGTTCAAATTTGTTAACTTCAGCAAGAGCTCAGTTTCCTCTGAGAAAGATACTGTGGAAAATTAACAGTGGTGCTTGTATTTATAAAGTACAGAATGAAGACAGATCATTACTTTATACTTCTTATCCTTGTGTTCTGTTTTAATTGAATTGCGGGTATGATTTTTTTTTTTAAAGAGCTGTCATTTGCATACAGTAAACTTTTTCCTTGTTAATGTACAGCTCTTAAGTTTTGATGGATGCCTGTGGTCCTTGTAACTACCACCACACAGGTTCCTCCCATCCCAGATCCTCTTGTGGTCAGCTCCTCCCTCTGCTTCTAGTACTTGGCAACAATCATTGATTTTGTTTTCTGTCCCTGTAGTTTTGCCTTTTCAGAATGCTGAAAATGGAATCATACAGCATGAGGCCTTTGAATCTGCTTTTTTTGATTTAGCATAATGCATTTTTAATTGCTGAGTAGGATTCCACTGTACTGAGTGAATGTTACCAGTGCACCAGTTTAAAGACATTTGGATTATTTTCCATTTTTGCTGATGATGGTTAAAACTACTAAAAACATTTGTATATAAGCTTTGTAAGAAAATAAATATTCATTTCTTTTAGATAAATACATGAGAGTAATTGCTGGGTCATATGGTTAATGTATGTTTAACTTTGTAAGAAAATGCCAGATTGTTTTACTTGGCAGGTTTACTGTTTTGCATTCCCATCAGCAGTGTTTGAAAAGTGGTTACCAGCACATGGCATTGTTAGGTTTCCCCATGCCCATTCTAATAGGTATATCATGGTTGTCGTCTTGTGGTTTCAGTTTGCATTTCCCTCCCAACCAATGATTTTGCGTACCTTTTCATGTGCTTATTTGCCATTCATATATTTTCTTTAGTGAACTGTCTAACCATCCTATTTTTAAAAAATTTTTTATTTTTGGATTTTGGAAGTTATTTTGTGGATAAAAGTGGATATATTGTGGATAAAAGTCTTATCAGATATTTGATTGGAAGAAAGTTTTTTCCATTCTGGTTTATCTTTTTAGTCTATTACCATTTTACTTAAAAAAACAGTGGTTTTCAATTTTGGTGAAATCTAGTTTATCATTTTTTTCTTCTATGGATCATACTTTTGATGTATTATCTAAGGACTCTTTCAAACCCAAGGTCACAAAGATTTTTTCTTATTTTTTAAAATAAAAGTCTTATACTTTTAGGTTTTATACTAATGTTTCTGATCCATTTTGAATTATTTTTGTCTGTAAGAAGTGGGGTAAGGTTCATTTTTTTAATGTATGGGTATTTAGTCATTTTAGTTCCATTTGTTGAAAAGACAGTGCTTTTTTTCATTGAAATGCCTTTTTAGAGCATCTGGGAGCAGTATGGATGTGTGTGTCTTCTCCTGATAGTTTTTCCCTACATTTATTTCTAAAAGAATAAATCCTGTATTAAGTTCCCTGAGGGTATTGAGACAGAATGTACATTAGCAAATATATATGAAATCTGCGATTAATTAAACATTTTCCCATTAGATCTTTGTTTAGCCTTTTCCCAGAGATGCTAACAAGTAGTGACATCAGACAGACTGAAAGTTTCATTTTATTTGCTTTCTTCAGTTCACTGTCTGGCTTTCTGATAAAAATGCTAATGAACTCTGAAAACCAACCTAAAGGCAGTTAGAAAAGGAAGAAAGGCAGTTAGAGAAGTAAGTTATAAATTGCATGATTAGCATGACAAATTACATCATTGGTCATTTCCAAATAAGAGTTTTTTTGCATCAGTTGTGGCAGATGCTCTGATGTTATTCCAAAGAGAGAAGCTCATGAATTGCTTAGAGTCATCCTATTCGATAAATACCAGAGCTTCTTTCAGGTTTATCATGTCTTTTGAAAACCCAAGTCTATTCTTCAAATACTATCAATGAATTATTTCAGTCGTTTCAGCTGAGCTGAGCTGGACTTCTCCCCGTGATCTCCTATGCCCTCAACCCTCCTTGGCCTTTTTCCCCATTTTTATTGTGTGTTCGTGTAACTCTTAAGTCTTGGTCTTAGGCTTTTACTTTAGAGCAATTTGAAAAGCTTTTCATTTATTAGTGTTAGAAGCAAAACAAAAGTTTTTGTAAATGGCCAGCTCAGTGAGGTTTTACTACATGTACTAAAATCATATTAATTGACTATTTTCCTTTATAAAAGGTTTTTTTGGCACTCCTCTTCCTATAATTCAATCATACATTCCCAATCCCGTAACATTTCTCTGTCCTTTTTGACCTAGGACAATTAAAAAATAGTATGGAAATGGAATTTCCATATGGGAATTCTCCATGTTTTTTTATTTATGATTTCCTGAGTGTGTTTGCTATTGGTAAAAATGGACATTCTCTTTTCTCGTTTGTTTTTTATAGCACTGCCTCCATTTGTATTTTTACTAAACTAATTAACCAGGTCCCTATAATAAAATCCCAGTTCGTGTACTATTTCATTTTTGGTACGCTGTCAGTACTTATTTCAACACATCAGGTATTTTTTAATCTATACTAGAAGATTTGGAGACCTTTGGGAGATTATTTTCATGCCAAGAATAATATTTCTTTCATTAGCCTCTCCTATTTGTATTTACCTACTTTCTTCTCTTTACAACTTCATTTCTGTTAATGTTGATCAAAAGAACTGTGAGTACGGGCCACAAATATGACACTGAGAGACAGATCCACGAGAAGAGAAAAACCCTTTTGTGGGTTCCTTTGAAAGTACACAGCCTTTCTCCATTTCCCTCCACAATATTCCCTGCACTTTCCGCTGACAAGAGTTCTGCTTCTTTCCTGTTGTCCTTGTGCTGGTCTGCTGTGCTCATTCTGATTCGCCCTTCCTGCTCCTATACTAAGTGATTGTAGTCTGTGCTTATTCACCCCCTTTTAGATAGAGAAACAGAAACAAAGATTAAAAAGATTATAATAGAGGAATTTCAGTTACCCCCCAGTTCAGTCCTAGCTCTGTGATAAGTGGTTGAGTTTTTACTCACTTCTGGTTTCTTTTTAATACCTAATTTCTTCAGGCCATAATTTTGTGTCACTAAATTTCAATGTTTTTACTCAACCAAAAAGATTGATGTGCTAATCTTGGTGCTTTAAGGAGACTTTACTCTGCAGCATTATATTCCATGTAAGTCTTCAGCTTTGTATTAGAGATCTGCTTAGTCTCAAAGAAGCTGCTTTTGTTTTTGATTTGCCATCAGAGCTTTGAAACACTGAAATATCTATATCAAGCGATAGGTGTACTGGATGCTTGCCAAAGTAATTTGTGACTATACAAAAGAAGTATGTTTTCAGCCCAACAGTTGATCTATTCTCCTCATTGCCATTGTTAGTGATAACCTGTAGTGGCTGTGAAGGGGTGATTTGAATGTTTTGAATGATTTGCTGTGAAACAAAGGCCAAATTTTTACTCTGTATGACCTGAGTGTTTGTAATTAGTAATTAGCCTTTTATTTAAAAATTCTGTAAAATCTGTAGTCTTTGCCAAATGCTCTTGTACTCCGTGCTGTGTGCTACATCATTAAATTTTTGCAATAATGTAGAATTTTCACTTAGAAGGTAACTGGTACATTTTAAATACATATGCAGCTGAGTCCTTTTTATTTTATTAAAAAACTGTTTTTAATTGAAGTGTAGTTGATTTGCAGTGTTGTGTTAGTTTCAGGTGTACAGCAGAGTGATTCATTTTATACGTGTGTGTGTGTGTGTGTGTAAGATTCTTTTCTGTTATAGGTTATTAGAAAATACTGAGTATAGTTCCTTGTGCTGTAGAAGTAGGTCCTTGCTTATCTGTTCTGTATATAGCAGTGTGTATTTGTTAATCCCAAACTCCTAATTTACTCTCCTTCCCTTTTCCAGGTGGCACTAGTGGTAGAGAACTCACCTGCCCAATGCAGGAGACACAAGGAATGTGGGTTGGATCCCTGGGTCGGGACGATCCACTGGAGGAGGAAATGGCAACCCACTCCAGTATTCTTGCCTGGAAAATCCCATGGACAGAGGAGCCTGGTGGGCTACAGTCCGTGGGGTCACAAAGAGTTGGACAGGACTGAGCACACACACATCATCACCCTTCCCCTTTGGTAACAAGTTTATTTTTTATGTTGTTGGGTCTGTTTCTGTTTTGCATATAAGTTCTTTTTATATAAGTTCATTTGTATCATTTTTTTGTTTTAGATTCCACATGTAAGCAATATAATGTGATACTTGTCTTTGTCTAGCTTACTTCACTTAGTAGGAGCATCTCTAGGTCCATTCATTTTGCTGCAGATGGTATTATTTAATTCTTTTTTATGACTGAGTGACTGAGTATTCCTTTGTGTGTGTGTGTGTGAATATATATATGCACTCATTCATGTCTGACTCTTTGCAACCTCATGGACTGTAGCCCGCCAGGCTCCTCTGTTCATGGGATTTTATAGGTGAGAATACTGGAGTGGATTGCTGTTTACTTCTCCAGGAATCTTCCTGACCTAGGGATCAAACACATGTCTCTTGTATCGGCAGGTGGATTCTTTACCACTACACCACCTGGGAAGCCCCGTATGTGTATGTGTGTGTGTGTGTGTGTGTGTGTGTGTGTATATATATATACACACCCCAAGTGGCATATATTTATATATACTATATCTTCTTTATCCATTCAACTATTGATGGACATTTAGGTTGATTCCATATTTTGGCTATTACTAATAGTGCTGCAGAATATTAGGGTACAGTTGCCCAGGAGTGGGATTAAAGGATCATATGTTAGCTCTGTTTTGTTTTTTTAGGGAACTTTCATACTGTTCTCCATAGTGGCTGTATCAGTTTACATTCCCACCAACAGTGTAGGGAGGGTTCTCTTTTTTCCACACCTTTTCCATCATTTATTATTTGTAGACCTTTTAGTAATGGCCATTCTGACTGGGTGTGAGACCTCATGGTAGTTTTTATTTGCATTTTTCTAATAATTAGCAATGTTGAGCATCTTTTCATGTGCTTGTTGACCATCTGTGTGTATGCTGCTAAGTCACTTCAGTCGTGTCCGACTCTGTGTGACCCCATAGACGGCAGCCCACCAGGCTTCCCCGTCCCTGGGATTCTCCAGGCAAGAACACTGGAGTGGGTTGCCATTTCCTTCTCCAGTGCATGAAAGTGAAAAGTCAAAGTGAAGTCACTCAGTCTTGTCTGACTCTTCGTGACCCCATAGACTGCAGCCTACCAGGCTCCTTCGTCCATGGGATTTTCCAGGCAAGAGTACTGGAGTGGGGTGCCATTGCCTTCTCCAATCAGTGTGTATAGTACTTTTTAAACACTCA
Organism: Bubalus kerabau; assembly: GCF_029407905.1. Taxonomy (NCBI): domain Eukaryota; kingdom Metazoa; phylum Chordata; class Mammalia; order Artiodactyla; family Bovidae; genus Bubalus; species Bubalus kerabau. The sequence goes on along the minus strand of NC_073625.1, from coordinate 185,180,144 downwards.
AGAATTTCCAAATGGATTTTGAACCTTTTTAAAGGAAGAATGCTTTCCACATATGTTATGTGATTCATGGTACCTAGAGGATATAAGGGTAGTCAATAATGTGATAGTATAGTTAACCCCTGAGAAAGTTTTAGACCTTTATCCTAAGATTCAGTCACTTATTCATTCATTTCACACTTGTTTATTGAGCACTGGAGGGCCAGATCTCTGTTTCATGGAGCTTTTAGTCTTAAGATAAGTAGATGTATATATTATGTTGCTGGTGGGAATTGTGGAAGCTTTCTCCTGACTCTTGCTTGCTTTGAAGTAGGACATGAGGTTGTTAACTGAGAGTGGGGCTAGGAAAGGGATACATTGGAAGCATGAGGAGGGAAAGCTAGTGTAGACCTGTCCTCTGGGAGAGTAGGAAAGAGAATGGTGAGTCCCGTAGGTGTTAAGTCACCTGGCTTGGGTGTGTTGGAAAGAGTGATGGGGAGGCAGTGGTTAAAAATTCTTGTGAACCATGGCAGGTAGCCCCCAGAGCAGCACTGACCGCAGGTAAGATTTGTCACTGAAGAAGGGAATGGAAGACACCTACCCCTCTCCTCTCCTCATAGTGCTGTTGGGGAGGACTGGGGAATAGCCCATGTCTTGTGGATAAGCAAGTTAGAGCAGTGTGGGAGGGAGTGGGGGTACAGGTGATTTGTGGATGACTAGCTGGGACACAGTTGTGAGCATTTTAGGAGACCAGGAAGTGGCATGAGGAAAAGGGATTAAATATATTCTTTGGAGAGAGAAGATCATATAAGCAAGTGGAGACACAAAGGAAGACCGCCTAATGAATCAAACTAAGTAGAACAGCATAGCAGTCACTTCATACTGTTTAACAGAAAAAAGGGCTCAACAGTCATTGAGAAGCAGCTGTTTTTTAAATCTCATGAAGACAGAAGAAGGGAAAAGGCTATATTAGTTGAGTGTCAGTGTTGAGGAAACATGCAAGAGAGCTTTTCCTTTCTCTGTTTCTGCAGTGTTTCAAGATAAAGCTATTTTCTTTTCAGAGCTTAAACATGGTTGGGATAAACTGGGTGAATTGTTTAGATTGTGTATTTCCTTTAGTACCTAAACGTTTGAAATGGCCCTGTCGAATGAGTGTCCTAACAAGTGTAGGGCATTTTCTTGAGTTTGATCTCTATGGCAAAACAGTTCAAATTGGTAATTTAAAAAATATTCTTAGTTATATGTACATAGGATATTCTGATAATTCTTAATGTTGAAGATTTTTAGTATATCTTGTGTTTTAACAGGTTGCAGTATTTTACAGAGCTAGCCCAAGGCACAAGATGAAAATTATCAAGGTGGGTCTTTAAGAATCACATTGTTTCATCTCTGTATCCAAAATGCTTCTGTCTGTCTGCATTATTACTGGGAGTATTCTTAGAGTACTAAAGTCAGAAGTGTTGTGAAGCAAAACAAGTGCTTTTTAAAGCCTGAGATGGAAACATTAACAGAATTTCGTTAGCAAAGGAAGATGTAGAAGAAAACTTTAAGGAAATATCTGCAAATATAGTCTTCTTTTAACATTTGAATAGTGTAAGTCTGTTCCGATAGGAGTCTACAGCCAGATCGTTCCAGTGTGAATAGGAATAATTACTATAAATACAAAAAGAAAAAAATGTTTTGAGATTGTGAACAATTTTAAAGAGCTATGATATTTATATTAGTCAAATATATACAAAGCAGCTGACATGGTATCCATCAATTCATCGGCTTATTAATCATAATAGTGCTGCATTGTAGTAAGGTCAGGGTTTCTCAGCCTTGGCACCATGACACTTGTGGGCTGGATAATTCTTCATTGCAAGAGGCTGTCCTGTGTATTGTAGGTTTAGCAGCACCCTTGGCGCCTTTCCTCTAGATGCCAGTAGTGTCCACAAAGTCATGACACTCAAAAATGTCTCCAGACATTGCCAGATGTGCCCTGAGAACCACTGTGTAATTGACTCTAATTCAGGCTTTACACATAGAGTTCTCACACATGGGAATATTAATGGCAGCTTTTTCTAAGCTTTATCCTAAGACCTCTGTATACTAAAGTTTTTTTGGAAAAGTGATGGTATATATTATTTCCAGTCTTTGATTATGTGGGAAAGAAAAAGAGAGGATTTGTATACCTCCTTATCTGTGTGAAAGCAACATTCTAATCAGAATGCCTCCCTCCCACTTCACCCCTCCTACCCCCAGTCTCTGCAGAAGAATGGGTCAGTTGTGGCCATGACAGGAGATGGAGTAAATGATGCAGTCGCTCTGAAGGCTGCAGACATTGGAGTTGCAATGGGTCAGACTGGCACAGATGTTTGCAAAGAGGCAGCTGACATGATCCTGGTGGATGATGATTTCCAAACCATCATGTAAGTTTTCCCTCACTGAATGCACATCAGAGAGTTTCTTCCTATCCTTTTCTGCACCTCATTTGCAGAAAAGTGTTTAGCAATTTTAGGTGCTGGATGAGCTAAACTATTTTACTAAACTAAGCAATCTCGTTTTGTGTCCTAGTGTGTAGTTTTGGGGGAAATTATTTGTATGGAATGGACATAAAAAATGGCAGGGCTATTCATTTAAGAAATATTACTGAGTACCAGCCAAGTTTCACATTTCCTTGCCACTAGTGTGGTGGTATAGCAGTGAACCTTCATGTGGGTTTATTCAAGTTAAATTCAGGCTCTCGGGAATAAGCATGTGACTGGCTTTATGACAAAGATTATAAATAAAGATCCCATCCATATCTGTTTCCTTATGTCAGGAATTCTTCATGTTGCCAATGATGCAGTTTATTATTTGAAAAGATTTGTTTCATCTATAGTTTCTGATTGATTTAAGATTCTTCCATAATAACCTGCTGGTGTCATTAACCCATGTGGCCTCAAGTGGAACATGTGGGCCCTCAGGACCCAGAATTGCAAGGTTTTTCTAAGGATAGAAGATACTTAATTTCCATTCTTAGAATTGTATAAAAATCTCAGAAGATAGGATAGTTTGTTTATAAAATACATGTTTTCCTAGACTGAGCAAAATGAATGAGAGGATTTTCATGAATCTTTGTAAAATATATTCTTTTTATAATTCTGGTACCACATATATCTAATTGTATCTAGGAATAACAGATGAGTTAAATTCTGTAATTCATATATCATTGCCATTTAATTTCTGACCTGCATTAACTTAACCCCTTACCATACATACATCTGTACCTTTAAGAAAAATAAACTTAGGAGGGGTAAAGATCATTATTTTAGTTATTATATATGTATATATTATTATCTTGTATAGAAACACAGTATGTGATTTTAATGTTGAAATGTCTTTTAAGAATAAAAATTATTGTGTTATGAAATTAGTTCAGGTACAGTAGGAGGCTTGACTTTAATGCCTTGCCAGATAGTGTTTCTGTATTTTTTTCTAGTTTGAATTATGTAAGTAAAATTGTTTTATTAATGTATGGGTTTTATCAGTTGGGAACTTATTTTCAAAATTAGTTCCACAGTATTGCTGTATCCTTATTTTTTTGTGATTATATTTTCTCACCTAATTTTATTTTTAACTTTCAGGTCTGCAATTGAAGAGGGTAAAGGGATTTATAATAACATTAAAAATTTTGTTAGATTCCAGCTGAGCACGTAAGTTTGTAAGAAATTGTGACAAACTTATGGGTCTTACAGAAAAATTATTCAAAAAGTAGAATTGAAACAGAAGCCTATAAGCTTCTGGGCTCTGATTCTCGTATGTAAGTTTTCCATTATGAAAACTGAATTCTATCCTAAAACTAAACATGGCATGATAATTATAATTACTAAATACAGTAAATATAATGCTAAATATAATTGTGTATATCATCAAAATATATTAATTGTTGTGGCTTATTTAATACCTTCTGAAGTAACTAAGAAAGGGGTGTCAAATTTTAATTTTTCTTCTTGGAATCTTTTTCCAAAAGCAGAAGGGCTTTTATTGTAGTCTATCACAAAACACAGTTATAAAAATATCATTGAAACTCTTAACTGTTATCTGAACTCAGTTAAAAAAAATCTTCCTCTTTGTTGTTGTTATCTAAACACTTTGCAAATCCTTTATTAAATTGCTGTGGATCATAAGGGCTAACTCTTTAGATCATAAGGGCTAAATAGTCACACTAATGAAGCAGTAGTTTACTTGGAAATACAGGCTTCCTTTAAAAGAACAGTAGTAAAATGAGAGTTTTAAATGCTAAGAAAGTGATTTCATAAAATTAGCAAGAATTATACAATGTTGATACATTTTAAAAAATAACTCTTTCTTTCAATAGGAGTATAGCAGCATTAACTTTAATCTCACTGGCTACATTAATGAACTTTCCCAATCCTCTCAATGCCATGCAGATTTTGTGGATCAATATTATTATGGATGGACCTCCAGCTCAGAGGTAAGAATTTCCTCATTTGTAAACTAGAAGGACAAGGATAGCCTTATATCCTGATAGTTAAGCTCTAAGACTTCATTCCCGGTAGCATCGGAAATCTCTGCGGCATCATGTTTGTTTTAAGTTGTGTGATGTGAGCGTATCATTTACTCTTCTGGGATGCTCATTCATGCATTAGGATCTGAGCTTTTACACTGAGATCAGAGCAGGGAACAGGTATAGTCCCTGTCCTTTAAGTAAGCTGTTTGTTTCTTGGACTAGAATGTAATGGAGAAATCTGTCTCTGGCTTTAGTGCTATTACCAAGGTTCCACCATCATTCTTAGAGACTTCGGGTAAGTATTGAAGGACTACTTCAATATTGTAGTATTGAGCATCTAAAGGTTTCTTTTAAGTAAGGGGGCCCTAGATACAACTTTCTTAACAGAGTAATTAATATGTATCAATGTATAACAAATTATCCTAGTTGAAACTTCCTTGCATGAAAGATATTTCAAAATCCAGTTGGTTAGTCATGTATTTCAGGCCATATTTGAAATAAGTTATATAAATGAAATGGGGCAGTTTTTTGAAATTTGATTATCAGGCCCCTACCAAACTGTGGTAAATAAAACAGCAAAGAGCGATAAAATTTATGGTTATTTTTGAGTTATCATAGCCAAGGTTTTCTTCATAATTCAACATTTTGTTTCCATAAGAAGGGATTTAGTTTCTGGGATAATTGAGGTCAGTGAACTTGTGAAAGTAATAAATCCAAATTTTACTTAAAACTTTAATTCACTTTTCTGTTTGTTTTGAAGCCTTGGAGTAGAACCAGTGGATAAAGATGTCATTCGTAAACCTCCACGCAACTGGAAAGACAGCATTTTGACCAAAAACCTGATACTTAAAATACTTGTTTCCTCAATAATCATTGTTTGTGGGACTTTGTTTGTCTTCTGGCGGGAGGTATACTCACTGGATAAGCTGTTTTATTATATGCATTCTGTATGACAGGATTCCATTATTTTTGTATATTAAACAGAAGGCTGGAAGTTAGGATAACCTTCAAAAATAGAATAAAACATTTAAAAATAGTTTGATTTCAGTATTTATGGGTTAATAGAATTCCTGATTCATATTTTAGAATTATTTAAATATGCAGAGAAATATCAAATACAATAAAAATGAACATGAATATTTGGGTAGAAGTTAGAAAATCTGAGCCTTTAGTATAGCTATTTTAATGTCATTAAGAAAGTTGTTTCAATATCCAGTTTACAGTTTGGGAGAAGACTTTTTTCTTTATGTAGACTACAGCTATTCTTTAGGTGACTTATTTAAAGGATGTATGGGAAATTTAAGTTGCTTATATGTCTTATATCTTAGACTAAAGCTTTTTTATTTTAAGAGAAAGAAAACATTAGCCTTTTTAAAGCATGTAGTATTTGTCCATTAAATTCAGCCAACTGAAAATCTTTTTCTCCTCTCAACAGCTGCGAGACAATGTGATAACACCTCGGGACACAACAATGACTTTCACGTGCTTTGTGTTTTTTGACATGTTCAATGCACTGAGTTCCAGATCTCAGGTACGCTTGAGTGATTGTAGCTGGCTAATTCAATTGGGTAGAGTTCTCTCTGTTAAGTGGGCAAGGTTTTTAGCTTTGCTTGCTTTTGTAGCCTTGGTTACAGGTCCAGATATAGCCTTCCTACAGACATGTGTTCTAACAGGGATGGGAGATTTGGGGAGATAGGCCTTAACTTTGGCCAGAAGATTAAAGTAAATTACAGATGTCATCACCTGAATTTTCCTCTCATTTTCTTATTATCTGTAGCTATGTGACAGGTTCAAGTTAACATTATCTGAGCATAGGACAAAGTTCATGGCTACTTTTAAGATGGTGTACTTTCTTCTCATTATAGAAGAAAGTATTGTTAGACATACAGGAGCAGTTTTGTGCATATTAACATTTTCTTACTATCTCCATCAGTGTGTCAAAACTTAGGACATTTAAAATTTTCTTTTTTTTCCATGCTGTATCTTAAGGTGGATGGTCTTCTCTTGATTGAAGTGCTTTGATAGAAATTAGTGGGCTAGAACCTAATGATACTTTTTCAGAGCATGTTGTTCTTGGAAACTAGTTATATTTGCCGCCTGATTGTTCAATTTTAGAGCACCTTAGGAATCCTTAACTATTTATTACCATTCGCCATGCTTGAACTTTCCAAGTACAATGCATTGTCATTAATTTAGACTAATTTTTAAAGAAGCTATAGTATTTGGTTTTTGTTCTATGAAAGGCATTTTTACTTTTTCAGTATACATGTAACTAAGTCTAATCTTCAAGAAAGTTTCTTAGATTATGTACCTTAATGAAATGATTTAGAAAATAATCATATACAAAAAAAGTTTGTTATGCTCTGGAAAGCTAAAGGAAGTTTCTGTGGCCTTTATTTTTTAATGAAATCAGTTTCTTTTTTTTTTGGCCGTGCTGTGTGGCATGTGGGATTTTTAGTTCCCCAACAAGGGATCAAACCCAGGACCCCTGCATTGGGAGCATAGAGTCTTAACCAATGGGCAGCCAGAAAAGACCTAGTATCACTTTTAAAGAAAGTCCTTGATAAAGAAAAGCTGCTTTAAAATTTACCCTACTCCGTGTGAATTATTCCAAAATATAATTAAGAGATTTCATGTACTAGTATTGTAGAATTCAGTCCAGCTTACTAAAAATTAGAGGTGAATATTATAGTAAAGAAGTTGTTTCTAGTAATAACTGAACTCTCTGCTCTGCCAACAGACCAAATCTGTGTTTGAGATTGGACTCTGCAGTAATAAAATGTTTTGCTATGCAGTTCTTGGATCCATCATGGGACAGTTATTAGTTATTTACTTTCCTCCACTTCAGAAAGTTTTTCAGACTGAGAGCCTAAGTATACTGGGTAAAAGAAATGTTATGTTTTATAATTTATATATTATAAATGAGTTGTAAATATTTTCTAATGTAATTTGTTCTAAGAAAACTTCTTTTAAAAAGTGAAGTAAGTGGCTTGCTTTGAAAAATATGTGTGTTGTTTGTATTTGGAATCACATTTAGGAGAGTCACTCTTCCAAATCTGGTTTTAAACTTTTCTGGTAATTTTTTTCTTGTTAATTTTTTTATAGGTTATCACTTGTCAAAATCATATTTGGTGATTCTGAAAGACAGAGTAATTGTAGTTGATAACTTTTTAATTTTGTGTGAAGAAAAAACTAGATTTAAGCTCACTAAAAACTAGATGGCTCGTCTTTAAAATTACCCTTTTGGTTGTTAAGCTACCATTTTCCTATTTGCACGTTTTATTTTATGAAATAACAGCCCTAAAAGCAGAGTTTTACTAAGTTGATGTGGAAAGTGAAAGTGACTCAGTCGTGTCCAACTCTTTGCTACCCCATGGACTGTGTCCATGGAATTCTCTAGCCAGAATACTGGAGTGGGTAGCCTTTCCCTTCTCCAGGGGATCTTCCCAACCCAGGTCTCCCGCATTGTGGGTGGATTATTAACCAGCTGAGAGCCACAAAGGAAGCCCAAGAATATTGGAGTAACCTATCCCTTCTCCAGCGGATCTTCCTGACCCAGGAATTGAACTGGGGTCTCCTGCATTGCAGGCGGATTCTTTACCAACTGAGCTATCAGGGAAGCCTGATGTGGAATACAGACATTATTTTTTCATACACTGTGCATGAAATGTATCATCGTATAGTACATTTAAAGGTTAATCTTCCTGTGTAAATGTGAGGATGGATGCATTTTATGATAATGCTAGTTCTCACTCTTGGGTTTTTAAAGTTAATTTGGATATTTTTGATCACTATTTTTTGCTGTAAGTTAATCTTAATGTTGAACTAGTTTAATTTCAGGATTTTAATTTCATACTCATATTCTTTCCTCTTTTAAAAAAAAATGCAGTTTTAAGAAGACAGGTGAAATTTTTTGAAGCAGTAAATAAGAATGAGATAGTGTGAACACCATTGTAAAGACATGGTCTTTTAACAGTAACTTGCAAGTGGAATAGATGCAGATTTCAGTCAAGGTATTTCCCACTGCTTGAACAGCCTTTAAAAAACAGAAAACTCCTCTTGGTTGTGTTGCTGTTGAAGTTTGTGATTCTCAGGGTATTGTTCAGGGAAAGCAGTCAGAGGACTTGTTCTCTGGGTTCTAGTTCTCTGGTGCTGCTTGTCCTTGCTGTGTGACTTTGGGTAAGTCATTTGGTGCATTTGAGCTTTACTTTCCTTATTTTTAAACTGAGGCTAATTGTGGCTACTCAAGGAAAGGTTGAGAAATAATGTATTTTAAAAGCTGTGGTAAAATGTTAAAAAAACATAAGCTATTAACCTCTGAAATTATAAGTTCAAAGAATTGTAAAACTCTGCTTTTTCCTGCAGATTTACTGTTTCTTCTGGGTCTCACCTCGTCAGTGTGCATAGTGGCAGAAATTATCAAGAAGGTTGAAAGGAGCAGAGAAAAGGTCCAGAAGCCTGTTAGCTCGACATCGTCGTCTTTTCTTGAAGTATGATGCATATTGCATTCTTTTATTTGCAAACTAGGAATTGCAGTCTGAGGATCATTTAGAAGGGCAAGTTCAAGAGGATAAAATGAAGATTGGAGAACTTTTGAACTTTTTATTGACTAAAAATGAGTGTTAAAGACTTGAGACTTTAACCTGCTGACAGTCCCAAATGAAATTATGCAACTTTGGTAACATTTTCCTTGATTTAAATTGGCTTTTGCAACTGAATGGAACTTCATAAAGTGTATGGGCAGTTATTTAATTAAAAAAAAAAAAAAAAAAAGGTAAAACCTGAACCACCTTCTGCACTTAAAGAGGTCTAACAGTTCAAATACACTATCTATTCTAGATAGATATGGTTTTTTTTTTAATTTTTAAATATTGTACTATTTATGGTGGTGGGGCTTTCTTACTAATACACAAATAAATTTAATCATTTCAAAGGCATTCTGTTTGGTTTAGGAAGTTAATTCCCAGGAGTGCCATATTTCAGCTACTGTATGTCCTTTTCCCTGCAGTGTAAGCAGTTCAGCTACCTTGTTATCATTTTTGTATCTCACGTTTTTTGCACAGGATGTGACCACTGTCAGATCACTGTTCTTTTCTTTCTTTTTGTGATTGAAAAGCCTATACTGCAATTTGAAGTAAATGTTTGCTTTTCTTTGTAAGTGTAAATGGTTGCCTTTTTTCTTCCTTTTTTTATTTTTGGTATGAGTCTTTGGTCTAGCAAAATTAATAAATACAGAGCTGTTGAGTGGCTTTCTAGGTAGGGTAGCTAGATAGGGTAGTAATTAACATTTAGTCATGGAGTCAAAAATATTTAAGACTGTTTGGGCTGAAACTGATAGCAGATTTATATTAACTTGTTATGCCTTTTTTTAGAGTTAATGTAAATACATATTTTGTCAAGTATCATCTTGATGAAGTCACCTCCTAAATATAAATCCAAGTACCTCACCTGAATATCTGAATTGTATTATTTTCAGTGTCTTTTTATGTGTACTTTAAGAGTCTTTTTTAGAAAGTATAGAGTGGTAAACTTCAAGAATTGAAAAGCCCCAAACTTAACAGTTTATGGACCAGAGTGTAAGTGGAAGATTCTGTGCTGACCTTGGTTTCCATGAATCTGCAGCTTTGGGGCCTAGGTGGTGCACAGCCCAGAGTCTGTCCCTCTCCTGTTCCCACCAGTATCTTCTGTCTTCTTTCTGCTTTACTGGGCAAGCTAAAGAAATAGATAGATTTGCTCTTGGAATGCCATCAGTTTTTTTAATAGCTGGATGGGGTGTAGGTAATTTGTTTTGAGTGTGTGGCAAATTTGGGCCAGAAATTCAGAATTAGAAATACATTTTCTGTCGAGTATTTCTCTCTGAAACAGAAACGGGTCTCAACTTCTTACATGTTTAATTCTTCCTAAAGTTTACTGAATTTTGTATTTTATAATTATACTTTCCAGTTTTTATCTCCAATATTAAACTGCACTGTTAGCACCACAGTACTTTTGTTAACAATAGGAAAGATACCTGTTCTGTGAGTCTGTGGGGATGTAACTGAAACAATTTAGTATAAGGACCTGAGATGTCTGCAGTTTATTCTACTTTACTCTTTAAGGCTTGATAGTCAAATGTACATGGAAGCCATTGTCTAATCAACTTTTCTTTAGTGATGGTGATGTTTCATATCTAAATTTTGTAATAAGTTTTCTTCTCTGTTACAAAGACTTCAAATACGTATTAGTGCACGTCAATCTTTTGCTTTGCATTTTAGGTTCATATGAAATAAATGTGCCTATTCTGATATTTAAGATTTTAAACCTCCCCCCAGAATGATTTATTTTCAGAAGTTAAGGTTCTTCCAGTTGGGACTGTTAATGTTAAAATCATATGGATGTTGAAGATACAGAAATTACACAGTACTCATAGTACACTGAATCTGTGATTAAAAAAGAAGTGAAATGTATAGTACAGATATCATCTGTATAACAGATTTCCCACAGTAAAACAACAAATTAGAGTTCGTCTCTGTGTGTATTTCATATAGTATATTATCTGAATTAGCATGGATAATCCAAATGCACTAGTATCTAAATTTTTAATTTTTCCCCATTTCCTGGCCCTAAGACTTGCTAGATGTAGCCCCTAACAATACTAACTTGATTTTTCCATGTTAGACTACCTCATGAAGTTTTCTGTGCTCAAAGTGATTAAATGTCAGGGAAGAAAAGGAACTTTAATTCACCAACGAGGTAGACAGTCCTCAAATGATTCAAATTGACTGCAGAGGAACAAGACTTAGCACGTTCTCTCAGATTTGTGCTGAGCATTGCATGACCCGGAGATGAAACAGTGTGAGACAAGGCAAACTAAACAACCTCCCCCTCAGAACACAGGCTTCTTTTAATAGCAGTAACTTCACTGACAAGAGTAAAACACATTTTTATGTCTCATACCCTAGCAAGGCATATCTGTTACACTGACAGTCTTTCTGAGTCATTGCACATTGTGATCTCTTTCATGTAGTACCTAAGTAAA